>NC_064267.1:8250000-8555000 GCF_003254725.2 Canis lupus dingo
CACTTTAGAGCCCCCTCAAAAAATTAAAAATGGAACTACCATATAATCCAGCAATTCCACTTCTAAGTATGTATCCAAACAAAATGAAAACAAGACATCAAAGAGATATCTGCACTTCCATGTTCACTTCAGCATTATTCATAATAGCCAAAACATGGAAACAACATAAGTGTCCATCATTAGATAAATGGATAAAGAAGATGTAGTGTATGTATACAATGGAATATTATTCAGCCATGAGGAAAAAGGAAATTCTGTACTTGCAACAACATGGATAGACCTTGAAGGCATAATACTAAGTAAAATAAGCCAGAAAAGACAAGGTATTGTATAATATTACTTATATATGGAATCTTAAAAAAGAAGAAGTCAAACTCATAGAAACAGTGTAGAAAAGTGGCTACCAGGGGCTGAGAAATAGGGAGAGGGTGGTAAAAGAATACAATGTTAAAGAAAAATAACAACAACAAAAGTCCCAAAACAAAAACTGGCCAGATTTAAAACATACACCTGACATTAATCATATGAAAACAGCTACGTGCATGTTAGCAAGGGAAAAATATATCTCTTTGAACCACATTTATATGTTATTCCAAGTAGGAGACAAACCTAAAGACCATTCTGGAATATGTGGAAGTTGGTGAACTCTGTCTCCCCAATCTCTATCTTCTCATTTTCCACCTCATTCATTTCATGGAATGAGTGAATGTTCCTTTTAGTCATTGTTTATGGTCAAGACTTTGGGGGGAACATCAGTGATGTGGCCTTATATTTGCCAATTCTTACGAACAAAACAAGAGGCTTGCTCATGTAGGCCTTTGTGCTTTGGGTGTCCTGAGATCCAGAGCTCTGCGTTTGCATATGGACACAAGAAGTGAACGATGGGCGTGTTGTTAGTAGTGGTATTTGTTGAACTCCTCACTGCTGCTTTCCCATTTAGGGTTGTGGCTTCCTCATATGTCCCCCTTCACTTCTTAGACCATTACCTCATCTCTTGAGTCTCCTTTACTTTCTGCTTTTTCTCACCTCTTTCAAATAGGAGTTATACTTCTCACAGGATACTGCTGATCAGCCTCCCAAATACTTTGGTAATGTACTCTTTACATTACATTCCCTCAGGAAACGCAGAATGATTCTGTTGCATAAACTGGGGACATTTAAAATCTTTATGATTTTTTAATACATAAAAGCTAAAATATTGTGCATGTATTTGTGTACTTACACTTGCTGCTTATCTTGTGGGTGGTACTTGGTACTTTAGCACGTAATTGTTCTCATGTGTAGGGCACCGCTCCTTTAATTTTCTCACTTTGGCACATTTATCCTTCAGAACTGCCAGATCAGAGGACATCATCATTGACAGACACTGAAATCCTCTCTGTTCTAAAGCCAAGTATACTACCAGACTAATGGGAATTAAAGTAATCAAAAAGGCTTTTGGCTAGATGTTATCGACATTCCCAGAACTTTAAAGGAATGAACTATCAGGTAGAGGGCCTCTACATCAAAAGATTAGAGCCGGGAAAAACTCCTCGGATTGGGGTGAAGGTGGTCATTTCGTGGCAGTTATCTCTGCTCCCCCAGTCAGCTGGAGTCTGGCTCTCCTTAACTGTCAAGTGAGAAATCTCTGCCATTAGAATCATAGTAGCAAAATGGTTCTCACGGCCCATTTTAGTCCAGGGGGTTATTATTAATATACACATGACACATGTTTGTGGGAGCAGCCCTACCCATCCTCCTTCTGTACTACTCAAGAAGCCTCTGGGTTCATTAGTTAGTCCTTAAAACCTGAGGGCATGCATGAGAAGCCACCAATTATTGGAGTTCTGAGTGGGGAAGGAGGACATGCTTTCGGTTGGCGGATGGAGGCAACATAAAGATGGTGAGTGAAGGATGACCAAGTTAAGATAAGGAGTTTGGGAGGCCAGAGGATTGCAACAGGTGGAAATCTTCACAGAGCTTGGTGGATTCTAAGGGAGAGAGAAAACAGAGATAAACAGAGAGGAGAAAAGAAGAGACACTCAAACCAGCTTTGCTTTTTTTTCATTTTTCTTTCAGTTTAGCCTAAGCTTTATTCTATTTTGATCAAACTGACCCTCATCTTCTCTATTAATCATTTATTAATATTTTGAGGAAAAATCAGAATAATTTACTCTTGTTCACTGGCTTTGATGGAGCAGATCCACTTCCAACAGTTAGGTTTGAATATGATATACTTTTTTCTTATGCTGGAAAAGAGTTAAAAGAAAGATATTTGCCTTAGCAAAGGGAAAGTGTTTTAATTTTTAATTAATAATGTATTTTTCAGTGAATCGAAATAAGGAACTCAAAGATCTCTGAAGATTGCTGAAGGTTGTAGAGAGGCAAAGGCTTTCATTATATTTCCTAATTTTTCTTTTGTAGCACCCCTTTGTAAGTGAATTGTTACATTAACCTGAGACTTTCTCTGAAAAAAGAGAGAGAATGGGAGAGAGAAAAATGAAATGTTTGCAATGAGACAATCTGTAGTGGGGATGTTGTCCATTGGACACCTTTGTCATACCAGCCAAGGACAGGACATTGTGATCAGAGGCAGTAGGCATAACCTCTCAGTGAGGCAGGCTCCCATTGATACTTTTCAGTGAAGAGCTGC
This sequence comes from Canis lupus dingo, assembly GCF_003254725.2. NCBI lineage: Eukaryota > Metazoa > Chordata > Mammalia > Carnivora > Canidae > Canis > Canis lupus. The sequence continues at coordinate 8,252,633 of NC_064267.1, forward strand.
CATCCCAAATTATCAGTTTCTCTTTCCATCACAAGTTGAAATGTCTTTTGATTTCCAATTGAGCTGCTTACTATCTTTTAAATGAATCTCCTAATTATTATGAAGGAATTTTACGAGAAAAGAAAAAAAAATGAGCCAAGGATTATTAAGAAAGTTCTCTGGTCAAGATGGGCTGCAACATTAGCAGTATGTCCCCCACCCCATAAAACCATTTTACTATGACTTCTTATACATTAACAGGACTTAGGGCCGGCATATCTCCTTTATATCCATCCCCAAGTATCTATCTTCAAATCTCTCTTGTCCTTCCTTTATACCCAAGACAACAGGCTTTTTTTTTCCAGCCTGGGGCCCAGGGTGATAAATTATTTTATTAGAAATGTTTGTTATAAATTTTGTGGAGTACATTGATATTCACAGTTTTTGATTTTCGACATCTCTTATGAGCCTTAAAGAATTAGTTCCAGCCAGATGTGAGAATAATCCAGAAGAGCATTATTCTAGAGTGATCTGAATGGCTTAATGTTGAGAAGGATGGACTTACCGAACAAACAAAGAAACAAAAACCTCCAGAATCTATTGAGTAATAATCAATTATCTAATGTCTTACACTCTGCAGAGTGCTTTCCCTAGACATATATTATCTTGTCATTAAGTTTTCATGATAATTACCCTTTGAGAAAGATGGGGAGGAATTATTCATGTCTTATAAACAGTTGAAGTTCAAAGATAGTACAAATCTTATTCAGGATCACACTGATTCTCTGTGGCTTATCTGGAACTTGAACCAGATCTTTTGATGCCCAGTGTGAGATTTATGTTATATTTCTACCCAACATTCTTGCAATCTCATATTTCCTTCATTGTATGTTACAGGTTGGGATCTACAAAAAGTAGACCCTCAGACATTATAGCGTTCAAGGGTCTTTATTAGGGAGTACCCTCAGGATCAATGACTGTAGAAGGGATTAGGAAGAAGCAGATAAGGCAGAGGGAGAAATGAGCTGGATGCAGGACCAGCAGCCTTGGCTAATGCCATGGGGAGCACTGGATCTGAGGTGACTCATCAGAGCTGTCATGCATGGAAATGTACTTGGCTGAAATGGCCAGTACACCTCAATCAATTCTTAATGCCAGCTGCCCTTGGGAAAGCAAGCCTTGGGCCAGTGGTTCTGGAGATGAAGTGGTCCTTGAAGGGGCTGACAGCTGAAGGCTGGTGACTTCATTCACAGCAGCTGGAGCAACAAGACCTTCCTAAAAGGGCCATGTGGGCAGATGGGTAGCACATCTGTCCAGCCACCACGGAGAACAAATAGGAGGTGCAGTTGTGACTCATTCTGCTTAACTTCCCCCTGCAGGAAAAAAAAAAATCTGTAGTGACCTTAACTTCATTAGAAGCTGTAAAGAATGTTTGCTACTAGTGGCTATATACATCAACAAAAACTCTAGACCACATTTAGAAAATCTCACCATTTTCATCTTAGTTTTGCTTGTTTACATTCCAAAAGAAAAGGGCTAAGCCTTACACAGGTGTTAAAGAAGAGGTAGAGGGATCCTTGGGTGGCTCAGTGGTTTGGTGCCTGCCTTCGGCCCAGGGAGTCATCTTGGAGTCCCAGGATCAAGTCCCACATTGGGCTCCCTGCATGAGACCTGCTTCTCCCTCTGCCTGTGTCTCTGCTTGTTTCTGTGTCTCTCATGAATAAATGAATAAAATCTTAAAAGAAAAAAAGAAGAGGTAGAAGAGAAGGCTTTATGCTCAACATAAGTCCATTGCCAAGAGCACAAGTCCTGATCCCATTATTAATGTGCCCTTTGGCTCCTCAGACCTAGTGCACTTGTTAGTCACCTGTGGAGCTCAGAAACTGCAGGTTGTGCTTTTGTAGGTCTGAGGTGGGACCTTGATCCTGTATTTTTATTAGATTCCCAGCTACTGCTAATGCTGCTGCTCCTCTAACCACACTGAGTAGCAAGGTCCTACCTGAAAGTTTTAAATCTGTCTTTAAGGGTAAAGGAAAATCTACCTTACATAAACTGATGGAAAGTGATTTGACTGCATGCCACCAATTAGCATCTGCCATGTTTGCTAATTATAATCTGTCGGGGATTTTTCCTCTTGGAATGATTCATGTGTGGTGTGACATAAAGGGGTTATGACAAAAAAACCTGTACTGACATTCACTTTGTGTAACTTAGCCACCGCTTTCAAAATTACAGAGGCTTTCTTTCTCTATTTTAGTTTCATTATAAGGTGAAACTTTCAGAGATAATAATTGTCTCTGAACACAATTGACAACTGACTTCTGTGTTGTTATTTTTTAATATTCTTGAGGTATAAATTCTACCCTAACCAAAGATTTGGGGTCCTTTCCAAAACGTGTATTTGGCAATAAATTAACATAGTACCTTTCTTTTCTAGTGCTTAACACACCTCTGTTATAGTAACAATCTTACAACATAGACAGGGAGAACTGTAGGGCAACTTGAATAACATACCACCCAACATCTTAATTTTCAAAAAAGGTACAATGTTCATACAACAATTTAAAAGGAAGGCAAGAACCAAAACTTTGGTTTCTTGGCTCTTAAGCAGCCCTCTTCCTACAATGTTACACCTCTATCACATTCCTATGGAATTCTTGTCATAGGTGGAGAGGTTGATTCATTTTATAGTCTATCTGTGTCAGATTCAGAAAGAAAATCAAGATTTATTCTTAGATTGTTGTGTTCTCATCCTGCCCATACCACTTAAACCCAACCAAAAAAAACCATTTCTGGTAAATTAACCTGAGGCAGTCTTTATTTGGTAATAAACCAACAACTAATGTGTTTTTTGAGACATTTCTATATTCCAGATACTATTCTATGTGTTGAAATATATCAGTTCCTTTAACCTCAAACCGTCAAACTAGAAGGGGTGAGAGAACAGGCACAATAAGGTTCAAGAGACTTGGCAGAGCTCAAAGAGCTAAGTAAGAACTGGTAGAGCCAAGGATTTCAATCCAGGCAGTTCGGTTCCAGCCCCTTAACTTTCAGTTTGCAACTGAGAAAATGAATAAAAGGAAGCATCATTTAGAATGGAGTTGGAAGGCCCGCAGGGAGCTTTTCGTGCTCTACAACCCCTCATCAAATGCAGACCCAATAGAAAGAGAGGGACCTTGTAGATGGATTAGTACTTTACCATCCCAACAAGAGAAAGTAAGGCTTTCCTCCTCCCCCAGCAACAGTCCAGCCAATGAGAAACTGCCACAACTCAGCCAGTGAAAAGCCACTATATTTTGACCTCCTTGTTTACTCCAATGAGCTTTTTGTTTATTACAGCCCTCTCAACTCCCAACTTTCTTCTAGAAGAGTGTTTGTCTTCTCTGTTCTCTGGACTTGCTTATGGTTTGCTGTAGCTTGCTTGTGAAAAATTGTATTTCTCTGTTACTCCTGAATAAGTTCAGTTTTTGGCTGGTAAAATAACTGGCAGCTTTTTTTTTTTTTTTTTTTTTTTTTTAAGGTTACCACAGTTATGTCACCTCAGAACCCAGTATAAATGGCCTTTGCAATAGTAATAACTTCAGCTTTATGGGTAGTAATTTACAACCAGTGTGAATAAATTCCAGATAGTTTCCTGAGAGGTCTTCATAGGGCAGAAGGGGAAGAGACAGTGGGCACCTGTGGGGTTTTGAGAGGAGGCAGCCACAGCCTAATGACCCATGGTGTAAAACAGGCTAGAGAGGCTAATGGAACCAAAGTTAGCCTCCCCTCTTCTCCAGTATTTCCCAGCATTAGTGGTGTGGGGGCTGTATAAGTTTCCTGTGGCTGCTATATCAAATTACTACAAAGTAGGAGGGCTTCAACCAACAGAAATCTATTTTCCTACAGTTGTGGAGGCTATAAGTCTGCAACCAAGATGTTGTAGGGCCATGCTCCCTCCAAAAGCCCCTGGGATCCTTGTCTCTTTCAACTTCTAGTAAACGCAGGTGTTCCTTAGCTCTGGCAGGATAACTCCAATCTCAGCCTTTTCTTCACATGGTTGTCATCCTTTGTGTCTGTGTCCAAATTTCCCTCTCTTTATAAGGATTCCAATCATTGGATTAAGGATTCACCCTAATGATCTCATTTTAACTTGATTTTACACCTGCAAAGACCCTATTTTCAGATAAAACATTCACAGGTAGTAGGGTTTAGGGCTTCAACATATCTTTGGAAGGACACAACTCAACACATAACAGTATCTATATTAGTCAGGATTCTCCAAAGAAATATATATATATTTATATAAAATGGAGGCTGAGAAGTTTCATGATCTGCTGACTGCAAGCTGGAGATTCAGGAGAACTAGTGGTATACTTCAGTCTGTTCAAAAGGACTGAGAATCAGAAGAGTTGCTGTAAATCCCAGTCTCAAGTTAGAAGATAAAATGAGATGTCTCAGCTCAAATAGAGAGGCAAGAAAAAATGGGTTGAATTCCTCTTTCCTCCACCTTTTGTTCTATTCAGGCCCTCAATGGATTGATTGATGCCCACCCACAATAAAAGGGCAATCTACATTACTGAACCCACTAATTCAAATGCTAATCTCATCTGGGAACACCCTCACAGAAAGACTTGGAAATAATTTTTTTTTAAGATTTTTATTTATTTGGGATCCCTGGGTGGCGCAGCGGTTTGGCGCCTGCCTTTGGCCCAGGGCGCGATCCTGGAGACCCGGGATCGAATCCCACATCGGGCTCCCGGTGCATGGAGCCTGCTTCTCCCTCTGCCTGTGTTCTGCCTCTCTCTCTCTCTCTCTGTGACTATCATGAATAAATACAAATTAAAAAAAAAAAAGAAAAAAAAAAGAAAAAAAAAGATTTTTATTTACTTATTCATGAGAGAGACACACACACACACACACACACAGAGGGACAGAGACACAAGCAGAGGGAGAAGCAGGCTCCACGCAGGGAGCCCGACGCGGGACTCGACCCCAGGTTTCCAGGATCTTGCCCAGGGCTGAAGGCAACGCTAAACCACTGAGCTACCAGGGATGCCCAGAAATAATGTTTAATATGAACACCCAATGACCAGTCAAGGTGACACATAAAATTAACCATCACAATATCCATTCATGTCTAGGAGGGATCTAGCAAGTAATTTCAACATTTAGGAAGCATTAGCAGCAAATCAATTCAGTACTGAGGTACATTTGACACCGATTTAATTTATAAAATTGTCAAGGATAATGCTGTGGGTGAAATTGGCAAACTCAGACTCTGGGGTGATGTGTTTATTAATTTAGTCTGTTTGGACACCTGCTTAGAGTATGTACCAGAGCAGCTTTTCTCAGTTTCTAAGTAATAAGTCCTCTGTCTAACGGTTCCCTTGCTAAGGATCCTGAGATAGATGAATGTAGGAGATGTTATAGTAGACCACATCCACTCCCGGAAATTCATGACCACACTAGCTCTTTAGGAACACAGACTTTAAACCCCACATTTGACTTTGTTTCATTCTATCTCTCCTAAACTCTACTTGACTGTGCAAACCCCCTTTAAAAAATTATTTATGTCCCTTCCTAAGCGTTTTGGGAAATGCTAATCTAATCAGTCTTGATTAGACTCCTAAAATTTTTTTGACTTCTGACCATTTCATTGCACTCCTTGCATTGGGTTTGAGTCCCTTTTAGTGAGCACATCTCTTTCACCCTGCACTTCTCAAGGGCAGAGACTATTTCATATTTCTTTGTTTCTTATCTTTTTGTCCCTAAAGTTTGCACAATGGTTGGCACATAGAAGTGTTCCATGCTTTATGAATGAATGGACAAAGTTGGAAAAGACCCAAAATGTTTCACAGCAGGGAAGTAGTTAGGTCAATTAGGATTAATATATGAGTGGAAAATCATGCATCTCTGTATAGAAAAATAACAAGTATGAAAATTGTGCAACCAAAACATTTTGCAATCCAGCAAAAGGAAAATAGTATTATACAATCATGTGTACTGTATGCTGGTTTTACAATGACAGAAACATATTTATTTATATAATAAGTTCAGTAATAAGTGCATAAGAAATGAGTGAATAAGTGAAGTCATTATATTAAAATAGTGAGATTATGAGTAATTTTAATTTTTTAAATTTCTATTCCCTTCAATATTGCCGTAATTTAGCTTGTGTGATACTAATTACATTGTTACAAAGAAAAAAAATGAACCACCTGTGTGTGGCTTTCCTTTTTTTTTTATAATAAATGTATTTTTTATTGGTGTTCAATTTGCCAACATACAGAATAACACCCAGTGCTCATCCCGTCAAGTGCCCCCCTCAGTGCCCATTCACCCCCACCTCCCACCCTCCTCCCCTTCTACCACCACCCCTAGTTCGTTTCCCAGAGTTAGGAGTCTTTATGTTCTGTCTCCCTTTCTGATATTTCCCACACACTTCTTCTCCCTTCCCTTATATTCCCTTTCACTATTATTTATATTCCCCAAATGAATGAGAACATATAATGTTTGTCCTTCTCTGATTGACTTACTTCACTCAGCATAATACCCTCCAGTTCCATCCTGTTTGTGGCTTTCCCAGCACCACAGTTCGCTTGGCAGCCAGCCCCTTGGGCCCCAGCATTGAGTTAGGGCTTACAGAGCTGGAGAGTAGAGCTGCCAGGTGAAGCCAGTTAGCCACTAAAGAAGTCTAGGAAAGCTATACATTACTTCCCTCATCCACCCTCACAAAGGAAGGACATTACCTCCTCTACTAGAAGCTATTCTTTTTTTTTTTTCTTCAAATTTTTATTTAAATTTTAGTTAGCTAACATATAGTATGGTATTGGTTTCAGGAGTAGAATTTAGTGATTCATTACTTACATAAAATAACCAGTGCTCATCACAGCAAGTGTCCTTCTTAATACCCATCACCCATTTAGCCCATCCCTCACCCCCTGTCCTCCAGCAACCCTCAGTTTGTTCTTTATAGTTTAGAATCTCGTGTGTTTTGCTTTCCTCTCTTTCTTTTTCTCCCTTCTCTTATGTTTATCTGTTTCTTAAATTCTGCATATGAATGAAATTATATGCTATTTGTCTTTCTCTGACTTATTTCACTTAACATAATACACTCTAGCTCCATCCACCTCATTGCAAATGGCAAGATTTCATTCTTTTTGATGGCTGAGCAATATTCCATTGTATATATGTACCATATCTGTATCCATTCATCTGTGATGAACATCTGGTCTCTGTATAATTTGGCTATTGTTGATAATGCTGCTATAAACATCAGGCTGAAGGCCCCTTTGAATCAGTATTTTTGTATCCTATGGCTAAACATCTAGTAGTACAATTACTGGATCATTGTACAGTTCTATTTTTAACTTTTGAAGAACCTCCATACTGTTTTCCAGAGTGGCTGCACCAGTTGGCATACCCACCAAAGGCGCTAGAGGATTCCGCTTTCTCCATATCCTCACTGACATGCTTTTTCCTGTCTTGTTAACTTTGGCCATTCTGACAGGTGTAAGGTGATACTTCATAATGATTTCAATTTGTATTTTTCTGACGGTAAGTAATATTGAGCATCTTTTCATGTGTCTGTTAACTATCTGTATGTCTTCTTTGGAAAAATATTTGTTCATGTCTTCTGCTCATTTCTTAACTTGATTATTTGTTTTTTGTGTGTTGAGTTTGACAACTTTATAGACTTTGGATACTAACCCTTTATCAGTTGTCATTTGCAAATACCTTCTCCCATTTCATCAGCTGCCTTTTAGTTTTGTTGATTGTTTCCTTTGCTGTGCAGTAGCTTTTTATCTTGATGAAGTACCAATAGTTCATGTTTGCTTTTGTTTTCCTTGCCTTTGGGGATGCGTCTAGTAAGAAATTCCTGCAGATGAGGTCAAAGAGTTTGCTGCCTGTGTTCTCCTCTAGGATTTAGTTGGTTTCCTACTTCACATTTAGATTTTTCATCCATTTTGGATTTATTTTGGGGTATGGTAGGAGAAGGTGGTCCAGTTTCATTCTCCTGCATGTTGCTGTTCAGTTTTCCCAACACTATTTGTTGAAGAGACTTTTTTTCCCATTAGATATTCTTTCCTGCTTTGTTAAAGATTAGTTGACCATATAGTTGCGGATTGATTTCTGGACTTTCTATTCTGTTCCACTGATCTATGTGTGTGTTTTTGTGCCAGTACCATATTGTCTTGATCACTACAGCTTTGTAACATAGCCTGAAGTCCAGAATCATGATACCTCCAGCTTTGTTTTTCTTTTTAAAAATTGCTTTGGCTATTTGGGGTCTTCTGTGGTTCCTTGAAAATGTTGGGATTGTTTGTTTTAGCTCTGTGAATAATGCTCATGGTATTTTGATAGGGATTGCATTCAATGCATAGATTACTTTGGGTAGTATTTTGATAATATTTATTTTTCTAATCCATGAGCATGGGATGTTTTTCCATTTCTTTGTGTCATCTTTAATTTCTTTCATAAATGTTCTATAGTTTTCAGAGTACAGATATTTTACCTGTTTAGTTATGTTGATTCTAAGTATCGTATTGTTTTTGTAAATGGGATTAATTCCTTGATTTCTCTTTCTGCTGCTTCATTATTGGTGTATAGAAATGCAACAGATTTCTGTACATTGATTTTATATCCTGAAACTTGCTGAATTTGTGTAGCAGTTCTAGTAATTTTTTGGTGGTGTCTTTCAGGTTTCCTTCATAGAGTATCATGTCATCTGTGAATAGTGAAAGTTTGACTTCTTCTTGCCGATTTGGATGCCTTTTATTCCTTTTTGTTGTCTGATTGCTGAGGTTAGGACTTCTAGTACTATGTTAAATAATAATGGTGAGAGTGGACATTCCTGTCTTGTTCCTGACCATAAAGGAAAAGCTCTCAGTTTTTCCCATTGTGGATATTAATTGTGGGTCTTTCATATATAGTCTTTTGATATTGAGGTATGTTCCATCTATCCCTACTTTTTTGAGAATTTTTATCAAGAATGGATGTTGTCTTTTGTCAAATGCTTTTTCTGCAGCTGTTGAGAGGAATGTGGTTCTTATCCTTTCTTTTATTAATGTGGTATATCACATTGATTGATTTGCAAATATTGAACCACCCCTGCAGCTCAGGAATAAATTCCTCTTGATTGTGGTGAATAATTTTTTAAATGTACTGTTGGATTCGATTTGATAATATCTTGCTGAAATTTTTTGCATCCATGTTCATCAGAGATATTGGCCTGATATATTCTCCTTTTTAGTGGGGTCTTTGTCCAAAACCAGACAAAGACTCTGCTAGAGGCTACTCTAAAATGTTAATTCTTAAATGATCCTCAATATCTTACTCAAAATTGCCTTGAGTTAATGGAATCTTGTTCTTCTTGTATTCATGTTATTTTATCACAAGATGTTTGAATACTTTGCAAGTTTTAAACTCAATAAGATCATACAAATTCAGTATTTGGCGGCACTGTATAAGCTTTTCATGAATATAGACTGAGAACCCATTCAGAGGTCCCTTTTCTCTTCTGTATGCCTGTATGTGCTTTGCAGGTGAACTTCATAACATTCTGGCACTTCTCTGTATAGGGATTATCCTTATATTTTGGTTACTGTTCTAAATTTTCCAGGGAGCTTCAATCTGACTGTAGTAGTTGCATCAGGGATTTGGAGTGGGATACTCAACTTTCTCTTTGAATCCCCTCTCTCCTCTTACCCTCTGAAGCAAATTTTGCCAAACAGAACTCTGCTGTTTGCTCAGTTACTGGGAAGTCTCCCCTGATTCTGGAACCAAGGTCTGTTCTCTGATGTGTCCCATTCTCTGAGCAAAATCTATCCTGTGAATCAAAGTCAAGGATTTTACTTTGCCTCCTATTATCTGTGTTTTTTGCCTTGCCTCATTTGTTCTTAGCACTGGGAAGAAGGATGTCAGATATGCTCTCTCTTTTAAGAGGTCTGGTTACAATGAAGAATACATAAAAGATACTCTATTCAGTAGCTAATAAAGTTGTGAAAAGACCTTAAATGGGTCTCAGTGTTTTCCTTTTAAGTAGGGTTTTTATATATCTGGGTATGTTTTCTTATCTTTTAATAATCTACACCTACTTATGTCCTGCATAACACCACTTCAGCCATCTAAAACACAGATTATTCTAGATAACTAGATTCTGATTTCAGGAAACAAAGGATATACATATTCCATTTATCCATTCTGCAGTTATTAAGCATCAGCTCTGTATTAGGCATTATTCTAGACAACCATTTACCCATCAAATCCAAACTTTGAAGTGAACTCTTTCTAACATTTTTTATATCTCTTTTTGGTTTATCCTTTTTATAGTACCCTGATATTAATCTAATCCTTTCTTAGTGTCAGGGCTAGATACAGTGTGAAAAGGCATTGTATTAGGAGTCAAGGGAACTGGATTTTAATTTCAGTTCTGCTGAAAATAATTTGTATGATCTCAAGTATTTCTTAAGCTGTTTTTTTGTGTAAAATTTCCTTGTAAATTATGGAGAGCTGCATGTATATAAGGCATCGTTATTATGGACATTCATTCTAATACTGGATCAAAAACAAAAATTTCCTCAGTGTCAACTAAGATATATGGGAATTATGTGTCCCTTTACTAAATGGCCTCAGATCATAGGGCTTCTAGCATTTGTTTATGTGTGCAGGCTGCCAGGTAAACTGTGAACAGGGGGCTGGAGGAGGTTCACCACTCTTGCAGATTTATTCTGGACCAAAGGAAAGTGAATTTTCATACTGTTTCCTTCTGTTTTCAGAAGGTCTTATAGGGTAAAACTATCTTTCATAAAATTTGGTCATGCTGAAGGAAAACCTATAATTTCAAAGATTTTCCTTTTGTTGGGTGCAGCTACAGGGTCAAAACCTTGAATAGAGGGTTTTGTGTGTGTGTGTGTGTGTGTTTAGCAATGTAGATTAGTATTCTGGATAAGCAAAGATAGGCTTGAACCTTAGTTTCAGGCAGAGTGTAAAGAAAAAAACTATGTTACAGAAAGGATTAACAGGGTTTTGGGGTTAGGAGGTTGACAGAGTAGAGATAATGTACATAAGTGTGTGTGTGTATGTGTGTGTGTGTGTGTAACAGAAAAGCCCCAGAAAATGGAAACAATGTAGGCCTAAATGTAGAGATGAAAATGTTTGAATGAGTTTTTAGAACATATTTTAAATATTTTACTGAACTGTAATCCATAGTCGTTATTGTTAACTATCAATACAAATCTATTAACAGTAGTAGTGTATTTGTATTGTGTTGGTAATGATGTAGGAAGCGATGGGATAATACAGCCCCTCTGACAGCATCCCTAGTATGTTGGTGGCAGAATAAAACCCGTGACCCAGGTGTTTAAGATCAGAGGAATCTCAGAGCTGGGCATCAAAGGAAAGGGAAAAATACAGGACAGGAACTAAATTAGCCAATTGTAAATTTTCTGAAAATTCAAAGAAACCTTGAAGAGACTTCTGGACATTCTATGCTGTGATATGTAGGATGAGGGCTTAAGCCATTTGCATTTATAATTCCAGAAGGTGATGGGATCACAGAAAAGTTTATGAATTAGTATAACAGATACACTGGCCAAAATAAACCAATAATCACATCAGTTATATTTGCTTCAGATCTTTTTAGATTTTTCAGAAAAACTATTAAAGACACATTAATTTTTTTCTTTCATCTTTCCCAGAGGTAAATCCTTTCTTAAAATTAGAAGAGACATCTCCACATACTGAATATATAGTATATATTGTTTTGTGCTTTTCAAAATTTTGTATAGATGATATAGTAGGTGCAATCTATCATAATTGTCTTTTTCATTCAACATTATGTTTTTGACATTTCTCTATTTTGACACATGAGATCATTTTAATCACATTGATCATTGATTATTTGAATAAACCATAGTTTATTTATCCATTTTTCTATTGTATGAAACTTAGGATGTTTCCACTTTTGTGCTGTTACAAACAGTAAGGCATTGAACATCTTTGTATTCATCTCTCTGTGCACAAATGCAAGGATTTCTCTAGGGTGAACATCTAGTAGTTGGATTGTTGGTTTGTATGATGTCTTAAAAACCAGTGCCTGAAGCAAGGCTTAGGTGCTAATGCATTATTAGCAAGCCGGGCCTAGGGCAGTGAAGCTGAGGTAAGCAAGAATCAAGGCAGAGAAAGATGAGAATTAAGTGCAAGGCTTGTGTGAATGCCGCTGCTTCACAAGAAGCCAAAAGAGATAGGCTGGTGGAGACTCCGCTCTATAAGCCCGTGGAAACCAGCCTGGGAAATCCCTTTCACGAAGATGGCGCCGAAGGCGAAGGAGGAAGCCCCTGCCCCTCCCAAGGCCGAAGCCAAAGCAAAGGCTTTGAAAGCTAAGAGAGCGGGTGCTGAAAGGCAGCACAGTCACAAGAAAGAGAAGATCCGCACGTCACCTACATTCCCACCACCCAAGACCCTGCGTCTCCGCAGGCAGCCCAGATATCCTCGAGAGCGCGCCCCCGGGAGAGACCAGCTTGATCACTCTGCCATCATCAAGTTCCCCTTAACTACTGAGTCAGCCATGAAGAAAATAGAAGACAACAACACACTTGTGTTCATTGTGGATGTCAAGGCCAACAAGCACCAGATCAAACAGGCTGTGAAGAAGCTCTATGACACTGATGTGGCCAAGGTCAACACCTTGATCAGGCCTGATGGAGAGAAGAAAGCATATGTCAACTGGCTCCTGACTATGATGCTTTGGATGTTGCCAACAAAATTGGGATCATCTAAACTGAGTCCAGCCGGCTATAAATCTAAATATAAATTTTTTTCACCATAAAAAAAAAAAAAAAGAGAGAGAGAGAGAGAGATACAGCTGGTGGCCGGGCAGATGGGCCCCTTGGCCACATGAACTGTCTCTGGAGAGGCTATACTAGTCCTAGGAACAGCCCATAAGAGGAGGAAAAGAGATTGATTTGTTGGCTCCCATTTCTCTTCTCTCTCCTATGAAGAAAGTTCATCCAAGGGAAGTAAAGCACCCTGCCCTTTCAGATTACATTACCTGGCCTCTTTAATAGCTGCCAGACAAGCCAGATTCTACTTCCACCTCCCCAATTCTCACCCCTCTGTAGCCCAATGCTTCTTTCTGAGTGCTAAATGATGGGAAGAGTCAGGGACTTTGGTGTCTGGCTGACCAGTACAAGGCAGTAGGGCTTCATAGACATATGTGGAGCTGGTTGTAGTGATACCAACTGAATTGGCACAGATGGTACAGGAGAATTTGGGGAGGTATATGAGATGTATCCAATAGAGAATGCCTATTACTATTATGGACACATTCAACTGTACTAGTGTCGAATCGTTTTAAAAAATGATTGTGATAATTTGTACTCCCACCCAGAAATGCAAAAGATTTATTCTTTAGTACAACTTTGAAAACTCAGTTTACTTTTACTAATCTAATGGTGTAAGACAGTATTTCATTTTTTTTTAAATAAAGATTTTATTTGTTTTTTTTTTTTAATTTTTATTTATTTATGATAGTCACACAGAGAGAGAGAGAGGGGCAGAGACACAGGCAGAGGGAGAAGCAGGCTCCATGCACCGGGAGCCTGATGTGGGATTCGATCCAGGGTCTCCAGGATCGCACCCTGGGCCAAAGGCAGGTGCCAAACCGCTGCGCCACCCAGGGATCCCGACAGTATTTCATTTTTGTGTTAATTTATATTATCTGATTAATGGTGTAAATTTGTTTTTTGTTTTGTTTTTGTTTTGTTTTATATTTATTGACCATTTGATTTTCTTCTATGAATCGTTGGTTCAAATCTTTGGTCCATTAAAATTTTTTTGGCTTATTTGGCTTATTCCTATCAATTTCCAAATAATATATATATATTTGTATTTCCAAGTCTGTAAACTCATTTTTTGAGGAAATTTTTTTTAGATTAAGATTTCATTTTTTAAAAAGCAATTTAAGGTCCATAGCAAAATTGAAAGGAAGGTACATTGATTTCCCACATACCCACTGATTCCATTCATGAATGGTCTCCCATTCATACCTCCCCCACCAGAGTGGCACCTTTATTATAGTTGATGAACCTAGAGTGGCATATCATGATCATTCAATGTCTATAGTATACTTCATGGTTCACTCTTGGTGTATTAAATTGGTTTAGACAAATGAATAATGACATGTATTCATCAGTACAGTATTAAGAGTGCTTAATATTAAATTGGTTTAGACAAATGAATAATGACATGTATTCATCAGTACAGTATTAAGAGTGCTTCCTTAAAAATTCTTTGTACTCCACCTATATTCATCTTTCTTGTTCCTTGCCCCTGTACCCCGATCTTTTCACTACCTTCATAGTTTTTCCTTTTTGAGAATGTCATATAGTTGGAATCATACTGTGTGTAACTTTCTCACATTGGCTTCTTTCACTTGAAAATATGTGCTTAAGTTTCCTTCATGTGTTTTCATGGCTCTATAGCTTATTTCTCTTTAGTGCTAAATAATATTCCATTGTCTGGGCACACCATGGCTTATTTATCCTTTTACTTACAAAAGCACATTTTAGTTGCTTCCAAGGTTTGACAATTATTAATAGATCTACTATAGACATCCATGTGCAGGTTTTTGTGTGGACTTAAGTTTTCAGTTCCTTTGGGTAAAATACCAAGGAGCACAATTGCTGGATCATGTGGTAAGAGTCTGTTTAGTTTTGTTAGAAACTGCCAAATTGTCTTCCAAAGTGGCTATATCATTTTGCAGTCCCATCGGTAATGAATGAGGGTTCTTGTTGTGCCACATCCTAGTCTGCATTTGGTGTTGTCAGTAGTTCAGATTTTGGCCATTCTACTAGCAGTGTAGTGATATTTCATTGTTTCTTTAATTTCATTTCCCTGATAATATATGATGTGGAGCACCTTTTCATATGTCGTTTGTCATCTGAGCCATCATTTGTTGGAATAGTGCGTCTCTTCCATCCTTTCTGTTCTGTTCTGAGACTCCTTTTCTTTATTTAAAAAAAAATTTACTCCAGGTTTACTGATGTATAATTGACAAATAAAGTAGTATATTTTAAAAATGTACAATATGGCAATTTTATATTGTATGCATTGTGAAATTATCATGGCAATCAAATTAATCAAACCATCCATTACCTCACATAGTTACTTTTTTGGGTTATTTTGTTGGTGAAAACACTTAAGATCTAGTATCTTAGCAGATTTCAGGTTATTCAATACAGTAGTAACTAGAATGACCATGTTGTACATTAGATCTCCAGAACCGGGGACTCCTTTTTAAATGTGCATTGGACTTTCTTGCACTATCCTTTGTGACCCCTAAGTCTTGATCATAATTTATATGTTTTTAAAATCCTTCTGTCTCCATTTTCTGTGCTTTCCTCATGTCTAACTTCTAGTTCAATTGTTTTCTCTTAGCTGTACATAATCTGATCTTTATACTATCCAGGGAGCTTCTAATTGTAATGAGTACATTTTTCATTCAAGAAGGTCTGTTTTTGACTATACATTTCATAGGATCTTATACATTTTATGGTTTCAATTTCCTAATTTCTTGAGTGATTTTTTAAAAATTTGTTTTATAAGTTTTGTCAGATAATCTATTACCTTAAGTTTAGTTTTGTTGGTTTGTCAACTCCCATTTATGATTTATGATGGGTTGTTTCCTCATGGTTTATTAGTTTTGGATTATGAGCTCATCATTTGTGAGACATTTCCTGTAGAACTTCTATAAAGGCTTGTGTAAGAATCTAACATTCTGGAGATATTTGTGAGGACTGAGTGGGGGACAGATGTTCTAGGGAAATGTGTTTTTGCTTCTCTTATCTCAGGGTTACTTATCATCCTCCTAGAATGAATTTTTAGGTAAAAATCTTGGCCTTGGGGTGCATAGATCCCAGGAAGTCTAAATTTGTAGTGAAAATACACATGGATATCCAAGACACACACTCATATACATACACACACATATATATACTTACAATCTTCTCTGAATTTAGAAATAAGAAAATAAATCTTGCTAAAATTATAAGTGAATTATAAGAAGATGGATTCTGAACATATAAAGATCTCTGAGATTAGTAATTTATGAGATTAAGATAAATCTATTATTTGTTGAGTAACACGTTCCAGGATATGTGTAGGAATATGTATGTGTTAATTTACATCTTTCAGTAATTTTGTGAGATAGTTATTATTTTCCTCATTTTAAAGATAAATAAACTGAAGAGAAATGGTGGCATTTGCTATTTACTCATTTCTCCTCTCTGGCAATAACTCATTTACTTTCCTGATTTATTTGTTTTTTTCCTGTAGAATTTCTCTCCCTCTAGTATGCTACAGATTTTCCTCTATTAATATTTCTCTTCTTCTTACCTGCCAACCCCCAAGAAAGTAAGATCCATTAAAACAGGTGCTACTTTTGGGTCCATGTGTTCACTGCTGATTTCTGTTACGTAGAATATTGCCTGGCATAATAGCACCTGATAAATATTTGTGAATGAATGAACAACTCAAATGAGATGCTCTGTGCTTTTGCTTATGCACCACTACTTCTGAGCTTTAATCTACAAGTCTGGAACAACTGTTTTGTCTTGAGTTCCTTTAAAGGCCTTTAAAAATTTATGGGCTTAAAAAAATGTATGGGTTTATTCTTTTAACTTAGTTATGTTCCAAGTAGGTGAGATTGCCAAATAGATTAATTTCAATATTATGAGGTGTTTGTACGTACATACATGTCTGTAAAATCCTATACTTGTGAATAGATAATGCTTGACCTCCAGCAAATTAAAGACTGTGTGAAAGCATTTGGCAGCCAGTAAAGCACTGTTCCAGTACAAGGTGTTCCTAGTATTATTTGTTGCTATATGATAGTGGTCAGATGGTTAGACCCCCTGCCATTGACTTAGGGCACTTACAATTGACTGAAAACATAAAAATGGACCTAATCAATCAGTCTACTTCCTGATGTGTTCAACAGAAGAGTCTGTCTCACTTTTGGCCTCCCTCTGGCCTTATACCCTCTCCAAACACTGCCTAATGAGTAGAGAGAGAAACAGACAGCCAAAGAAAGAGTCAGGACAGGGAAACAAGGAGGCAAAAAAGCAGATTTAGAGAAAGATAAAGAGGGGTGTGTATGTATTTGTAGTGAGAAACCAAGAGAAAAAGAACATTAAATGTCAGCAGAAAAGTTTGAAAGAGGGAAAAAAGGAAGAAAATTAGAAAGAAAAAGATATTGCAATAAAGAGGAACGGCCTGTGGATAAAAGTGATAAGACTAGTACAAATGTGGGACATACTTTCTGAAGGCAACTCTAAAGAAGTCCCTGGTTGTCTTGCTGAACCTGTTTTATTGGAGTGTGAATTACCTGCCCTTGAAGATGGCCATGTTAGACAGCACTATGGCAGCTCCAGGTAGTGGCACGAGGACTGTTTGCTGACTGGATAAATGAATGGCAATAGAAATTTAGATGTATACTTCCTGAAGTGATTCACTTCCTTAAAACCTGTATTATTTTAGAATACTATATTATGTCTAACTGTTTTCTTATTGACTGACAAAGGACATGGCAGTACTCTAAAGATGGCCATGATCAACAGTGGTCATTGGGCTATGACTGGAAAGACACAATTGTGAGTCTAAATCAAACTTAGCACCTGGTGGGCTAAGAGTTAGCCCCTATTCAGGACAAAACCTTGAGGCTTCTCTTTTTCTGAGCAATAATATAAAATAGTAGAAATGAAAAATTCAAAGTAAATGAGGAACCAAGCATTTTTTAAGGCTTTTATCTTCAAGTAATTTCTATATCCAACATGGGGCTCAAACTTACGATCCCAGGATCAAAAGTTGCCAACTGAGCCAGTCAGGTGCCCCAGGAACCAAACATTTTTAAGGGATAATATAAGCCACTAAAGAGTGGAAAACCAAGACAAAAGGATTTGCTGTTTACTAAGCAGCAGAATGATACAGTCCTTGATCTCTAATGCTACTGCCAGCTACATAAAAATAGGAAAGGTAAATCACTCTCTACAATGACTATCATGTGATCTGGGGTTCCTACCCCACCCCATCCAGTAACTCTTCAGTAATGTGTGTAAAACTTCCTCAAGATCCGTTTCTGGATCTTATACTTTTGATGGACATGTCTGCACATTCTGACCTGGTCTAATAAAAATAAAGAAAAAGCAAGAAGTTTATGTAAGCTTGGGTCTTGGATTGAAAATGAAGGAATTGAGAGGAAATTTATATAGAGAGTCACCAGAATCTTCATCTCCTCTCTCCATCCTGGGCCACTTATGTAGTTTAAACTTATGGGATTTTCTATTAAAAACCTTCCAAACAAGTGATTTTGTAGGTTTTGAATCCATTTGTTAAACATGTAAAAATGCATCACTTTTGGATGATTTTGAAAGAATACTGATTCTCAGCAGGAAAGTTTGACATTTCAACAAGTGGGATGCCTAGGTAGCTCAGAGGTTGAGCATCTGCCTTTGGCTCAATCCCGGAGTCCAGGGATTGAATCCTGCACCAGAGCCTGCTTCTCTCTCTGTCTGTGTCTCTGACTCTCTCTCTGTGTCTCTCATGAATAAACAAATAAATCTTTAAAAAAGAGAAATTTCAACAAGTTTGTATGGTGGAGAACACTAAAAAATATGTCAAGAGTTAATAAGAGATATCAAAATAAGCTCCTTCTACTTATAATTATTTTTAAGTGAGTTTTAAAAATTAATTTACTTAGCTATGACAGCCGTAGAGGGGTTGAAGCTTGGGAGGGACTTATGGAGGTTAAAGAAACAGGAAGCCAAGAGTAAAACTCCATAAACTTATTTATAAGTTTATGGGAAAAATGGAAGAAGAGGAAACTCATAAAGATATGAGCAGGAAGAGCCAGTGAAGTAGTGTACAACAGAAGAATGATGTCCTTCATTCCAAGAGAGGAGTTTGCAGGAGAAAGTAGCAGTCAATGACAAATTCTTTAGAGAGATGAAACAGTTAAAGAAAGGAAACTGTCCATTGAGTTATTATGAAAATCTCCAGGAGGAGAGCCTCTGTGGAGTGGTGAGGGTGGAGGCATTCAGTTGCTGAGAGGTCAAAGCACTGATGACAAGGAGTTGGCCATCCTTTCTAAATGTTTAGCTATAAAGAGAATAAACAGATGCTAAAGGAGGGTGTGGGACTGTCTTCTTAGATATGAGAAATTGGAGCATTGTGAGCTGAGCAGAAAAGGCCAGCAGAGAGGAGACATTAATGATACAGGGGATGGATTTCACAGCTGATAGAGCAAGGATTGAGGCAGAGATCAATGCTGGGTCAAGAATAATGTGTGTGTGGGGAAATTAGATATGTTGCTGTATCTTTACCCTAACAACAATTTTCCTAGGAAAATACCGAGTCAGAAGTGTTCGACATGCTTGTGCATTGTGTTTTCCAGGATAATGTAGGTGACAATAGAGCTATTTAAACATCTATGTGAAGAGACCAGTTTATGACTTGTAGTTAGTTAAAATGGTTGCTTGTTAATTACACCACTGTCTGCATTCCTAGATTTTGCTAACAAGGGGTCACCTAATTTTTCAATTGTACTTACTGCTGTACTATTATAATCTTTAACATTTTAGGAAAACTTCGTTGTCTGAGGCTTTGCCTCAGTATTCTTTCCAAAATAGAATAGGGACACTGTAAACCTCCACTGGAAGAAGTGGGTTTCTAAACATTGGTGACCGATGCATTGATACTTTCTGAGAACTTGTATTATCTCAGGGAAATTGAAAGTTGGATGATTCTTGAACTTTATCTAAACTTTTGGATTTTTAAGACACATGGACCTTCGGCAAGTGGTTTAATCCACATTGTAGATCTTCCCAGAAATGGGACAGGACATCCGTTTTGTGATATGATCCTCAGAAAACTCAGTTATAGAGAATTGAGGAGATTTAAAGGCACTTGTCTCAGATGTTATAAGTAGTTGATGACTGACCTGGAATTATGGTACCAGTCCCCTGACTTTGACTCTGTACTTCTTTCACCTAAAGGTGTATTGTCTGTAGCAGGAAAGTATATAGTTTCTATAACAAAATCATTACTGAATCAAATACCCTAGCACTATAAATTCAGAGAATCAGTAAACAGGTCAAAGTTTTATTGGTTCCCAGGCAATCCAGAAACAATTTCTTCCTATAGCCAAATAGTTGTGAGTTTATAACTCAAAATAGTTATGCTTGTTCAGGTCCTAGAGATAAGAGGTGTCATCATGAACTAGAGCCAGGCTGTTCAGAGGGCATAAGGTATCCATTCTTATATCTGAAATTTTGTCACTTAACCTTTTTTTTTTTTTTTTTGGCAATTATAACACTTTACTGTATACATGTTTTGGTCCCCTCTCAGCTTCTTTCTTCCTTTTAAATCATTCAGTTAAAGGAGCACCAGCACACACCTGACACAGCACGTGTATGAGGACCACAGCGCTAGGAGCCCAGGCCTCCGACCACAGGTCCGAGCTCCTCCGCTGCCCCCTTCCCCCCCAACCCTGCCCAGGGCACTGGGTCACAGACCTACAGGCCTGGGAAGGGGACTTAGCCTTATTATTTGCTATTTCTTTATTCATAATTAATTTCTTCCATCTGTGTCATGTGGAGAATATCCTGAAGACTATTCTAATGAAATACATTGACTAATAGGTTTCAGTCAGCTTACAAGGCTTTAGGAAGTATTCCCCAAGGACTTTGAGCTCTCCTACTACAAAGCCATTTAAAAGAATACTCTAGGGATCCCTGGGTGGCGCAGCGGTTTGGTGCCTGCCTTTGGTCCAGGGCGCGATCCTGGAGACCCAGGATCGAATCCCACGTCGGGCTCCCGGTGCATGGAGCCTGCTTCTCCCTCTGCCTGTGTCTCTGCCTCTCTCTCTCTCTCTGTGTGACTATCATAAATGAATAAAAAAAAAAAAAAGTATTTAAAAGAATACTCTAATTACATTTTATATTACTGGTTCAATAATAAATATTATCTTTATTAAATATGTATCTTCTATCTTTCAAAAGCAGCATATCAATTGACACATAAACATAAATATAAGGAGAAACTTTGCAATCAGTCTTTCTTTCTTTATTCAGGAAATAAGAAAATACAAATATTTATCTGCAATGCTTTGTTTCTTGATAAAATTGCCTTAGGCTCTTTGTTAAGTAGGACCATACGCCCATTTATGTTACACTGAAAAAATTAAAGAGAAATATGTCTTACATGTATTTCTTGTTAATTTTAGAAGATCCATTTCCTTCAGACCTCCGTTGGATCATTT
Source organism: Canis lupus dingo (assembly GCF_003254725.2). Taxonomy (NCBI): domain Eukaryota; kingdom Metazoa; phylum Chordata; class Mammalia; order Carnivora; family Canidae; genus Canis; species Canis lupus. The sequence continues at coordinate 8,273,910 of NC_064267.1, forward strand.
ATAAAATGATAAGGAGCATATGATTGTGACACTTTACCATTTTTCATTTTTATCATGTACATTCTCTGAATCTTTGTATTGCTTACAAACCTGAGGATGGTAAAGCAGAGTGAAGAATCACATTGGGTGAAATAGATTCTTGACAAGGTAGCATGAGTATATATGCAGCAAATTACCAAATACTGACTTGATCTGGTACCAGAGTCACCCTTAAGAAACAAACACTGGGGTGATGGACTGCTTTTGTGGCTTCATGATATGCTATGGAAACCAGGTGGATGGAGCTGCAGAGTTGGGGTCCATGGTGGGATGGGTGACAGTAATAATGCTACCTGTAGCTAAAGCTTAGCTATGTATAATCCCACTTAAATCCCCTCGTCTTTAGGGCCATCCCAGCAAATGCAATTGACATAAACTATTTTAATTTTGGTTACAAATAAGACTTAAGAACAAAACACAGTGATGTAAGTAAGCTTAGCTATGTCTAACACAGATAAATCATGTACCCTCGTTTTGTATACTCATTTGAGGCTCATATCGATTCTTTAGAATTATCTTTTTAATTTCATTACTGGAGATTAGTAATACACAGACACATGATGGGGATGTGGATCGGGTAATTTGCCTTCATTATTTCCTACTCAGAGATGGCCTAGTCTACAGCTTCTTACATTCTCAAGTCATGCTTAATTGCTATTTATATTGTCATGGGAAGTGGTTCAAGAACAGAGGTGGTATTTTTATAACCAATCAAAAATTTTGGATTTAGAAACAAGTCTAACCTAATGCAAAAGACCTTACTCAATCCAGAAAATAAATCTTTTAGATTTATTTGCTAAATCACACATATTTCTTACAGGTTTCTATTTATATAACAGTACAGAATAAGAGTGTAGATTACTAAGCTATTAGATTTCAATTTTATAGCATGCTGTTAGCATGCTGCTGACCAATACATAGTTTTAATTTTTCTACGAAATATGTTGCCAACTTCCCTAACACATTTGATGCTGTGCTTCTCATGTCCATTACATAACAGCAAAAGTGCAGACATTCACAAACACAGTTCCCAGATGCTTGGTGTGTGGGCCATGCTTGATGCTTTTCAAGAATGGGAGACATGGGGGAGGAGCAAGATGGCGGGAGAGTAGGGTCCCCAAATCACCTGTCTCCACCAAACTACCTAGAAAACCTTCCAATCATCCTGAAAATCTATGAATTCGGCCTGAGAATTAAAGAGAGACCAGCTGGAATGCTACAGTGAGAAGAGTTCACGCTTCTATCAAGGTAGGAAGACGGGGAAAAAGAAGTAAAGAAACAAAGGCCTCCAAGGGGGAGGGGCCTGCGAGGAGCCGGGCTGAGGCCGGGGCGAGTGTCCCCAGGACAGGAGAGCCCCGTCCCGGAGACGCAGGAGCTGCACCGACCTTCCCGGGCGGAAAGGGGCTCGCAGGGGGTTGGAGCAGGAACCAGGAGGGCGAGGATGCCCTCGGGCTCCCGGGGACAGTAACAGGCACCTGCGCCCCGGGAGAGTGCGCCGAGCTCCCTAAGGGCTGCAGCGCGCACGGCGGGACCCGGAGCAGCTCGGGGGGCTCGGGGGCGGCTCCGCGGAGGGGGCTGCGGGGCGGGAGCAGCTTGGGGGGCTCGGGGGCGGCTCCGCGGAGGGGGCTGCGGGGCGGGAGCGCGAATCCACCAGCGCAGGCTCCGGAGCACAGGGCGCCGGGACACAGCCCAGGATCCCGCCTCCCCCGGGACAGGCAGAGGCCGGGAGGGCCCAGGACAGCGAGGACGCTCCTGCCCCAGCTGAGCAGATCAGCGGCCCCGCCCCGGAGCCTCCAGGCCCTGCAGACGGAGTTCCTGCCGGAGCTGAATCCAGGTTCCAGAGCTGCCCCGCCACTGGGGCTGTTCCTCCTGCGGCCTCACGGGGTAAACAACCCCCACTGAGCCCTGCACCAGGAGGGGGCACAGCAGCTCCCCCAAGTGCTAACACCTGAAAATCAGCACAACAGGCCCCTCCCCCAGAACACCAGCTAGACGGACAACTTCCAGGGGAAGTCAAGGGACTTAAAGTACACAGAATCAGAAGATACTCCCCTGTGGTTCTTTTTTTGTTTTTGTTTTTTTTCTGTTGTTGTTTTTTTTTTTGTTGTTTTGTTTTGTTTTGCTTTTTGATTTGTTTCCTTCCCCCACCCTTTTTTTTTCTTCTTTCTTTTTCTTTCTCTTTTTCTTCTTTTTTTTCTTTCGTTTTTTTTCTCTTCCCTTTTTTTTCTCTTTCTCTTTTCTTTCCTTCTTTCTCTCCTCTCTTTTTCTCTTTTTCCCAATACAACTTGCTTTTGGCCACTCTGCACTGAGCAAAATGACTAGAAGGAAAACCTCACCTCAAAAGAAAGAATCAGAAACAGTCCTCTCTCCCACAGAGTTACAAAAATCTGGATTACAATTCAATGTCAGAAAGCCAATTCAGAAGCACTATTATACAGCTACTGGTGGCTCTAGAAAAAAGTATAAAGGACTCAAGAGACTTCATGACTGCAGAATTTAGAGCTAATCAGGCAGAAATTAAAAATCAATTGAATGAGATGCAATCCAAACTAGAAGTCCTAACGACGAGGGTTAACGAGGTGGAAGAACGAGTGAGTGACCTAGAAGACAAGTTGATAGCAAAGAGGGAAACTGAGGAAAAAAGAGACAAACAATTAAAAGACCATGAAGATAGATTAAGGGAAATAAACGACAGCCTGAGGAAGAAAAACCTACGTTTAATTGGGGTTCCCGAGGGCGCCGAAAGGGACAGAGGGCCAGAATATGTATTTGAACAAATTCTAGCTGAAAACTTTCCTAATCTGGGAAGGGAAACAGGCATTCAGATCCAGGAAATAGAGAGATCCCCCCCCAAAATCAATAAAAACCGTTCAACACCTCGACATTTAATTGTGAAGCTTGCAAATTCCAAAGATAAGGAGAAGATCCTTAAAGCAGCAAGAGACAAGAAATCCCTGACTTTTATGGGGAGGAGTATTAGGGTAACAGCAGACCTCTCCACAGAGACCTGGCAGGCCAGAAAGGGCTGGCAGGATATATTCAGGGTCCTAAATGAGAAGAACATGCAACCAAGAATACTTTATCCAGCAAGGCTCTCATTCAAAATGGAAGGAGAGATAAAGAGCTTCCAAGACAGGCAGCAACTAAAAGAATATGTGACCTCCAAACCAGCTCTGCAAGAAATTTTAAGGGGGACTCTTAAAATTCCCCTTTAAGAAGAAGTTCAGTGGAACAGTCCACAAAAACAAAGACTGAATAGATATCATGATGACACTAAACTCATATCTCTCAATAGTAACTCTGAATGTGAACGGGCTTAATGACCCCATCAAAAGGCGCAGGGTTTCAGACTGGATAAAAAAGCAGGACCCATCTATTTGCTGTCTACAAGAGACTCATTTTAGACAGAAGGACACCTACAGCCTGAAAATAAAAGGTTGGAGAACCATTTACCATTCGAATGGTCCTCAAAAGAAAGCAGGGGTAGCCATCCTTATATCAGATAAACTAAAATTTACCCCAAAGACTGTAGTGAGAGATGAAGAGGGACACTATATCATACTTAAAGGATCTATTCAACAAGAGGACTTAACAATCCTCAATATATATGCTCCGAATGTGGGAGCTGCCAAATATATAAATCAATTATTAACCAAAGTGAAGAAATACTTAGATAATAATACACTTATACTTGGTGACTTCAATCTAGCTCTTTCTATACTCGATAGGTCTTCTATGCACAACATCTCCAAAGAAACGAGAGCTTTAAATGATACACTGGACCAGATGGATTTCACAGATATCTACAGAACTTTACATCCAAACTCAACTGAATACGCATTCTTCTCAAGCGCACATGGAACTTTCTCCAGAATAGACCACATATTGGGACACAAATCGGGTCTGAACCGATACCAAAAGATTGGGATTGTCCCCTGCATATTCTCGGACCATAATGCCTTGAAATTAGAACTAAATCACAACAAGAAGTTTGGAAGGACCTCAAACACGTGGAGGTTAAGGACCATCCTGCTGAAAGATAAAAGGGTCAACCAGGAAATTAAGGAAGAATTAAAAAGTTTCATGGAAACTAATGAGAATGAAGATACAACCGTTCAAAATCTTTGGGATGCAGCAAAAGCAGTCCTAAGGGGGAAATACATCGCAATACAAGCATCCATTCAAAAACTGGAAAGAACTCAAATACAAAAGCTAACCTTACACATAAAGGAGCTAGAGAAAAAACAGCAAATAGATCCTACACCCAAGAGAAGAAGGGAGTTAATAAAGATTCGAGCAGAACTCAACGAAATCGAGACCAGAAGAACTGTGGAACAGATCAACAGAACCAGGAGTTGGTTCTTTGAAAGAATTAATAAGATAGATAAACCATTAGCCAGCCTTATTAAAAAGAAGAGAGAGAAGACTCAAATTAATAAAATCATGAATGAGAAAGGAGAGATCACTACCAACACCAAGGAAATACAAACGATTTTAAAAACATATTATGAACAGCTATACGCCAATAAATTAGGCAATCTAGAAGAAATGGACGCATTCCTGGAAAGCCACAAACTACCAAAACTGGAACAGGAAGAAATAGAAAACCTGAACAGGCCAATAACCAGGGAGGAAATTGAAGCAGTCATCAAAAACCTCCCAAGACACAAGAGTCCAGGGCCAGACGGCTTCCCAGGGGAATTTTATCAAACGTTTAAAGAAGAAATCATACCTATTCTCCTAAAGCTGTTTGGAAAGATAGAAAGAGATGGAGTACTTCCAAATTCGTTCTATGAAGCCAGCATCACCTTAATTCCAAAGCCAGACAAAGACCCCACCAAAAAGGAGAATTACAGACCAATATCCCTGATGAACATGGATGCAAAAATTCTCAACAAGATACTGGCCAATAGGATCCAACAGTACATTAAGAAAATTATTCACCATGACCAAGTAGGATTTATCCCTGGGACACAAGGCTGGTTCAACACCCGTAAAACAATCAATGTGATTCATCATATCAGCAAGAGAAAAACCAAGAACCATATGATCCTCTCATTGGATGCAGAGAAAGCATTTGACAAAATACAGCATCCATTCCTGATCAAAACTCTTCAGAGTGTAGGGATAGAGGGAACATTCCTCGACATCTTAAACGCCATCTATGAAAAGCCCACAGCAAATATCATTCTCAATGGGGAAGCACTAGGAGCCTTTCCCCTAAGATCAGGAACAAGACAGGGATGTCCACTCTCACCACTGCTGTTCAACATAGTACTGGAAGTCCTAGCCTCAGCAATCAGACAACAAAAAGACATTAAAGGCATTCAAATTGGCAAAGAAGAAGTCAAACTCTCCCTCTTCGCCGATGACATGATACTCTACATAGAAAACCCAAAAGTCTCCACCCCAAGATTGCTAGAACTCATACAGCAATTTGGTAGCGTGGCAGGATACAAAATCAATGCCCAGAAGTCAGTGGCATTTCTATACACTAACAATGAGGCTGAAGAAAGAGAAATTAAGGAGTCAATCCCATTTACAATTGCACCCAAAAGCATAAGATACCTAGGAATAAACCTAACCAAAGATGTAAAGGATCTATACCCTCAAAACTATAGAACACTTCTGAAAGAAATTGAGGAAGACACAAAGAGATGGAAAAATATTCCATGCTCATGGATTGGCAGAATTAATATTGTGAAAATGTCAATGTTACCCAGGGCAATATACACGTTTAATGCAATCCCTATCAAAATACCATGGACTTTCTTCAGAGAGTTAGAACAAATTATTTTAAGATTTGTGTGGAATCAGAAAAGACCCCGAATAGCCAGGGGAATTTTAAAAAAGAAAACCATAGCTGGGGGCATCACAATGCCAGATTTCAGGTTGTACTACAAAGCTGTGGTCATCAAGACAGTGTGGTACTGGCACAAAAACAGACACACAGATCAGTGGAACAGAATAGAGAATCCAGAAGTGGACCCTGAACTTTATGGGCAACTAATATTCGATAAAGGAGGAAAGACTATCCATTGGAAGAAAGACAGTCTCTTCAATAAATGGTGCTGGGAAAATTGGACATCCACATGCAGAAGAATGAAACTAGACCACTCTCTTTCACCATACACAAAGATAAACTCAAAATGGATGAAAGATCTAAATGTGAGACAAGATTCCATCAAAATCCTAGAGAAGAACACAGGCAACACCCTTTTTGAACTCGGCCATAGTAACTTCTTGCAAGATACATCCACGAAGGCAAAAGAAACAAAAGCAAAAATGAACTATTGGGACTTCATCAAGATAAGAAGCTTTTGCACAGCAAGGGATACAGTCAACAAAACTCAAAGACAACCTACAGAATGGGAGAAGATATTTGCAAATGACATATCAGATAAAGGGCTAGTTTCCAAGATCTATAAAGAACTTATTAAACTCAACACCAAAGAAACAAACAATCCAATCATGAAATGGGCAAAAGACATGAACAGAAATCTCACAGAGGAAGACATAGACATGGCCAACATGCATATGAGAAAATGTTCTGCATCACTTGCCATCAGGGAAATAAAAATCAAAACTACAATGAGATACCACCTCACACCAGTGAGAATGGGGAAAATTAACAAGGCAGGAAACAACAAATGTTGGAGAGGATGCGGAGAAAAGGGAACCCTCTTACACTGTTGGTGGGAATGTGAACTGGTGCAGCCACTCTGGAAAACTGTGTGGAGGTTCCTCAAACAGTTAAAAATATACCTGCCCTACCACCCAGCAATTGCACTGTTGGGGATTTACCCCAAAGATACAGATGCAATGAAACGCCAGAACACCTGCACCCCGATGTTTCTAGCAGCAATGGCCACGATAGCCAAACTGTGGAAGGAGCCTCGGTGTCCAATGAAAGATGAATGGATAAAGAAGATGTGGTTTATGTATACAATGGAATATTACTCAGCTATTAGAAATGACAAATACCCACCATTTGCTTCAACGTGGATGGAACTGGAGGGTATTATGCTGAGTGAAGTAAGTCAGTCGGAGAAGGACAAACATTATATGTTCTCATTCATTTGGGGAATATAAATAATAGTGAAAGGGAATATAAGGGAAGGGAGAAGAAATGTGTGGGAAATATCAGAAAGGGAGACAGAACATGAAGACTCCTAACTCTGGGAAACGAACTAGGGGTGGTAGAAGGGGAGGAGGGCGGGGGGTGGGAGTGAATGGGTGACGGGCACTGGGTGTTATTCTGTATGTTAGTAAATTGAACACCAATAAAAAATAAATTAAAAAAAAATAAAAATAAAAAAAAAATAAAAAAAAATAAAAAAAAAAAAAGAATGGGAGACACGCATTTGTGCTAAGATCAAAATACCTTGGGCTCAGGGTTCTATTCTTTATTTACATTCCTGATGTTGGGAAATTTATTAGGAAATAAATCATCTGATGATTGAAGACTAGCAAAAGACATTTAGTAAAATGTCAGCAAACCTGGGAAACAAGTTGGGAAGTAACTCTTCACAATGAAGAAACAAAATGGAAGAAAGTTTGAAACTGAGGGCAGCCCACCTAATGGGGAGGAAAATTATTTGTAGAATCCTGATGGAAAGATTTCACTGATGCAAAAACAAAAACAAAAAAAAACAAAAAAAACAAACATTTCACCTGTTTAAAACATAATGGTTTTGGTCACTATTAAGCAATAACAGGTAAATTACCAGAACTGCTGTGACATTCTGGACTCTAAGATTCTTTCTTGGATGCCACTGGATAAAAGCACATAATAGGTCATCTGGAGTTCTCAGTCAGCTGCTTACATTCTACTCATGAAAGGAACTCAGAATGAAGCAATCAGTGAAGACAGTTATTGCCTCATGCTTTAGAAAAGGGGGGAAGAGAAAAATGTAAGATGTGTCTTGTTAACTGAGGTGCTGTGTTTCGTAGTATCAGGAGAAACATGGTAATAGCCAATAAAAACTCTGTAGTCTTTGTTGAACATAAAGTAATAAATGGACAAATGCAAAATACAATTTTATTTACCTGATTTTTTTCACATATAAACTTTCATGACAACAACATGTCCAGGCCTCCACAGGTACTTTTCATTTTCAGAAATCAAATCCAAACTTACTGGCCTTTTTGTTAAAAATGGTGGGAATTTTTCTAAGTAAGCAAATCGTCCCCTATTCTTAAATCCCCTTTAATACCTCTCACCTGTGTGCTCTATGAAGGCAAAATGTTCTGGCAATAGGGATACTGCTTTAAAGAAATTATAATCGAAAGATATTAAAAAATCATTTTGGCAGCTGGGGTGCCCAATTTTTCTTCATGATCTGGGCAATGTAAAGAAAAACATCTTGTTTGAGATATCAGCTCTTCTGAAATGAGACAGCAGCCAACAAGGCAAATGGTGCTAGTCTTTGTCAGTGTGACTCTCTGCTCCCATGTTGGATGTGATAGCCTTGTGTGAAGATCTGCTTTTAAAGTTTCTACTCCACTGGCCTCTGGAAGGCTGGGCTTGAGGCAGGTGAACATCTCAGAAATCCTTCGCCATCAGTACAGCAGGATGCTGATGATTTCATTTGACATTGAAAAAGCAAGGAAAGAGATGCTAGGCTTCTGTTATTATAGCCACACTGGGATTAGATGTAATGAATGTTTTTATTTGTGGACAGTGCAACTCAACTTAAAAGCAGACCATGCAATGCCAACGTGTGGGGGTTCCTTGGTAGGTTGGTAGTGTTGACTAGCTACAGACCAACTGCACATCAGCCGACTATATGTGGATTCACTAGTGCATTTCAGGAACATAAGGTGTGAGAAGAACCCATAGTTACTGTTCTTGGCACAGTTGATAAATAGTACAGCTGCCATTGGAATACCAGAAGTCATTCTGCTGTGCTATCTGTGCAGAAAGGTTTGCTGTTGGTGGAGATGAAAAGCATTGCAGATGTCATCTTCCAAATACTGTGCTTTTCTTAGAGGCAGCCCACTGAAAGTCCAGGGTTCCAAAACCATTACTAGGAAATTGGTTTCACTATACTGTCCCCGAGGGTTATTTTGTTCAAAACCCCAAGTTTAAGTGAAGAGGAGTCATCTGTCCACACAATGGATGTGGAGAGACTCTTTTTTTTAGTTTTGAAAATAGATTTCCTCCGATGTTTGTGCAGCAGCTGTTTCAACTTGTCCTTGAAAAAGCTGGTTGTGAGAGTGTAGAGGATTGGGTTCAAGGCACTGTTTACTGGAAGGAAAAAAATGACTATCCAGGAGGTGATTGTGCCTGGAGGGGGAAATGAAGCGTGGAAAATTTCATGAAGTGGAAATTTTAAACAGACACAAATAACACATAAAACTTTGTAATTAATGCTATTTGGGGAGGGCTACCTAGTTCCCTTAAGTTTTCTTTCACCTTATTGAAAATCTCTCTGTGGGAAGAGCATAGGAACTATGAATCCAACACCCTACCTTTTCTGAATTTCAGTAACTGCTTGGTAGGTTATTTTAAGGTCAAATGAGAGGAAATATATAAAAAACACTTCATAGATATAAGTTGACATGTAATTTTTTTTTGTCCTTATTGCTTTTCTTGAAAGTTAAGTAAGAAAATGAGGAAATACTTCTTAATTAATAGATCAGGGTTCAGGAAATGTCTGGTCCAGGATCAGATCTGACTTTGATCTTAACTCCACTCCTGAAGGCCTTATTGCTGCCCCCCCCCATAATCCAAACATCCTATCCAAAGTGGAGGCTGAAGATGTAAAGAGCAAATGAGAATACACCTTCCAACTTAATCAACCCTTTTGTGTGAAGCCTTACAGATACTAATTAGAATATTAAGGGAAAGATGTCACAAAAGTCCTTTGTGAGGAGAAATTTGTGATGATAGTGTCCTTTCCGAATACACCATGCACGTGGCTAGGATGAAGTGTGTTTTCCTCCTTATACACACCCTGCTTTTAGGGTCAGACACTTAGCTACGTGACTGTAGACAAATCACCTAGGCTCCCTGGACCTCAACTACCCTGTCTGTGAAAGGGGCTGATGATAACTTACTTGATCGAAGTCAGGGGGCTGGGTCAGAGTCGGCGGCTCTGCTGACGTCCCTCTTCAGCACTAATACTTGTGATTTTCCGACCCCACCACACTATGCTGCCTCTTCCCACATCTCCAAAAATGCAAACAACTCCCAGCTCAGGTGAAGAGCTGGATGGTGTCAGGCCAGGGATATATTCCTTGTCACTCTCCTTTGTCACCTTCTTTCCCCTCCCCACCCTCACAGTTTTCTTATCCTTTAGACATCTTTACTTGTTCTTCTTTGCCCTGCCTTGTTCCTTCCATCCTTTCTGTTCTTCTCTTTCTTTTCCATTTCTCCTAACTGCTTATTCTGACTTTTCCTCCTCTCTTTCCTCCTTTCCTGTTATCTCTCCCTTCTCCTTTTTTTCTATGTTTGCCTTCCTCTTTTCCCATCCCATCTTCTCTTTCTTGTCCTTATTTATTTTTTTTGAACTGGAAAGAATATGGAAGAAAAATATCTATATTTAGCATATCTTAGATTTATTAAAGTTTCATATTACTATATTACTTGTATTTAATTTTTAAAAATTAGACAATATGGACAGTGCATGATTGAAAAAAAAAAAAAAACAAAGAAAGACAGAACAAATTAAGTTGCTTTTTGTCTGTTATGTCCCCAAAGGAAATTGTGACCAGGAATGAGATTTCCCATTTAGTCTCAGGGCGACTCACACTAATTTAAGGTCAGCAGGTGAGTTCTGAAAAAGGAAAGCTAATGCTGGCTTCTCTTTCAGGCTGACCACAAATACTATCAATGACATGCCATGGTGGAGCACACCTCTGAGTTCTTAGAGAGTGGGGACATGACAGGTTTAGGTCAGTGAGTGCAGCATTTCCTACAACACACGGGAAGCCGGGCAAATAAGAAGGGGCTTAGTAAAAAATGATCAAGGCTACTCTCTTTGGTCCATTGACTAATTCAAGACAAACCTCAAAGTATTGAACTATAAATGTGCAGAGAGATTGATGTAAGAATATTTTCACAAGGCTTTTATTTTTCCTATTCCAATTTCCCTCTCACCATTAACTGAAATGTCGAAGGCTTTCCAAGGCTGATGATTACTGCTGTGGCTCTCAGATACCCTGGATCACCAGACTTCTCTTGAATCTAAATCGGACAGTGTTCTGGGCTGAATTGTGTCCCCTCAAATCCATACATTGAAGTCCTAAACCCAAGGACCTCAGAATGTGACTATTTGGAGACAGCCTTTAAAGATGTCATTAAATTAAAATAAGGCCATTAGAGTGGACTTTATTCCAATTTAACGGGTGTGCTCATAAGAAGAAGGAAACTTTCATATAGGAGAGATACTGTGGGAATATGTACAGAGGAAAAGATCATGTGAAAACATAGTGAGAAAGTGACAATCTGCAGGCCAAGGAGAGAGGCCACGGCAGAAATCTGACATTTAATTCTGGACTTCCAGCCCTTTAGAACAGTGAAAAATAAATTTCTGTTGCTTTAGCCACCCAATTTGTGTTACTCTGTTATGGCAGCTCAAGCAGAGTAATACAGAGAGAAAAAGCCTCAAGGAGTTGACAAACTCACAGAATATGAAAACTGGAAGGAATGTGAGAGGCCATATGAAAATCATCTCAGTGAGGTGAGGTGAGGTGACCTCCCTATGTTTCCTCAATTGGTCAGTCGGGGGTGGGGTGGGGGTCAGGACAGAAACCCAGGACTGCTGCCTCACTTGGTTTTTCTTCCACCACACAAGGCTGCCTCCTCCCACATCCAAAAGAAGCAAGTGCTGAAGTGGTGAAGGACATCAAAAGGCATGAAAAGAGAAGTTGGGGGGGTTGATAGGATCATCCCTTTCACACCATGTTCCACCACACTTGGACCAGCTCAGCATCTTTCATTGAAGAAGCATTTATTAAATAACATTATGTGAAAAGCACTGTGGAAAGATGAATAAGACATGGTCCCTATCATCCTGAAGCTTATCATCTGAAGGGAGAAATGAATGTATTCAAAAATAACACTGATGGAAGGCAGTTCACATGAGGCTAATAAGTGAAGTGTGAACAAAATGTAACAGACATTTGAACAACTGGGTTGGATGGGAATGGTTTGGAGAGAAGTCTGGAATGATACCATGGAAGAAGGAGTATTTGGAAAGAATTGTGAAGGATGAGAAGGGGTATTTAGTAAGCTAGAGTCTTACAGGTTGAAGATACAATCCGGGTGGAAGGAACAACTTCAGCAAAGGCAAAAAACATCAAAAAGGTGCAGAAGAAAAAAACCCCAATAATTCTAATGGGCCTGGATCACAGAATGCATGAGGGCTGGGTGGGAGGTAAACATTTCTAATACTGATCCCAATATTTGGACTTTATTCCCTGAGCAATGGTGGCCAAAGGACATTTCAGTCCTGTTGAATTTGGAATGTAAGGCTGTAAAACTTGAGCTATCCAGGAAGCTTAGTAGACTGGACAATTAATCAAGTTCCCCATCTTCATGAACTCTGCTCCTCACGTCCACCTTGGCTCTCCCCGATCCCTGGGCAATGGCATGCACATTCAGTGCACAGCCTCTGTTCTCACTGCCCAGGAGAAGTTCCTAAGTAGTCAGCCCTGATCTCTCTCTTAATCTGTACTTTCACACCTTACATGGCTCTAGAGAACATCTCTGCCTTGCTGTCAGGCAAAACTGACAGGTGAAGGGGAAGCTGTGGATGTTGTGTGTCATTTTGCAGTGAGGCATTTGATAAGGCCCTCCATGACTTTATGCACAAGCCAGAGGGACATAAACTGTTACAGCTGTTTGTTATTTGAAGATTCATGCTTTTATAAGTGCTTCTGAAGTGCCAAGCCCATGTGTGACCATGGGGTGCCAAGATGAATAAGACACAATTCCTGCCCTGGATGAAACTCCCCAAATAGAAAGTCTATTTCACTGAGAGTTGGGCCAAAGCCCTGAAGGTTCCCTTCCTAGGTCCTAGAAAGAGATTCAAGTGAAATCCTAACTCATGAAAGGTTTTTTCCTCTGGTTGAAGTAAGGGTATATGTGGGAAACCTGGCCTTTTGGGTGAAGGACTTCCACAGACTATCTGACATTTTGCAGAGTGGAGCCTAGTGTGACAACCACAGCTCAAGGACCATGAAACAGACTGGTGGTTCTTAATCAGGGGTGTGTGTCTCAGAATCACTTGAGGAAATTTTCCAAAAAGCAGTGTGTAGCCCTTTGCCCATATAGATTAAATCTAGAAGCCCAGAGTGAGACCTGGGCATGTATATTTTTATTTTTATGTGTACTCTTGGTTAAGACCCAGTATCTAGCTCAGGTAGAAATAAGACACTAAATCTTAGATTTATTTCTAGCTCCTGTTTTCTGAACATCCTTATCTGGATTGAACCACTGATCAGTTTCTTAGAATATAGATCATAAAATATTGAGGAAAATAATAGCTGTTTGTACCAAAGTCGTCGTAGGTATTGACAAAGTATTTACTATATGTAAGGCATCGTATTCTGACCTCATCAAGGGGTGTAGAATGGCACAATGCACTTGGGAATAATAGAAGGGACTGACCTGGTATTTCCACCCGGAAGAGGGAGAGAATTTTAATTACAAATACAGGAATCCAGCAGATGGCATCAGAGAACACTATAAAAAAGAAACGATTTGCAACAGCCACCTCTCTTCCAATGGGATTCCTCACTTCTGAAGTCTGCAAGGCAGTTTTTTTAATGGAACAGAACATAATAGTATAGGAAAACACAATGATGAGAAAAGCCAGCAAGTTCACACCTGTTGGGAAAAGCACAGCTCTTAACATCTCAGGTGTATAAATCGACAATAAAAATATTGTGTTACATAGATGCTCACTATGGTGCCCCTTATGCTGTACTTCCAAGAAGCATTCTTTTGTATAAGCTCGGTGGTAATCAGCTAAAAACCCTGACTCTAAGGCTTGAAGCTGGAATAAGCTAATGGAATTGGGTTTGTCAGATCAAAAAGATATTTGAAATACACAAACTCTTTATGAAGAGTTACAGAGCTCTGAAATTCAGATCTAGGTGTATCATGAGGTGGATTTTAGCTTTTTTTTAAAGCCAGAAAAAAGCTCTTTTCATTTTTTGCTCTCTGCAAATTCAGATCTTAAGGGATTACTGTAATCATATGTACATCTCAAAAAATAAACATGACCTCATTTCTTTATCTTATAAATATGAACAAGACAACCTTGGAATATCAAGAAGATAATAGCCTCAGAAACATTTCTCACTTTTTTTTTTTTGGTCCTAAGTAAAAATCATACATAAAATGAAAATTCATTCTTTTAGATAACTAACAGGAATTTAAACTATAATTCAGAACACTTTAGCCTTGTTTTAGAGAAAAAAGAAATAAGAAAAAATAAAAAATTCAATGATATGAGTTATTTTCTTAGGGTCAAATATGTTTAGATGATTCTCACTTAACATTACCATCTTATAATTTTGTTAGTCACTTTGTCATATTATGTCTATAATAAAAATCCTAAGAGTAATGATTTTATTCTTCATTGTGAACATAAAATATGCATGCAGTTTCAAAGTTGTTTAAAAAAAATGTTCTTCTGAATCTAGATTATATGTAAAAAGGGTCAGGTCTTGGGTAAAATTATATAAAGTCCTAGTGTTCTGTTGTTTTTATCCAAAACATTTCACATTCCACAAAATCTCATATAATAAAGCTGTACATTAGAATTTTATAAAATTGGTTTATGTTAAGCCTCTTGTCAGAAACTTCAGTTAAGAATAAAAGAAAATGATTGTTAAAAATGATCCTCTGGTGCAAATTATGAAAACAGGCTTGAATGGATCAAAAGTGTGTGTTCTGAAAGCACCATCGGGATTAACCATGAGAAGTTAGCAATTGGAGATAGTGGGAGAGAGGCATATGGAAACTGTAGTATTCTTGCAACTTCTCTTTAAATCTAATTCCATTCTAAAATAAAGAATTCATTTAAAAATAGTGTACTCTTATACTCTTTAAAGAGAAGAAAGGAATTTAGGACTCCTTCCCTCATAGGTTATTCACATATATATAGATGATGATGAGATATGTGTGTGTATGTGTATCCTTTTGTCTATCTGGAATACATCACAGGTGCCAAACCCATTTTAGCCTACCTTGCCCCCTTTAACTTTAAGATCCAGACACACCTAACTCGTTGGTCCCTCATCTGGGCCTGTTCCTTGGCTGTGGGCCTCTATTTCCATGTCTTTTCCTGGAATTAGATTTCACTTAGCTAATACCTCCTTAATCTTAGGGCCTAAGGATTTGGATTCATTTCTACCGGAAAGGCTTCCCTCCTGCTCAGATTGGAGCTCTAGAACATTCAGTACTCCTCCTTTATGTCATTTGTGAGTCTGTGTTGTAAGAATGTGTTTACTTGCCTTTATCTCCCTTTCTGGTGGCAGGTCTGTGAGGGCTGATCTGTTATTATCTCCAGGGCTCAAAATAATGCCTGGCCTATAGCAGGTGTTTAATAAATCCTTGATGAATCAGTGAATGTAATGTAGTATGTGTGTATGTGTGTGTGTGTGTGTGTGTGTGTGTGTGTGTGTGTATGTGTGAGGGAGGGAGCGTCTCTATAAAGTGCATCTATGCTA
Source organism: Canis lupus dingo (assembly GCF_003254725.2). Classification (NCBI taxonomy): domain Eukaryota; kingdom Metazoa; phylum Chordata; class Mammalia; order Carnivora; family Canidae; genus Canis; species Canis lupus. The sequence continues at coordinate 8,289,636 of NC_064267.1, forward strand.
GAAACAGCTTACAATATCCATGAAAAAATAGCTATAGAACAGGACAGTATGTGAAGAGTATTATTAAAATGGTGCTAAGAAAGTATATTTCTCAGAAGAGAAGGAATAGATAGATAGCTGGGACTGGTGGTTAGAGCCATTTTGTGATGTGTTTTAAGTGATTTACACTTGACAATGGCAGTAGCTGGGAGTCATTGAAGGTCTTGGAGCAGAGGCAAACACAGTCTTTTCGATACTCAGGTAGTGAACAGATAAATAGGAGAGAGAAAGCCTTTGAGACAAAAGACTAGTAAGGTCCAATGTACTAAACCCTTATTTATAAGCCCTTAAGGGTTGAGATAGTGAGGCTTTAAATGAAGGTGATAGTAAGTACAGACTGGAAGAAATAGAAGGCAGAGGCATTTTTTGATGAAAAAAAAATTCTTTGAAAAAGAAAGGATGATAGAGCTTATTGACCACTTAGATGAGGGGGAAAAGGTGAGAGGAGGTAATTAAAAAGATAAAGCTGCCCTAGTTAAAGAAATGACATGGAAATCATCTAAAGATTAAGCAGGAAGGATACCTATTAGACAATAACAAAAGTTTTTTTTTCCAAACTTAGAGAACTAAACTTCTCATTCATTTTTTTTTGTTTTTTTTTTTTAGTGAGAAAGTAGATCTTCTGTTCTAAAAAATTGGGGGATTATGAAAATTGAAAAGCAAATACTTATATTAAGCACTCTTACATTGTCGGCTTTAGAGTTACATTTACCAAAGGCAACTTTCCTGCTATTTCCATTCTGATAATCTCCTGCTAGTGGGTTCCCAGAATTTTATTATTCTTATTTACTTAACTCATATCTAGATTGTAAAAAAAAAAAATGAGTTCAGATAGGGTCCCAGGCCATGGCCTAAACTAGAATTTCTCCAGCTCATAATCACAATGTGAAAATCCAGGGGTCTTACAGATAATAAGAGATCATCCAGGGATTCTGATGGGATGGTTTTGTTTCCCATACTGAATCTCTACAATAAAAGTTTAATAAAAACTATAAATACTCAGTGAGAACTTTTCTTTAAAAAAGGACACAGTCTGAAGTATAATCATTTACTTCTTGAAATGGACAAATACACCTTTGCTGAAATTTATGGTATTTCTATCAGGATTATATTGGCCCAGAAAATGCAAAATATAAATTACCTAGAAAAATTCCAAGAGAATACCCTTTGCTTCCAATGTCTTCTGTTTGGTCATAATAAAGTGGAAAACATACACCATTTTTTCCATAAAAATTGCCAAAATAATCCTCCTTCCAAAATGGAATCACAGCTATTAAAAATCCCACAATCCAGATGCAAATGAGGATGACCATGGTCTGCCATTTTCCAGGACGAATGTTACTGAAGGGAAAGACAATGGCCAGGAATTTCTCCAAAGTCAAGTATGTCAGCAGCAGGACGGACACTTCAGTAGACAGCATGGCCAGGAACCCCATGAGACGGCACTGTAAACTCTCCATCCACAGCAGCGCATACTTCTGATACTGCCCTCGGTATTTTATATCAAAAAAGCCAATGAAGAACAAATAAACACCCATCAGGCAGTCTGCACCTGTTAAAGAATCAATACAGTGTCTGTTGGTGGTTCCCAAACATCTCTGTTTTGGTTTTCTAATTAGGTATTCCTCTTCCATCCTGTATTAAATGAACTAATACAAACACCTACAGCAGTCTCTAGAAGCCAATGGAGTTCACGAAAGTTGTCCTAATTCTAAAGTACCATACTGGGTCTTTGTTTTATAATTTAAAAACAGTGGTGATGTGTGGGGGAGTATTTTTTGTGGGGAATCTATTTTTTTTGAATAATAAATTTATTTTTTATTGGTGTTCAATTTGCCAACATACAGAATAACACCCAGTGCTCATCCTGTCAAGTGCCCCCCTCAGTGCACCCCACCCCCCTCCCTCCTCCCCTTCCACCACCCCTAGTTCGTTTCCCAGAGTTAGGAGTCTTCCATGTTCTGTCTCCCTTTCTGATATTTCCTACCCATTTCTTCTCCCTTCCCCTCTATTCCCTTTCACTATTATTTATGGGGAATCTATTTTTAAAACAGTAAACAAGTATTACTTGCATAGTCAATAAAGAGAGTAATTTCCTGGGCTTGAGGAATATGGGTGCTATTGTAATTGAAGGTTAGAACTTAGTTTATAACCCACAACCTGTCTTCCATAATCTCTCTGTTGATTCACTGGCTGGCCCCCCTGTTACCCCATTTCCAATATAAAACCCCAATCGGTGGGTTCTGGATTACTGCAAATTCATTCAGTCTAAAACAGAGAGCCAAAGAGAACAGTACTTCATACTTAGAACAAAAATTGCCCACCTCACCATTTATGTTAAGTGCCATTGTTGAAGACCAGTATGAATCTAGTGCACAGGTCACAGAAGACATCCTAAACCCATTTAGATAGGAAACATACTTACAACAAAGGATTTTGATGGATGTAGCGTGAGTTGTATTTTCAGCTTTAATGAAAGATCTCATGCCAATGACAAAAAGATTTCCAAAGCAGGTTATGAAAGCTATAACCCAGACAAATATTCTGAGGATATTGTTAGCCAAGAGGTCCTCAAATGAAGAAATGCCGTCAGTCAAGGGCATACATATGCGGACATGGGGAGCATACGAGCAGTATCGAAAGTTTTTGAAATAACTAAATTCAAAGGGAAAAAAAGAGTCACTTTACAGCAATGACAGAGAAACTACAGTTGCCGTCCTATAATAGAGCTGCTGCTCTGTCAGGTAGGCAATGTCACTAGGTCTGTTTATTTTTGTTTAGTATTGATTATGCAATTATAAAATTCTTCATTAAATATTATATTACTCTAGACAATGTTCTTCTTGGAAAGGTAGAGAACCTGAAGGATGTAGAAATTTTGTGGCTTGACTGAGATGAATCAGGGGAGGAAATGAGAATGTGAAGTCTCCAGAACTCCATTTTTTCCTCATCCCATTGGATTATTCTCTAAGGCATTATAAAAAGTAAATTGTCATTGTTATACTGATCTGCAGCAAACATTTAGGGGCTTGGGTTTGGGATGTAAAGGACATAGGGTAGCTCACTGAAAACACCCCTGTCTTGGACTTCTTTTTAAGTATACTCACTTAGCCAGCCTCCTTTTCCCTGACCCTGGCAGGAAGGGAGGGTCTCTGATACTAGGAAAACTCAGTCTCCCAGGAGCTAGGAGAAGAAGCAGATTTCTTACCAGGGCCTACAAGGGCTTAAACAATTTCTACAGGCAAATATAGGTTTGCTTGTGATCAATGTATTTATTTTTATGATCTAGATGTGTGGATGCTTGACGTGTTTGTATTCGGAGATCATTTGGCTTACTGCCATTCCTCAAACCTGTGTATTTAGGGTTTTTATCTCCCCATGAAACTTATTTCATTTTTGTTCTCTTGTACTACCTCTTTTAGCTCATTTCTCTTTGTCTAATCCTTTTTTGCCATCTCCCTATTCAGTTTTGAGACTAGCAAGTTAGACCAAGTTTTACTTTGCTGGGACCTCAAAGCCGCTGGGATTGATTGGCTGCCTACATCCACCTCACCTTCCCTTCCTTGTTCATGCCACTCAGGAATATTGGCTTTATTCCATTTTTCAAACAAGTCAGGCTCACCTCTCTTCTCAGGGCAGTGCTTTTGCTATTCCCTCTGCCTGGAAGATTCTTCCCTCAGATATTGCCAGGCCTGGTCCCTCCCTCCATTCAGGCCTGCTCAGATGTCACTTCTCCCTTCTAGAAGCCATCTGTGACCTCTCTCTGTCCCTTCATATTGCTATACTTTTCTTCACAGTGTTTATTCATTATTTATTTGTTCACTTTCTGTTTCCCCAAGCTAAATGGAAGCTCCATGAGGTAGACACTTCTGTCTCCTGTTTATCCTGTGATCTCAGATCTAGAACAGTGCCTGACACATGGGAAGTACTCAAAAATACTTCCTAAATGAGCAAATAAATGATGGATAATTTCGTGCTGGATTTGTCAAGTAGAGAAATGGAGGACAACTCCTGCCCTCAAGTAACTTACAGTCTAGCTTCCTGAAATCATCTATCCTATTAAAGGAACTTGATGTATAATTCCATTTTTATCTTCTCCTTGCCTGGAGTCCTTGGCACACACCTGACCTGACCTCTTAGTTCCTTTAAGTTTCCATTATGTCCTGTCTTCAGATAGACAAAGCTAGGGTCTCTCTTGGTCATTCAACCTCTCCTACTGCTGTGACCATGGCACTGGTTGGCAGGTGGAAGGGCTGGGGGTTATGAGGTGGAGAGGTTTCAATAAATGGTGGACAAGGAAGGTAAAGAATAAGCAGGTCACTTAGTAGGGAAGTAACTAAAGTAACACATTTTCTATGAATTGTTAGAAAATTGTTAGGTCCTTCTTAACCTCTGCCAGAGGTTCATATTTTAAGTGGCAGCTTCTTCATCAGGTTCTAAAAAGGACCTCATATTCTACTTGCAACAAGGAAATTATATAGCCTCACTGAATATTTAGCCTCATTAAATATTTAAATAGGAATATTTTCTATTGGTGCCACAGAAAGAGAAATTATGAAAACCATGTGGATATGCATCAAATACTTGTCTTTTAGTAACTATCACACCTACTGCAGAGACATAAACAAAATGTTCTCTCGAAAAAGCACCTTTACACCAACCATTTCATCCACTTGCTGCACCCAACTTGTAATCTTACACCGAATCCTCCCTATTGTTATGGATAACAAGGGTTAATTTTTGAAATCATGAACACATAGATTACACAGTTGATAAAGAAATGATCATGTCATAAACACATATATTAACACAACTTACACAGTGCACTTTAGCCAAATATATTAAAGTGACATCAAAAACTACTATAAAGATTAATTACCTCCATTTTGTAGTGCACTTAGTAACAGTAACAACACCTGGAATTTATATAGCACCTTTCTTCCTAAGGGCTCAAATCTTAGAGCAGCCGACTGCTCACTCATGTGAGGTGAATTAATGTTTCCAGGTCTCCTGAGTACCATTTAGCCAGTGACTTCATCTTGTGTAATGTGTGGTACCCTGATCTCTTATTGGGCCTCAATTGGATAAACAGCGTGTTTCCAGAGAGAAGTGTCATTCATGTCGGCACATCATAATATTGAACTCTATTTGAACAGGGACCAAAGGTGACAAAATTAAAAAGTTCTCAATAAAAAGACTTTTCTTGCATAAAAACACATTGCAGTGATACATTAGACAGTTTACACTAGAACATCGGCAATATTTCACCATGCTTACTTCTCCATTCTTACATACATACATACATGTGAGAAAGATTCATCATGGGTTGAAACATCCGTGTGTTTATATTTGGAATCTCTATCCTTTCCAGGTCTCTGGAAAATATGCATAATAGGTTTCATGTTTTCAGGGCTTAACTTTTTAGTAATGGCATTTTGTCATATCCTAAATACCATGCTTCAAAGTCTTGTTACCAATTCAAATTAGGATGAAAATCTTATGGTAAACTACCTTAGAAGATCACCATTTTTCTTTAGGATTTCTGGAAGTTGGAGCTGATTTTGTCATTTTATTTTATTTTATTTTATTTTTTTTTGATTTTGTCATTTTATATGCAGAACATTTTCATGCATTTCTTTGATTTAAAAATGACAGCAAAGATTTGTGTGATCATAAAATTGGCTATGTAGTTTGATTTTATAGACCATGCCATGTGAGTTTTGGGGGGTTTCAGACAGGAAATGATATTTTCAACCTGAGAACATCACTGAAGTAGGTTTTGTGAGAACTTGGATTCAAATAAAGTTGTTTCTTAAAGATGCCAAAAGAGTAGGGATCCTCAACTCATCTGGTCCCACAAACTTACATTCAAAACATCTTGAACACCTATGAATTTGACCTGAGATTTAAAGAGATAACAGCTGGAACACTACAGAGAGAAAAATTTCTCTTCTAACAAGGTAGGAAAGTGAAAAATAAAAAATAAAAAAAGAATAAATTAGTAGAGGGGAGCCGCCAGTAGCCAGGCTAGAGTGGAGCGGTGAAAGCCTCCGGGGCACAAAAGCCCAGCCTGGAGAAGTGGGAACTTTAAAAATCCATGCTGGACTTTTCCCTCATGGAAAAGTGCTTAGCAGGGAAATCGGGCAGAATCATAGGAGGGGCAATGAAGCCTCAAGATTCCTGGAATCACTATAAGAGGAGGGGCAGCGGGATCCCTGGGTGGCGCAGCGGTTTGGTGCCTGCCTTTGGCCCAGGGCGCGATCCTGGAGACCCGGAATCGAATCCCACATCGGGTTCCCGGTGCATGGAGCCTGCTTCTCCCTCTGCCTATGTCTCTGCCTCTCTCTCTCTGTGACTATCATAAATAAATAAAAATTAAAAAAAAAAAAAAAAAAAAAGAAGAGGGGCACCGAGGGGGAATCTCACTGCAAACCAGGGTCCGATATGGGTAAAGGACTGGAGTGCTGCAGCCCTCGGGGCATTTGAGAGAAACCAATTGGTTAGGTGGTCCAGCTCCGGACAGAGGTGGCTGTGCCCCATTCCCATTGGGAGAGGCATTCTCTGGGAGCGTGGGTCCAGTGGTACAGGGCTCTGAATCCCAGGGCACCCAAGCAGACAAAGCCAGCGATTCTGCATTTCTCCTGGGACAGGTGGAAGCAGGGAGGGCACGGGAAAGCGAGAACTCTACTGCCGCTGGGTGCCCAGCAAACTGTGCAGATCAGGGCACCCGGGCCTGCTCCCTGGAGCATCTAGGCCAGTGAGGACTGGGAGACTGCGGTTAGTTACTCGTTGGGAGCTCGACTCCAGAGTTGGAAATCTGGCCACTGCCATTGTTTTTCCTCCTTGTTTCACTTTGTGCCGGGGTGAGGCAGGGCTGCTACGAAACAAAGGCCTCACAGGAAAAACAGCTCCCACTGAGCTTGGCACCTGGTAAGGGGTGGGGCTTCTCTGCCCAGGGACAGACATCTGAGAATCAGCACAGCATACCCCTCCCCCAGAAGAACTGCTGGAAGAACAGGGGAAGAGCAAGTTCATTGACCAAGCAGTGCTGGAAAGCTCCAGGACTGAGGGAAAATAGTATATAGAACTAGAGGGTCCTTTGTTCTTCTTTTTTCTTTTTCCATTATGACTCATTTTTATATCAGACAAAAAATTTCAGTATTTTTTTCTCTTTTCCCACCTTAACTACAATATTTTACCAGTTCTTCATTTTTAAGTTTTTTTTTTTTCCTTTTTGACTTTCATATTTCTACAATTAGCTGTCTTAGATATATTTTTCACTTCTGGATTCCCTTCAATGTATTCAATTTAATTTTGGTAGATATATGAGATATGGGTTTTTGTTCTTTGTTTTTTCTGCCTCATTTTGCTTTACAATGGTGGAAGTTAGTGCCTTCTGAAATACTACCAACATACACCCAGAACCAAGTGGAACACCATGTTGGTCAATTCTGTGAGATTATATTCTGTCTTCCTTCTCATTCTGTCCCCTCTTTGATCTTGTTTGTTTTGGGGGTCAATGTTGGGGCTTTCTACAAGTATTGCTGGTTTATATAAATTTGAGATTGAGCATCTTCTAACATACAGAACAAAATATACTCAGAAACAAGAGAATCACCAACTAGAAACCCTCAAGTAGACTACATTCTCTCTCCATTGCTTCCTTACCACCACCATCCCCCCTTTTTCTCCTTTTCCACTTTACTTTTTTTCCCCTTTTCTTTACTTTTCCCCCCTTTTTCTTTTTTCTTCTTTGTTTTTGGTTTTTGGCTTTTTATTTTTACTACTTTGTTTTAAAATTTGTTTCTTATTTTAATGGTCCTTTTATTTTATTTTGTTCTGTTCTTCTTTTTTCTTTTATTTTCTGGTCTCTGACCTCTTAAATCATCTAGGGTGTATTTTACTTAGGTCGTGGTTGATATTTTTGACTCAGCCCATTCATACAGCCACTCTGCACTGGACAAAATGACTAGAAGGAAGAATTCACCACAAAAGAAAGAACCAGAAACAGTATTACCTGCCATAGAGTTACAGAATTTGGATTTAAATATGATGTCAGAAATTCAATTCAGAAGTACAATTATAAAGCTACTGGTGGCTCTGGAAGAAAGCATAAAGGACTCTAGAGACTACTGCAGAATTGAGATCTAATCAGGCTGAGAATAAAAATAGGTTATATAGATGCAATCCAAAATGGATGCTCTAACCACTAGGGTTAATGAGGTGGAAGAGAGAGTGAGTGACAAAGAAGACAAGTTGATGGTAAGGAAGGAAGCTGAGGAAAAAAGAGAAAAACAATTAAGAGCCCATGAGGAGAGGCTTAGGGAAATAAATGATAGCTTGAGAAAGAAGAATATGATTGGAAGAGACTGAGAGAGAGAGAGGACCACAAAGTATATTTGAACAAACCATAGCTGAGAGAACTTCCCAAAGTTCAGGCATTAAGATCCAAGGGATAGACAGGACCCCCCAAAATCAATAAAAACTGCTCAACACCTCAACATTTAATAGTGAAACTTGTAAATTTCAAAGATAAAGAGAAAATTCATAAAGCAGCTCAAGACAAGAGATTCTTAACTTATATGGGGGAAAATATAAGATTAACAGCAGACCTCTCCACAGAGACCTGGCAGGCCAGAAAGGGCTGGCATGATATATACAGGGTACTAAATGAGAAGAACATGCAGCCAAGAATACCTTATCCAGCAAGGCTGTCATTCAGAATAGAAGGAGGGATAAAGAGCTTCCAGGACGTGCGGAAACTGAAAGAATATGTGACCACCAAACCGGCTCTCCAGAAATATTAAGGGGGAACCCTTAATAGTTAATAAACTATCTTTCAATAGTTACTCTGAATGTGAATGGGCTAAATGATCCCATCAAAAGACAGGGTATCGGACTGGATAAAAAAAGCAAGACCCATCTATTTGCTGTCTACAAGAGACTCATTTTAGACCTAAGGACACCTCCAGCCTGAAAATGAAGGGGTGGAGAACCATTTACCATTCAAATGGTCCTCAAAAGAAAGCTAGGGTAGCAATCCTCATATCATATAAATTTAAGTTTATCCCAAAGACTGTAGTAAGATATGAAGAGGGACACTATATCATACTTAAAGGGTCCATCCAACAAGAAAACCTACCAATCATGAATATGTATGCCACTAAAGAGGGAGCTGCCAAGTATATCAATCAATTAATAACCAAAGTAAAGAGATACTTAGATAATAAGACATTAATGGGAGGAGACCTCAACATGGTACTTTCTGCAAATGACAGATATTCTAAGCAGAACATCACCAAAGAAACAAGGACCTTAAATAATACACTTGACCAGATGGATTTCACAGATATATACAGAACTTTCCATCAGAATGCAACTGAATACACATTCTTATCAAGTACACATAGAATTTTCTTCAGAATAGACCACATACTGGATCACAAATCAGGTCTCAACTGATACCAAAAGATTGAGATTGTTCCCTGCATATTTTCAGACCACAATGCTTTGAAACTAGAACTCAATCACAAGAAGAAATTTGAAAGAAACTCAAACAAGTGGAGGTTAAAGAGCATCCTACTAAAAGATCAATGTGTCAACCAAGAAATTAGAGAATGATTAAAAAAATTGATGGAAACTAATGAAAATGAAGATACAACCATTCAAAATCTTTGGCATACAGCAAAAGCAGTCCTAAGAGGGAAATACATCGTGATACAAGCCACCCTCAAAAAATTGGGAAAAAAAACCCTCAAATACACAAGCTAACCTCACACCTAAAGGAATTGGAGAAAGAACAATAAATGAAACTTACACCAAGCATAAGAAGAGAGTTAATAAAGATTCAAGCAGAACTCAATGAAATAGAGACCAGGAGAACTGTAGAACAGATCAACAAAACCAGGATCTGGTTCTTTGAAAGAATTAATAAGATAGATAAATCCCTAGCCAGCCTTATCAAAAAAAAAGAGAGAAGACTCAAATTAATAAAATCACGAATGAAAGAGGAGAGATCACAACCAATACCAAGGAAATACAAACGATTTAAAAAACGGATTATGAGCAAATATATGCCAACATATTAAGCATTCTAGAAAAAAATGGATGCATTTCTGAAAAACCACAAATCACCAAAACTGGAACAGGAAGAAATTGAAAGCCTGAACAGGCCAATAACCAGTGAGGAAATTGAAGCAGTCATCAAAAACCTCCCAAGACACAAAAGTCCTAGGGCCAGATGGCTTCCCAAGGGAATTCTATCAAACGATTAAAGAGAAATACTACCCATTCTACTAAAGTGGTTTTGAAGGATAGAATGGGACAGAATACTTCCAAACTTGTTTTATGAGGCCAGCATTATCTTGATTCCAAAACCAGACAAAGACTCCACCAAAAAAGAATTATAAACAAATATCCATAATGAACAAAGATGCAAAAATTCTCAACAAGATACTAGCCAATAGGATCCAGCAGTATATTAAGAGTATTATTCACCATGACCAAGTGAGATTTGTCCCCAGAATGCAAGGTTGGTTCAACACTCGTAAAACAATCAATGTGATAGATCATATCAACAAGAGAAAAAACAAGAACCATATGATCCTCTCAATAGAGGCAGAGAAAGCATTTGATAAAATACAGCATCCATTCCGATTAAAACCCTTCAAAGTGTAGAGATAGAAGGAACATTCCTCAATATCTTAAAAGCCATTTATGAAAAGCCCACAGCAAATATTCTCAATGTGGAGAAACTTTCTCCTAAGATCAGGAACATGACAGGGATGTCCACTCTCACCACTGTTATTCAACATAGTATTAGAAGTCCTCACCTCAGTAATCAGACAACAAAAAAGAGATAAAAGGCATTCGAATTGAAAAAGAAGAAGTCAAACTCTCCCTCTTCGCAGATGACATGATATTGTACATAGAAAACCCAAAAGACTCCATCCCAAGATTGATAGAACTCATACAGCAATTCAGCAATGTGGCAGGATACAAAATCAATGCCCAGAAGTCAGTGGCATTTCTATACAATAACGAGATTGAAGAAATAGAAATTAAGGAATCAATCCCATTTACAATTGCACCCAAAAGCATAAGATACCTAGGAATAAACCTAACCAAAGAGATAAAGGATCTATACTCTAAAAACTACAGAACACTTCTGAAAGAAATTGAGGAAGACACAAAGAGATGGAAAAACATTCCATGCTCATGGATTGAAAGAATAAACATTGTGAAATTGTCTCTGCTACCCAGGGCAATTCACACATTCAATGCAATCTCTATCAAAATACCATAGACTTTCATCACAGGGTTGGAACAAATAATCTTAAGATTTGTATGGAATCAGAAAGAGCCCGAATAGCCAGAGGAATATTGAAAAAGGAAAACAATGCCAAGAGGCAACACAATGCTGGATTTCAAGCTGTACTACAAAGCTGTGATCATCAAGACAGTGTGGTACTGGTGCAAAAACAGACACACAGATCAATGGAGAACCCAGAAATGTCCACTCAACTCTATGGTCAACTAATATTCGACAAATCAGGAAAGAATATCCACTGGAAAAAGGACAGTCTCTTCAATAAATTGTGTTGGGAAAATTGGACAGCCATGTGCAGAAGAATGAAACTAGACCATTCTCTTACACCATACACAAAGATAAATTCAAAATGGATGAAAGATCTAAATGCAAGACCAGAATCCATCAAAATCCTAGAGGAGAATACAGGCAACACTTTTTTAAACTTGGGCACAGTAAGTTCTCACAAGATACATCTACAAAGGCAAAGGAAATAAAAGCAACAATGAACTATTGTGACTTAATCAGGATAAAAAACTTCTGTACAGCAAGAGAAACAGTCAACAAAACTAAAAGACAACCTACAGAATGGGAGAAGATATTTGCAAATGATGTATCAGATAAAGGACTAGTATCCAAGATCTATAAAAAACTTATGAACCTCAACACCCAAGATACAAACAATCCAATCATGAAATGGGAAGAACACATGAACATAAATTTCACCAAAGAAGACATACACAGGACACACAAGCACATGAGAAAATGTTCCGCATCATTTGCCATCAGGGAAATACAAACCAAATCCACAATACGATATACCTCACACCAGTGAGAATGGCAAAAATTAACAAGACAAGAAACAACAAATATTGGAGAGGATGTGGAGAAGGGGGAACCCTCTTACACTGTTGGTGGGAATGTGAACTGGTGCAGCCACTCTGGAAAACAGTGCCGAGGTTCCTCAAAAAGTTAAAAATAGAGCAACTGCACTATTAGATATTTACCCTAAAGATACAGATGTAGTGAAATGCCGGGACACCTGCACCCCAATGTTCATAGCAGCAATGTCCACAATGGCCAAACTGTGGAAGGAGCCCCAATGTCCTTTGACAGATGAATGGATAAAGAAGATGTGGTCTATATATGCAATGGAATATTACTTAGCCATCAAAAAGGATGAATATCTTTATATATATGTTACAGATATATTTTATATATCTTATTATACATATGTTATATTATGTCTTATTATATATGTTATATATATACACATATATATGTTTTTGGGTTTTTATATTCTTGTTTCTTAAGAACAGAAACCAAGTCTTTTTCATCGGTGGGTTCTCACTAATACTTGTTGAAAGAGAATCTAAATTTGGCCTTAATTTCCAAAAGAAAACTATTTAGCAATAGGAAAAGGTCATGTTAAGGATCAGTCTTTGGAATTAACTTTTAGGCTGTGATCTGGTAATGTGTATGCCCTCTGTGTAAAAACAAACAACAAACATGAAACAACAATGACTATTTCTGGGAAAGGAATGAAGTAGTTCAAAGAAAAACTGGTAGAGTTCTAAACACTATTTAAACCCAATACATTTGAAATTTTAAAATACTGAAAACATTAAGTGCCCAAGTATTCATATTGATGAGATAATTTTTTTCCTTTACTGATAAAAATATAAAAAGCATGTATTATAAACCAGTATCAAGTAGATTGTTGTAGCAAAGGTAAAAGAAAAAAGCAGGTAAGTCTTGCACAATTTGTTTTTTACCGCCTGTTCAGTAACCAAACTACTGAGAATTTAATTCTTTGAAAAGATTGCAAGGTGAGATTTTTCCAAGTTAACCAGTAATGCAGCTTCAAACACAGAAATGGTCTTTACAACATATTGAATGGTTTTGTTGTCATTCAGTATATACTTGATGGTAACAGTGATATTCACAACTGTCTGATGATACATGCTTAAATAAAAAGCCCTCTGTGTATAAAATTCCCATTTAAAAATAAATGTGGTTCTTAGTAAAGTATATCCACTAAAATGATAATCGACATACTGTTATGTTTGACTTACAGAGACTGAAGTTGTTTAAGACTTTCAAACTGGTTCTTGTGGAGATACAAAAGAGGATTGGACGACAGATTCCTTTTGTACCATTAGAAAGAGGGAGGAAAGAAGCATCAGGATGTTATTATTTTTGGAAGCTCAAGATGCTACCATTTAAATCTGATGATGGTGGGAAGAAAAACTTACAGTTTTTGTAGAAGCTTCAGGTCTTTAAAAATTTCGGGTGGTAGCTCCATTATCATATTGCTAGACAGGTCCCTGTGGATGGCAGTGAAAACTCAATGCAATTACATTGGAAATAAATGACATGTTTATTACTCCTCACAATTATCATCATCCTGATTGATGTAACAAAAAATATGATCCAGTTTAACCAACCTGATAACCTGTTACAAAACAAGGCTGTGTGAATCAGCCAAATGGATATGTTTTCCATCACTTTCAGACATGTGACATTTTGCTCATCCAGTTCCTGTCTGGAATTTCCTCTCAGTCCCTCTCCAATACATTTTAACCCAGCTTCAATGTCTAGTTTGATTAATTTCTTCTGTTTCAGGTACACTCTGTACACTTTGATCATTCATTATTTCTGTGATTCCTACTTGGTTGAAGTATATGATATCTTGTTTATCCAACTGTAATGCAAGCTTTCTGAGGCAAAGACCTATGTCTTCTATTTATTCTGCATTCCATCTAAGATAGTATTGCCAAATATTATCTGCCCAGATAATCTTGAATGGGTAAGTTCACACCATTTTAAGTCTATTTTGATATGGTACTATTCTTTAAAAGGAATTAAAAATTTAGAATGAAATATAATAGTACTGGCCAATCCACAAAGAATCATAGGGAAGCGTTTCTACAGAATGTAGAAAAGGATTTGCTCAGATCAGAAGGAATGAGGAGTCTTTAACCAAAATATCCTTCTGAAGGGAAAAATGTTCAAAAGTAAAACAGACATGCAATTGCTTAAGACTCAAACAAAAGATCTTTTCTATTTTTTGATGCTTTGGAGGCTGCTGATGGATTTGTGGGAGTTACAAATAACTAAGACAGGTCTTTTTCTAAAGAAGCTTACAATTAGAATAAACAACTAGATTATAAAATAAGAAAGGAATGAAGCAAATGCTATTATAGATGCACTGGTAAAAAATAGAGGAAGGAGTTGGAGATTAGGAACTGTTTGAACAAAGCTTTATGATTTTCATAGGTGGTATAAAAGAAGAACAGCTTTTCAGGTGAGGGTTAAGCAGGATCAGTGAAACAAAAAAACCTTGAAATCAATGACATCTGGAGTTTGCAAACGGTCCAGTGTGGGTAGAGGATGGAAAGTATGAGGAGATGTAAAGGAAGTGAGCTTGTAAATGAGCATGGATACAAAACGGAAGGCTATGAATACATTCCAAGGCAATACTTCCCAGAGCATAGTCCAGGCATCAGAACCAAAGAGAATGCTAAAAAAAAGAGCACATTCCTGGTGCCTGCTCCAGAACTATCACTTCAGAATCTGGGAGGGAGCCTGGTACATGCATTTAAAGTCAGTATCCCTTGCGATTCTTTTGAACATTAGCATTGAAAGCCAGCAACAAGGAATGAGAATATGAAGCAGAACAGAGGCATACTATGCTCTGAGTTAGGGGGTGATAGTTCTGTCAAAAGCATGAAAGGTTGGAAAGCCAAACAATGGAGACCAGGCAGGAGGCTTTGATCCTGGACCACCTGAAAGCTGATGAGGGCTTAAGGAGGGCGTGGGCTGGGCTCATAGTCTGGTAGGACAGGAAGTGTAATGAGGGTTGGAGGGGAAAGGAGGAGGCCTTGAGCCTGGCTGCCAGGAAGGGTGCCGATACCACTAAGATGGTAGGTTCAGCGGAAGAAGCTGGGGGGGTGGGAGTGTGTGTGGCTCTGCCTAAGTGTAGGATAAAAGGATTGGAATATTTTTAAAAATATGGACTCTGTATTAGTGTTTCCTTAACTTTGTACCTAAAACATGCTCCTGTTTGTCCTGGACTGCTCACCTGCTCTATCCTGTAACCCAAATCCTTATTAACCCTCTAAAGTCTCATTAGGAATGCCCTCATGAAGAATGAGCAAGCAATTCTGAGGGAGCCACCTTTCACTTTTTGCCATAGAATGACAATATTTTTAGTTCTAATGCTAAAGGCTGTAAATGAAACACTACTTTAAAATTCCTTATCAGTGTTTTCTTTTGACTTCCAAATCTATTGGTTTCCCTTCCCAATCAATAAATTGCACATACTAGGCACTTAGTAAATATATGTGGATTTGGTTTGTGATATTTATAAATTCAATCAAACTATCTTAAATATTAATGAATTAGTTGTCAAATTACTCCGAGTTATTTTCCCCAGTCCTTTCTGGATTTTGAAGCAAGGTGTAAAAAATGAGGGAGAGATTAATTAAAAATTAATTTCCATTTTTTGGCTCCTTTGGAGAAGGAGGAGTTCTGTACCCAAGTCACCACTATTTGTGATATAACAGATTTAGTTTTAATTTCCAGTAATACAAAATTATGTGGGTAGCAATGAACTAATAGCAAGATAGATGCTTTTAAAAGTTCTACCTCTACAAAACATATATTTGAACAGAAAAAGTTACATGGGCTCTCTGAATATTATTCAATAAACCCAATCATTCTAGACATTTATATTTGCTTCATCAATTCTAGAAGTTCATAATTTCTCAAGGGATAAAAAGCATCTTTGTTCCTTTGTTCAGTCACGATTAATATGATTTCAGTCAGTCATTTATTTAGCAAGCATTTATTGAAAATTAACTATACTCCAGCCATTAGAGATAATGATCCTTGAGTTTAAGGAGCTCTGGAAAACTCATCTGCTCCAAAACACACACATGCACATATGAAATCACCCAAAGAAAATAGGCAAAGAAAATTAGAGTAGGCTAAATCCATATTAAGCCCACTGCTTGATTTTAATTTGCTTTTGACTTTAGGATAATGTTGGTTTTCTTAATTGATTTGGAATATCCAGGAGTCTGCAGAATTTGATTGCCACTGGTGAAAAAGCAGCCTCCCTAGTCACCTAAATTTATAATCTCGGAAGAAGTAATCCTATTTTCCTAGTAGACAATGCTACTTACAGTTCTCCTAAATTTTTTAATGAAGAAAATGTCTTCTCTGGAACAAAATCAATTTGATTTCTAGGCAGAAACCTGTAAGACATGGTGAGAGTCAGCACTGTTGGTTTGTGTCTGCTGTAAGAACCAGTTCTCATTGGGAGATGCCACTGATCCGGGTAATTCCATAAGATCTCCTTTGAAATCCAAAGTGAAGCGTGTTCTGGTGTGGAATGTAAGGCAGGAGTTTCTCACCAAGGAAATCCATGGATTCTCTCCAAGAAATGCTGCCATAGGTAATTTGAGGTGCTGAGTGTGATCTATGAATCTGCATTTTGTTTGGACTCTGATTATTTCAGAAAATGTTCATTTCCCAATATACACAAATGTAATGTCAAATTTGGATCCCATTAATTAATTAGAGTAGACTTTGAGATGATACTTGTGTAAGGCACATTCCTTAGGAAAAGGCCAGAAAGAACAAAGTTTGAAGCAACCCCATAGGGTACCCGGGCTGCAAATGGATTTTAAATTTGGTGGTGGAGAGTGGGACAGGAAGACAATGGTTTTACATTTCCTTTGTCTAGAAATGGAATTCTCCAAGACATACAGTAAAAAGAGGGGTTTGCAGCTAACTGTCTTACTGAGGTGTTAAATTGAATCAATCATGAGTGTGACAGTGATTCAAGAGCTACATGGGCTATAAAATAGATGTCAATGGAATTTGTTTAGTTTACCAGTATTCTCTCTCATTATCCATGAGAAAAGGAATAAACTCATTGCATATCCTGAATAGGATAGTCCCTCTTTTCTCATTAAATATGGTAGTCTGCAATCTGATTGATAAATATGTAGCCTGGTAATAACCTTATCTCTTAGATTGTTGAAAAACAGTGGTTAGGCTACTACAAATGAATATACTCCAATTTTTCTTTTCCAACCATGTGTGCAATCATCAAACATTACTAACTGCTTACTATATGTGGAAAACTATGGTTAAAACCAAAGGAAAATTCTTGTGTTTTTACTAGCGCAAATGTGCCATAGCCAATCCATGTGCATACCCTATCTCCCTTAACATAATCAGCAATCAGAATCAGCAGTCAGAATCTTTGGCAAATCAGAATGTATTGGATATCCTTCCCTTATGAATAAAATTATTATTTTTTTCTCCAGAGAGAGAGAGAGGGACATCAAGGGATAACCGTCAGGCAGTAACAACTAATTGTTGTATAGCTAACCATTTTCACACACATTATCTCATTTCCTTGGTGATCACTGGGTTAGATACCAGCTCAGCAGAAAGGATGCATGGAAGTAATGATTGCCCTCAGCAAGGAGAGAGCTGGAGACCTAAATGCTGGGCAGCTAAATTGAAGGCTGGGTCCCACCATCAAAATCAATAAATTCATGTGTGCATTTCCTAGGACTGCAGTTTCAGATCGAGGCTGTAAATGAAACACTACTTTAAAATTCCTTATCAGTGTTTTCTTTTGACTTCCAAATCTATTGGTTTCCCTTCGTTTACCGATTCCCATTGTATACTTACAGCACTGTGAGTGAATTGCATGACAGAAAGGAGGAATTCGTAAGATATTTTATTCCATTGCCTTCCAAATCCCTAAAAGGCAGGAGGAAAAATACTTTCAATGTCTTTGCACAAATTGCATGTCTATGGTCACTTTTTGTTGATAAAACATTTCTGAATTTTAGTTTTTAACTCATTTCAACTTTTATGCTTTCTTCCTAATAATCACAGTTAGTAATATAATTAATGCTATGCTTCTTTCCTCCTTCCAATTAATGTTAGAACTTAATAAAATTGAGGGACAGGGCAGACCAACATTTCGTGAGTGTCTCTCTGTGCTAGATGCCATGCTACTAATTATGATTCTATTGCCACCGTAATAGTGGTAACTACCATTTATCAAACTTTTATGGTGTCAGGTACTGTTCTGAGTGCATAACAGCACTCCTGCAAAGTTGGTATTATCCCCTCCCCACCCCACCATTTAACATATGAGGAATGTGAGGCTCTTGGGAATTCACTTAATTTATGGTCACGCAGCTGGTAAATGGTGAATTGACCTTCTAACCCAGATTTGTTTGTATCTAAAGCCTAGACACTAAACCATGGCATCATAGATCCTTATATTCTTATGTTCCGCTGACATCAGGTAGATATTTTCATCTCTATTTTGCTGAAGGAAAAACTCAGGCGAAATTATTTTTCAGATACTGAATGCCAGAGTCAGGATATGTATCCATCTGCATGATGGAAAGCGACAGCAAAATACTGCTGTTTGTTTGTTTGTTTTGATGCCGAAACCCAGAAATGAAATGACCAATCTTTCTACCATGCCTCTGAGATGCTGCTGCTGAGTGTAGCGCTGCTCCAGTGTGGCTGGGACAGCCCTCAGCATCACCTTGGAACTTCGTAGACATGCAGATTCTCAGGTTCCACCACAGTCCTACTCTAGGACTGTGGTCTTTTTTTTTTTTTTTTTAAATTTTTATTTATTTATGATAGTCACACACAGAGAGAGAGAGAGAGAGGCAGAGAGAGAAGCAGGCTCCATGCACCGGGAGCCCGACGTGGGATTTGATCCTGGGTCTCCAGGATTGCGCCCTGGGCCAAAGGCAGGCGCTAAACCGCTGCGCCACCCAGGGATCCCGACTGTGGTCTTTTTAAAAAAATTCTAGTATAGTTAACATACAGTGTTATATTAGTTTCAGGTGTGCAATATAGTGAGCCAACACTTTCATACAACACCTGGTGCTCATCACAAGCACCCTCCTTAATCCTCATCATCTATTTCACCCATCCACCCACCTAGCTCTCCTCTGGTAACCATCAGTTTGTTCTCTATAGTTAAGAGTCTGTTTCTTGGCTTATCTCTCTGTCTCTCTTTTTTTCATTTGCTCATTTGTTTTGTTTCTTAAATTCTACATATGAGTGAGATCATATGGTATTTGTCCCTCTCTGGCTGATTTATTTTATTTAGTGTGATATTCTCTAGCTCCATTCACGTCATGGTAAGAGGGACTGAGGTCTTAGAGAGTCTTCATGTTGTTTGTGATGTGTGCTGACACCGGAGAAACACTGGCGGAATTATGACATTCAGACTGGCATCCCACCCAATCAGGGAACCCCTCTCAGGAGCCCTCTGATATTACCACTTCCAGCAGCTCCAAGAAATGAGAAAGAGGTGACTTTCCTGCCAAGACTCCTAACTTCTTTTTATAGTCTGCTTCCTACAATCTTCCCCATATAAGACAATAGCTATTTTGCTGCCTCTGAACATTTTGCACATTAACACTAAAATCACCAATCCTTTTGTCATTTCCTTTTAAATCTTACTTTGTAGCCATCCAAGTGGTCTTGTAGGAATTTGATATTTTTTCAGCCTTAAAATATTGTGATTAAGATAATAAACACTGTACACTCTTAAAAGCCTAAATATTGTTAAATGGAATGGGAAGAAATGTTTTTACGTTTCACAAAATAACAGTAAGGAGTTGAGAGTATAGCCTTACTGATGGCAAGTGAGGGAGGAGAAGCCTGGCCAGGGCACAGTGTTTTCTGCCTTTAAGGGTTTTTTGGGGTCTGACCTCTCAGTTCTCTGTCCTCTTGGTTTAAACGCCCTTTTTCATTCTCACTAATGATATATTTTCATTGAGTGTCTACATTTTTCCCTATTGTTTGAGGAAGCCTCAAGTGACCATGAATATGCCAGAACCCAGGACTCTGATGCTGGTTCCTGATCTCCTCCTGGCTGCTGATGTCCATTTTGGGGGGGCAGGACGGGGGCCCTGCCCTTTTTCTGCTACCTTCATTCTTTCCTATTTGCTTCCCATTGTGAGGATGTGCTCATGTGTTCTCTAAGTTGTTTTTTTTCACCTGTTCTTGACAAATTTTATTCTCATGTTTTTCAGATCATTATTTATTTCCCTTTTAGTAGTGACACATTTACATGAGACCATTATTGCATCAAAAGTCTTTTCGTAACAGGTATATAAATAAATACTAAATAAATAAATAAATAGATAGATAAATAAATGTCAGTAAACAAACACAAGGGCATCTAGTACTTGTAGCAAGTAATTGTAAGACTAGCTCAGAAAGGATTAAAAGCTGAGGTAATAAAATTTTATCATCTTATGAGTATTGAGTCCCCTAACATGACAATGAGAAGGCTTTTAGGGGACAGTACCATCAGCATTTTACAGGGCAAGAGCTCACTGCATGTGACAATACTCTCTGTCTCGAGAGACCATGAAGGTGAAGGTGGCAGGGGATGGTGAGTAGTGGTAGCGAAGCCATGAAACAAATTAACTACATGTTTTAAACAAGTGTTGGTTAAGAGCTAACAAGGAGTGGAAATGGTGTAGAACATTCATTTAACAAGGGTTTGTTGAGCAGTTATGTACTGGTCACTGCACAAATGCTAAGATATAAATCCCAAGGTGGGTTTCTGCTCTTATAGAATTTACAGAATGGTAGGGGACACATAAATAAGCCCACAGTTCTATGATAGTGATACCAAGACAGGTGTGCAGAGTAGGGGCCAGGTGGCATGGTGAAAGTCTGTCCCTAGTGTAAAGGAGGCACAGAGGCTGTCAATGAAATAAGCTGGCGTGTCAGGGATGGCTTTCTAGAGGGGATGTTTAGGTTGACTTTTGAACGAAATGGTGGAGCTAACCAAAAGAATAAGGGAGAGAAACTTTTCAAATCAAAAGAATAATATGTGCCCAGGGAATTGATTACAGCAGTTTAGAGCATCTGGAAGGAAAGCATGTGTGGAGGAGGATAGTAGACTAGATCGAGGAAGAAATAGAAAGTGGTGGAACTCAGGTGATCAAGGGGCAAGTGTGAATCTGAACTGCAAATCCATGGGAATTCTCTTTTCAACCAGGAAAGAAAATAATTGGATTTGGGCTTTGGAAAGAAGATCGCCAATGGGCTTTATATGTAATCATGAATTAACTTCAGGTCTAGCTTCCTCCATCTGGATGAAGAACAAATGAGCTCCTAAATGCATACTCACATCCAGTTGAGTTGAGGCATTTGGGCACACATCTGTTTGGGAAGAGCTTCTAAGTAGTTATTAACCATAGACCTTTACACAAAGAAGATGTTAATTAGAAACAAAATGAGATGCCACTTTAAGAACAGCATTTTTACTATTTCCACAATTTGGAAACTTGCATGCTAAAATCAACACAGCACGGTGAAGAATATAGACATAACTACCTCTTCAAAATGGTCTCTAGCTATGTGTACGGCATGGATAAGGGAGCAGATGTCAAGGAAACTATGAACACAAAAGTACGATATACAACCTGGGAATAAATATTATACAGTTTAATTTTATGAGATGAAACAAAAGTATTTATTGAGCAATAATTTTGAAGTTCATGGTAATTTTCCTTGTAAACTTCAAATTTGCAATCATTTCTAGAATCCTACATCCAAAGTTTTTTCTTAAGAGAAACATTAATCATTTCCAGTATTAAAGGGCCGCATCGGAAACTGCATTAAATCTAAGAAGTGATAGCAAGGGGCACCGGGGGAAAGGAAACAACCCATCAGCATGTTAAGCTGTACGATTAATTTATGATATTGTGGTCCCTTTTGACAAATGGAAAAATAATGATGCTATATGATCACCTATAAAGAAACATAATAATCCCCTGCTGATAAATCATTCCAGTGTATTAATAAACAGCGAGAATGTAATTATGAGAACAGCTCTGTCGGTAGGACAAAGATTTTAGAATTTTTAGTGACTCTCACTAGGCAAAGGCACATTTCCCTCTGTTAAAAATGTATTTGGAGCTGAACTCCCGGGAGCTTCTGACAGATTTAAATGTAGTTAGGAGATAAAAATGAATACTATCTTTGGTTAACCACTGAAAGTAAAACATGCCTTAGGATTAAAGGAAATTAAAGGAGATCAAAATGCAATCAATCAGTAGGCTTAACATACACCATGAGTTGTGGCCAGGAAGTCACAACAGTAACTGTGGCTGGATATAGAGGAAAGATTTTGACTAATAAATGTGTTGGCAGGCTGGAGTTTTTTTAAAGCTCTTCTTGTAATCTGGTGTTAGATGTCATTGCAATTTATAGACAGATGTATTGAAAGGTAGATGAACACTTACAGGAAAAACAAGGACTTTAATCCAGTAAACAACTGCTGTGAAATTCTGGTTATTGGATTGTCATCTAGAATTCTGAAAAAACCATATCGCAAACATTTCCAATGTTAGAGACATTTGTGAAATAAAACCAAGAAACAGTAAGAGGCCCATGACAATCCTGTCTCTCCCAACACCGCTATTCTCCTTCCTGCCCATCCACACTTGGCCCCCATCCTCTTCCCTGGCAGCCTTTCCTTCACCCTGGCTCTTTTCTCCACATTCCCAACACCCCTTTCTCAGCCCTTATGAGGTCTGTCCTCATTGTTATCTCTGCCTGAATCCACCTCCTGCTGGACTTAAGGACCCAAGTCACACCATTCACCTCTGGGTACTTGGATCCAGCACAAGCTGAATTATTAGTTGGCTGAATAGGGCTCAGTGAATGCTTTGACCTACTGATTGAATGAAGAGTGGATGATGAAAAACTTAGGAAATCACAAATGGTTCTTTGTTCTTATGTTGCTTAAATGATGCATTTAATAAGGTCTGTACAAACTCATTAGAAGCTTTGAGGGTGAATGAATGAAAATATTCATATATTCAAGTCATGTTTCTAATTATATATGGTATTTTCCTAGAAAGAAATAGACTAAAGGGAAATATGCCTTCTGTTTTCTTGTGCCTTTGAAGCCAGGTGCCATTTCCTCTTACTCTCAGAGGTCCCTGAGGGTAAGATTTGAAGAAGGGAGTGATATTGAGTGCCCATTATAGGCCAGGTGCTCTACATGTGGCAGTTTATATAATTCTATCAATAGTGCTCTTATAAAGGACCCATGATTGTAGTTTACTGATGAGAAAAAAAGCAGCTTAGGAAGATTAAGAAAGTTTCCTGAAATATTAAGCATAGGATCACGGCATACACAGGATCTAGATGAAGTAAAAGTTCTGGCTTTTTCCATGAGGCCAGGCCAATCTACAGAAAATGGGGAAACTGACATATAGAGCCTCCTAACTGCCCAATGTTAATTTTTCTGATGAAAACACAGATATCTGATGTGAGACCCCTCAGTATGGAGATGGTAGCTCAGCCTGGACAGTGATGAAACACCACAAGCTACCATATTTTCAGACTTTTTAATGAATATTCTGGAAATAAAAAAAATCCTTAACTTACTTTCTAGGACAGTGGTTTTTAACGGAGAACAGCTTTTCCCCAGGGAACATCTGGGAATGTTTCAAGACATTTTTGGTTGTCACAACTCTGAGAACCAATACTACCAGCATCTAGTGGGGTAGAGACCACAGATGCTGCTAAACATCCCAAAATATGCAAGTCCACTGGATGGACTCCGAAAACTACCTGAGAAAGCATGGCACCGATTTCTTTGAACACAACTACCATTTGGCATACCATTATCTGAATTGCTTGGTTAAAATGCTCCAGATTATGTGACAGAAAAATTAATATAATAAACAAGATACATAAATAGATGGAAACTATAAGCATTGATGTATATCATAAAGACTGATCTTTTGTGGGGAAAGGAAAAGCTAGAATACTTACAGCCAAGTTAGCTGATGTAAGTCTTTGAATACTCCGGGTCTGAGAGTTGTAATGCAGTTGTGACTGAGATATCTATAAATAGCATGAACAAGTCAATTAGGCAAACTCAATACTCCATTTTAGTCACATATAATTAGAATATGAGCTGCTGATGATTATGGAGTATGGACATCTGTTTCTGAAAGCACCCAGCTGGATAAGAAGATGGGGAGAGATCAAAGAACAACCAGAAGATACAGTTAACCACAAGCCTAATGTGTGCAACAACAGTACCAGGACCAGTAAAATGGCCAAAAGTAATGTGTTAGAAGGTTATATTTTGTTAAGAGTGTAAGGGTAGGTTTGTTTGTTTCTTTGTTTGTTTGTTTCTTGTTTTGTTTTGGTTTTGCTTTTGTCTTTTTTGGTCAGATCCTTAGGAGACTAGCATTTAAAGAAAATATACAGGTAAGTTAGCAAGGGTTAGAAAAAAAAAAAGCTAAAATATTGTGGAAGTGATCCAAACTTGAGGAGACAGTGTTTAAGAGAAACTTTATAGCTGTCTTCTGGTAAAACTAGAAATCTTTTAATAATTCTTTTAGCATAATAACTAAGTATTTCGTGATAACCAATTCCTCCCATTTCACTATAGCCAAGTCTAGCCCTCAAAAAGGACCATTCTACCCTTTTAATCTGTACTTAAAATTGTACTCATAATCATAAAGAAGTTACTCACAATATTTGCAGATTATGTAATCCAAAAAATGCTTTCCTGGATATGTGTGTAATACAATTATGCTGAAGAAATCTGGTAGGAATAAGATAGAAGAGTCATGTGATTATGGTTTAGGTATTTTATCAAGTCGTTGAATGTGGTCTCCACTTTCTTCATCTAAAGAGAGTTTGTAAAACTGACTTGTAAAGTCCCAAGTCTTATTCTTATGTTGGGCAGTAGAGGCATTGCCCATGACAGATGGCTGTGAACCTAACCAGTACTTCTGTCCCACTAGCACGTATGCAGTGAGATTCGGGCATCTCCGGTGTGCACCACTGAGCTCATGTGTGATGAGTTTGAGGAGGGAAGTGGTCTTGTTTTGCAGTTTTCTTATTCTGACTTGCAGGAGATGCTCCCTATGGGAGACTAGCCAGTCTCTCACTGTTGAGCTTTATTCTTTCAGCACAGAGTTCCAACTTTAATTCCCCATTTCTCTTCATTCTATTCCCATTGAAAAAGGAGAGGGCAAGTCTTATTCTTTTCTATTTTGAAATGCAGAGTGAGAAGTACAAAGGGAGTTAGCAAGGTGCTCAAGGTCACAAATGGCATAAGTAGTTGACCTGGGCTAGTAAATTAACTTCAACACACAGCTCTTGATTTACTTAACTGAAGCAATTTAGCAATATAGTATTATTCAATAACAGCACTGTTGGGAGTAACTAAGAAAATAATTTCCATTTCCTGTGCTTATTATACAATGGGAGGTTAGCCTTGAATTCATATTATCTAAAGGTATTTAGGAACAGGAAATGTTTGCTAAAATAATAGTAATTAATGACTACATAGTCTTTTGAATGACTTCCCTAGCTCTTATTTTTATTTGATGTGGTTCCTAAAATCTTACACAACACTTTCTTAATGTTATGATACTTCACTGGGAAACTATTCCTAGAACATGTGCTCCTTTGGCGTTTGACTGTACTCTGAATTTTATTATACCATAACTATTCCCTAGCAAAGCTTCCCAGCTTTGAGTCCTGAAGGCATTATAGGTGTGCATATTGAAGGCCTTAGTCATTCAGGTAGCTAGGCAAAGCCGAGATCAGCTCCCAGTTTATCTGCTAATCCATCTATTACCCTAAGTGTTAAACAAATATTGTCATTTTCTCTGTGTACCACCAAGTGGAAAATGTTGGTATGACAGAGCACATGCATTGTCTTCATAGATACACAAAGCATCAATTTCAACCCTACAAAGTAGACTTGAAACCCGCTGAGACCTCATGCCTTTCCAACCCTTCTGCCTCCTGCACCATGTCTGTGAGGAGATGCTTCCCACTGCAGCATAAATTGTGCTTCGGGTTTTAAAGTTCTGCTATGAATAGAATGAATCCATATAGATCAATATCTATATAGATAATATCTTTTAGCATTTCAGAGCCCTTGAGTGATGTAATGAAAACTGATATGGTGAATTATGTTACAATAGTAAATGAAAATAGAAAAGAATATAGATATATTGAAGTTCCTCTTAAATACAAGATTTACTACCTAACTTGTGCTATTTATATTTTATTCACGATAATGAATTCAAAAATGCAATATACATTTTACGTACACATTGTCAATCTTGAAGAGATAGGTAGTCATAGATTGTGAATTTGACTTTGTGCTTTCTATCTGTATGACTCACTGGACATGTATAGCTTATTTGCCTTCCCTGACACAAGTTAAGACTCCAACTCCTTAAATAATGAAGAGCCTCTAGTCTTCTGATTTGGCTTCAGCTTCCTGGCACCCTACAGAGAACTGGAGTCCCAAGGCCTCTGTTTCAGACTTAGGCTAGTTAGATCAAGCTTAGGCTTGATCTTGAGGTATCTGCTTTCTTCTTTACAGAATAGAAACTTGGTGAATATTGGGGGGAAATCTGGAAACATGACAATTTGGCAAGTGGTGTCCTCTTTTCATACAGAGCTGAGCTATGAGCCCGTTTAATATACTTTATGTTGAATGGCTTTTCTAAGAATAACTTACTGGTTCATGAATTCCTGCTGTTTCAGCTGTCAGGACTTTTCAAGCAGAAACGCCAGGAATTTATGTACCTGAAACTAAAGCAAATAAATGCTTTAATGATATGCATGTTTATAGGCTATTTTTTTATGCAACATTTTGTATTCATGAGCCAGGCAACTCCTTGAGCTACATTTTGTTGCCAATGATTGCCTTGAACAAAAGCCATGTTTAAGGAGGAATTTCTAATTTATATAAGGTTTATGTTACAATGGGGAGGGGAATTGCTGTTGATTTTCATTGTAGTGGTGATAAAGTATTTTAGTCAGTGTTCTAAATTATATTTTATTTCTCTGAAAGTTCATCTTAAATTTCTTCCCCCAATGTTAGAAAGTCTTGACATTTTAAAAGATTATTAAAATGAGTAATCTGGTCAAGAGTAAAAGCATTCAGATAAGTTGAACAATATTTATTCATCTGGCAACTAAAATTTCATTTTGATTTATGAATTCATTTTTCAGGATACCTAAATGACCTCAGGTCACTGAATATTTCAAGCTTTGTAGACCACAGACTCAGTCAAAGTTAGATTCAGTGCTCTCTTACGCTATATCTCAGCGCATAGAAGGATAAGCTTGATGTTGGTTCTAGGCAAGATCACAGAACATGCTATTTAGGATACTAGCTGTTAATACCTCAAAGTGAACTGGGTGCTACATGAGAATCAGGGTGTGTCAGACCAGCTTGATTTTCCTCTTTGAAAAACTGATCAGTCCAACACAAACCTGTGGCTGACATTGCTTTTACATCTACCAGGCATTGATCAAATGGTTTTATGATGTTTTAATGGACAAAATAAAGAACAATGCACATTATTTGAAGGATGGAGATGAAGGGCTTAGGAAAGAGTATTTGTCACTGTCTTCTTCAACATTTTACTTCATAATTTGGGTAAAGGCGGTTCATCTAACTTTCAGATGACAGACTGTTGGGAGGAATAGTGAATATGTTGAATTTTCCAAAAAGTTCTTCACAGTCTGATAAGAAAATCTTATTCTAACAGGATGAAACTGAATAGGGAAAAATTTATCAACCCACAATGAGCTCTCAAATGCCAAGTGCACAAATGCAGGATTGAATAGCTATCACTTAACAGACATGCCTATGGCACGGGATTGGGAATTTTAGAGGTATGATCACTAAGTAGCCACCAGAAAAGCAAATATAAGCTTAGAGCATATAATTTAGAAAGGAAATATTGCTAGCTTTCTCCTGCCTTGCTCTGGTCATGTCACAGTAATAGTATTACATTTATTCTAGATACTGCATGCAAGGCAAATGTAGGTGAACACGCACAGATTAGTGTGACCAGAATGAAGATCAGATATGAAACCAAGTCATTTTGGGGGAGAATTCTGCTCAAAGAGACTTGCAGAACATGAAGAGTGAAACAGTCAGCTTTAAATATCCAAAAGTTATGTGGAGGACTGATTGTGTTCAAGGAATTGTGCTGTACTTTGCGTATAATAGATACTTAGTGTTTATTGAGGAGAATCTCCTTATCTCTTTTCTCTGGGTCTCTAGGAGAATCAACCTGCCTAGAAAGCATCAAAGAGCAGCTTGCATCGGGAGAGCCTCTGCTGGGTGATGATGTGGCATCTAGGTTTTCTCAGATGAAGTAGAAGTGAACATTTACTTGAAGAATTTTCCAGCTGCTCTGGGCAAGTAAGGTTAGTTCCTATTTTATTTCACTAAGAAATATTGGGGCCTGAATTATCAAAAGTAGTGATCCCATATTCTTCCCTTAGGTTGGCTAGCTGATACTACAAGAGATAAATATTGACATAGATTAATGGTCCACAAAAAGACTTGGTCTGAGTAGTTGAAATTTAACTCTTCTTTGCTTGATCTTCCGGTGATCTCTCTGCCTTCCCCAGTCAACTTGTCCCAAATTAGAGGACAAATTGTAGAAAAGGGAGTTCTGTATGGGATAGGTCACTATTTAGTCTGATGCTAGAATGATTTCTTTCCATCTTTAGTTCCGGATTATTATAAAATAAACACTAGATTGGGCATCAGAAGATAGGGGCTCTAATTCTGGCTCTTCCACTTCTTGGTTGTAGATCTTAGTTAAATCATTTAACCACTGCAGACTTTAGTTGCCCCAGAAATGATAATAAAATTTAATTAAAAAATTAATAAAGTTTCAATGACTCTAGATAATAGAATTGAAACAGGTACTCTACAACATGAGCCCCTTTCCTTTCCACTGGTGTTATTTTTCCTCTCTTGAGCATTATTCAGGCAGTGCAAGCACAATATTGATTCATAGAATGAACATGTGGTGATTCTAAGAATTTCCAGTAAGATTAACAGCAATATAGTTAGGATTTCCTCTCTAGAGGAATCTGGAAACCCAGAGTCAGTGCAGAGTGACTTGTGACGATGTCAACGTGATCACGTGCTCCAGGATGGTATTTACAGAAATATAAGATGATATTTACAAAGGCTATCATCAAACCAAGGCATGATTATCTATGTTCACATAAGATTCCACTTCACTAATGGACTTCCTTCAGTGACTTCTTTTCTTGTATGAGAAAATCTATACCTAAATTCATAAACAGCATAGAATTGTAGATGGCATTTCAAACCAAATATGTCTGTCCAAGATCAGCAAAAGATTAGGTTATTTTTATTCCTTTTAATATGTTTTACATTCTGCATTTTAACATATTTTACATTTCTAGAAACTTTCTATGCTGAAGACTGAAGGATAAAATAATATGACTGTACTGCCAAGGGGCCTTACAACATTATCTTGTTAATTTTTAAATCTAGTCTAATGATTGTCTTGGCAAGTATAGAGAATTGATCTCTTCAATATCCCAGAGTGACTAGGCTCAGAGGAACTGACATACAGTAACCAAATTCACAAGAGGTTGAATATTCTCAATTTCTTTATTTAAAGAGGAGGTATCTAATTTCACCAATAAGAATGTTCTTATACCCTATCCAAGATAACTGACCAAATACCTCAGTATGAATAATTTTGGAAGTTAATGAAGTCATCATAATGTTGTTTGGTGAGCAGGGAATCAAAGCAAAGGTAATCTCCATCAAAAAAATAGTTCATGCAAGTTTATGGTGGAAATTAACAATCCATCCCTGTTGTCCCCAGTAGAGATGTCTATGGGGATTACATTTCCCAGATCCTGGTTTTCTTTCTTGGAAGGTACTGGAAGCATCTTGGTGCTTTGTTTCTCACTGACTACTATATCTTCACTGCCTACTATGCCCTATTTATTAATATTTTCTTTCCTCAAATATGCTAATATAACTGATTTCACTAAGATTATGATTTTGTTCCTATTATCCTGGGAGATAGTCTGTATCCTATCATTATGTGTTTTAAATGATCTGATCATTCTTTACTAACATTCCTCTTTAAATTAAAAAAGTTCATCTAGTGCCTCTGAATCTACAAGATCATTTTCCAAAATAATCTTGGAAAATAACATGGAACTATGTTTTTTCTTATTGAGATGCCTGATCTCAACTTCAATTTAGTTCTCTAAAAATAATTTAAATAAAATCAATTCAGCTAGTTTAAATAATTTTTTAAAATTTTATTTATTTATTTGAAAGAGAGAGAGAGTGAGAGAGAGAGCAAGAGCAAGGGGGAGAGGGAGAAGCTGAGCCAGGAGCCTGATGTGGGGCTCCAAGTGGGGCTCATGATTTGAGCCAAAGGCGGATGCTTAACCGACTGAGCCACTCAGGTGCCTCCAATTCAGCTACTTTAAATTATGAAATGGAAAGATAATATGCTAGTTTTCAAAGCTCAATTTCCTAATCTTAGTTACATTTGGAAAATAAATTTCATGATAAAGTTTAACAAGTTTATATTTCATTTTACTTAAAGATAAAAGGCATCTTAAATAAAACAGGATTTTGTTTTCATAAGGCTTTCTTCATAAAAATACTTAATAGCTACTTACATCTGTTTAAGTTGTGTGTATTTGGTGAAAACTTTATCTGGAAGACTGTGAATTTTGTTTTTCTTAAGAGACCTGAAATAACAGGTAAAGCGGACTTCATTATGGGTTTAATGACCAACCAAAGTTTTCCCTAGAAAGTGCATACTTGGAAACAGGATATTCAATGCTACTCCATGCTACTTAATACACATTTGAAAATGACTGTAGTAACTGAGAACTTCCTCATGTGAGATGAGAAGTCCATAAGGCCAAATTAAAGCAGTTTGCAAACATTTGACAAGTTTGACTGGTTAGTATCATAGACTGGAATGTCTGTGGTGATTTAACATCTTTACTGTCTGGGTAATTTAACAAAATACCACAAACAAAACAAAACAAAAAACCCCACACAAACCAATGGAAAATCCTAATCAACTCAATCATACTCCAATGAATGAGATCTTGAGGCTCTCAAAACCTTTTGCCAAGTACAGGAAAACTTGCACAGTGATGATACAGCCAGCCAGCTTCATAGATCTTTTATATCTTTTCAATCTTGGACAATTACCACCATTTAAAATGAGATAGAATAAGTTAGTGCTCTTCCTTTTTTTTTTTTTTTTTCATTTTAGTTGTCCAGTACTGGCAGTTTAGTAAAAACAATAAGCCGGAAAGTAACTGGAAATAAACACTCCATATCACAGACTTTTGTGAGCTAAATGATATCCAGGCTAATCTAACACTCCGTGTTTAAACCTGTTTTCCCTGGAGAAGAAGCATGAGGAATTCTCTGATGGCTGGCAGTTTAAAGGGAACTTCTATTATTTTGCTAATATACAAGTAACATAAAACAGAAAAAGGGAAGGTTAGATTAGACCACATGGTTTCCATATGACTGTACAGGCAAATATCATCAAGATGTGAATTCTACTCACAGTAATGTCGTATTGCTGGAAATCACTGGTACAGCCCTTAAGTCAGCATTTATACATTCCAATTCAGTTCCTTTGCAGTCACAGGGTTGTGGATACTGATTTAGAACTAAGGAGCAAAAGAGTAGTATTTCACTGGGGAAAAAATACCTTTCTTTCATTGTGACTTTATCTCTAATAAATAACATTGTTCTCTCTTCATTGAATGTATAACATTTACATCTTTGGTGCACTAATTCAGGCCCATAATAAAAGCAAAAAAAAAAAAATTCTCACCTAGTCAAATAGAGACTAATGTGCTTCATCTCAGTTCTAGCTTCCAGTGGTCATTTCAGAGGCACTTCATAAGTGATTAGAAAGAAACCACAGAAAGGTATAAATGGCACAAAAGCCTCTAGTGGAGCAAGATTAAGTTCCCTCAATGAAAACATGAGTATGATGGAGTAAATCTGTAATGGGTCTAATTGAGTCAATTTAATTGGATTGAATGACACAAAGAGGTTGCTCAATAAATTCTTGTTGATTAAAATGAAATTTAATTCTTTTCATCTTTCAAATTTCTAGAGCTGGGAGAAGAGAGAGATGCAGGTTCTGCTGTAGCGTCCATTGGCCTGATTGAAATCAACCAAGTCAGATTCCTTCTTTTGATTCTTTGTTTTTCATTATTCTCAAGTTATAGTGGAAGATAAAAATTGTAGAGAAGCTATAAAAGTGGGAAAACCAACCATTCATCTGTCAGAAACATTCAGAAGAAGAAAAAACTTCAGAAAATTTACTGGGAAGAAATTTATATAATTATTAAGATAATGGTATATAAAAGGAGTGAGAAATCTTTGGAGAAACCAGGCCAAGTTGACCCATGGGACAATCTGTGTGTGTGTGTGTGTGTGTGTGTATATGTATGTGTGTGTGTTTGAGAGAGAGAGAGAGAGAGAGAGAGAGAGAGAGAGAGAAGCAATATTTATGAAACACTTGATTTTGCCCCGATCCTGTAAGTATTTGTTTTGATGGAGCTAAGAATATGAGAATTGTTTTCCAATTTTTGTATTTACTATTACTTATTTAAGTCTTTATATGTTCTTTCTAATTGCTTCCTTTAAATCACTTTTATCCAAACTTTTAAAAAATCAGTTTCACTGAATTTTGGTTATTGAGTACCTGCTTAATTCAAAAGATGCATTGTAGTGTATAAAGCTCTGGAAAATATTCTATGTTGTTTATAAGTTTATGCTTATAAAGATAAGATAAAGATAACTTTAGATTAGATCTTAACTTAAAGATAAGTTCAAAATGCTTACTTCAATGTTTATTGACATTAAAAATAGTGGTTACATTATTAGATTGAAGACCTGGGGTTTGAAATTCTTATTTACCAATAAAGAATTCCATGTAGTCCAAGCTGGACCTGTTGCCTAAGCTAACATAGATCCCTCTCTTGCAAGTCAATCATACCCTCAAGCTCTGGATTCTTCTTCAGAAATGCTTCCTGCATCTCTCTGTCTCAATTTTCCCATTAATATTTTCTGAGCTCAGATTCTGAGTATTATTTTGAAGTATTGTAGGAAACATTATGATCAGTATCTCTTTCACCAGTCTCTCTCCTCAACCTTGGCAAGTTGACATTTGGGTCAGCTCATTTTCCATTGTGGCGGGCTGTCCTGTGCAGGGTAGAATGCTCAACAGCATCCTTGTCCTCTGCACACTAGATGCCAGTAGCAACCCACAAGTGATTACAACTCAAATGTCTCCAGACAATTGGTTGAGAACTACTGTTCTAATCCATTCGCTATAATTCTGGTGGAAGAACCAGTCTCACCAACACTTCTTATCATGTGCTTCTTCCTCTTCATTAAAAGAAAACAAGCCCACAATTTTGGAGGTTGCCCACTGTGTACAGCAGTGATCTCCATAATGGGGATGTGTACAAGATGATCTATTGTAGTTCAGGAAGAAAATATTAGAACTTTCAGTTATATTTATTTTTAATCTTTTTAATTTCTAATTTTTATATGTGATATAACTGTGCATGTATAGTAAAGCATATAAGTGGTAATTATAAACTGGTATTATAAAGTGCATAATATAATGCTAATATAGTGTTTAATATATATGCATTATATGTTCATAATAGTATTTGTATATAATTGCACATGTACCTACCTAATTATGTCTACGTATACATTATATACATGTATGTAATATAGGTATAGATAAAGACATGATTCTACCTACAGCATAGAGGCAAATGTCCAAAGTGTGCCCCCAAAACCCTTTGTGGGCCTCATCTTCTAGGTCCAGCTCCAGCTCTTCTGCCTCATGCACTCAGAACCACTGGGAAAGGCAATTGGGAGGTGCTCTGCACCTTCCTATCCCAGTGTTTTGAAGATCTTACTCTCCTGCTCATCCTGTTATCTTCTCCTCTTCCCTCACCCAGGACTTTCTAGGTCCATCTCAAAGTCATTTTCTCTGTGGATCTTTCCCCACCCCTGGCACAGCCTTCATTTCTTCCAATGGGCTTCTGCATTCCCTTGAGCAAACATCATCCTCCAGCTTAACATTGTATTGTACCATCCCTGCTTCCATGAGGATTTGTCTTTCCTGCTACAGTGTGTAGTATTTGTGAGTTGAGGCCACATCTTGCTTATCATTATCAGTATTTAACATGGGGGCTGGAAAGTAGTTGGTACTCAATATCTTTATTGAATAAATTAATGAAAGGGAAAAAGATCTTTATTATTTGTCATAATTATTCAATATCTCTATATTCTTGCAATCACAGGCTAATACATAAATGAGTATGAATGGAGTATGCTGTTTTCTTCCAACTCTTCAGTCCCACGGCAGACAACAGATCAATTGACCACTGAAATACATTGAACTGAAATTAAAATTCTAAACGGAATTTATCACCCTACCCATATAAATCCATGCACCACAAATCATGTTGCTCGCAAAGCTGATACTGAGTCTTTGAATCAATACCACTTACAGCACTCCTGTGTTAATGCCACATTATTAGCATTTCCATGGACTGTGCCAAATATAGTCGCCCATCCACTAGTGTCTCCTGTGAAATGGTGATGAATATGGGTCAGTTATTCTATAAATCAAATATCAAATTACAAAACAAAAGTATAAAAATTTGATAATGAAATCAATTAAAATTTGTTTAAGTAATTGAATGATAACATTGATGGTAAGGGAGAAAAAGCTAGGCAAAGATCTAGATTTTTTCCCTTTTTTGCGGTTATAAATATTTCAAATGTATGTATCAGAAAATGCATAATGGAAATAGATAATTGTTTTACATACATATATCCATCTTGAAAAATATTACTTGTTTCTAAGGCTGACAGTTTAAATGTTTCATCTTAATTTTGAAGTCCTCAGAAGAAAATACAATCTGAATTGTTTTGTCATATGCATACTGCTGCATATGTATATGTAGATACGTACTTGATAGATGTAATGACTAATAAAATATATGTCACCTGCCCTTAATAAAGCAAAAGCAAAGTTCCTTATAATAAAGATTATCTAGTCCTATAGATGGAATAATATTTTCTCAATTTGTCAGAGGATATAACCTGCTTATTTGCTAAATTTCCTTCTCCTTTTTCTGCAAGAAAATTTTACTCTTTTTGAAAAGGAGGTCTGATTTTGAAGTATCATTACCTTAATATATGCTATTAAAATGGCAAGATACATATTATAATGTATGATACTGAAGTTCATACAAATAGAAAAGTAAATTTAAATAGTTGCCCACAGGTGCCCTTTGATCCCTGAAATCTTTAATTTGTTTCTATTTCTTATTAATACCCACAATGGTTTTTTAAATGATTCTATTTGATGCCTTCACATGAATTATTTTTAATTTGCATTCAGAACATCCTCATGAGGTAGATAAACATGCAGGATCTCTGATTCCTATGCAGTGAAAAGGTAATGCCAAGAATTTGATTGACTTGCCCATTGCCATCCAGACAGCTGCCCTCATTACTGAGCCATGATTGAGCACCTACTGTATACTCTACTGTTTTAGGCTCTGGTGACACAGAGACAAATAACACAAAAAGAAGAACTCTTTTCAAGAAGTTCACGTCTAGTGAAAGAAGTACAGTGAAAAGACAAAGCAGTCCTTAGTACGACCATACAGCTACAGCCAGGATGCTATGGCAACAGAGAGATAAGGTGTTTATCTTAGACTGGTGGGAGAGCTTCAGGGTGGGGAAGTGGGGCCAGGGAAGCCCAGCTTCTCAGGGGAGAAGGGGACCTGTACTGCATCCTAAGGATAAGCATGAATGATTCACAGGATGTGAAGGCAGAAGTTTCCATGAGGGGGACCCATGCATGAATACTCAGGGGCAGGAAAGCAGATTCTAGAGACAGATGCCTGGCATTCCCGGACAATGCTGTCTCACTTTGATTGCTAGTTGGGCAGTACCAAAAAATGGCAGCTCTGTGTGGTAGAAAACACACAGGATTCTCTCGGATTCAGGAAATCTGGGTTCTAGTGTCTACTCACTCATTGACTAGACATGTCAACCTGGCATTTACTTCTTCAAGTAAAAATATACAGGTTATTTTAGACAATATATACTTTCCCAACATACATGTCTGAAATGGCCTGTAAGACTTTTGGTGATCTGGCCTCTGCTTACCTCTTTACCTTCTATACCCTTGTTCACTCTGCTCAAGCCATACTGGCTTTTCCAACCCACAAATACATTTTCATGTTTCATTGAGCCTCAGGGTCTTTGCACTTGCTGTTTTGTCTGCAACTCTGTTCCTTCATAACCTTTCATGGTTTGGTTCTCAATTCAAATGTCAGCATCTCAGAGATGTTTTCTCTGGTTGCATCTTTAAAATAGTCTTCCTTTCAGGTCATTTTCTATTTCATTATTTTGTTTTCTATTCTTTATGACACTTATCACTCTCTGAAAACTTTAGTATTTAAATAAATCTTAATAATTAAATACATCTGGTTTATTTATGTACAGATTTATTGTCCTCCTTGTTCGCAGGTCCAAGTGAACTTCATGAGGGTAGGACCTTCTCTCCCTTGAGCCTGCTCTGTCCAGGTGAGTTGAATAGCACCTGGCACATTGTGGGCATTCAGCAGAGGTCTGCTCAACCAATCAATTCTCTAGGCAGAGCCCATTCACACTTTATGGATATTCTTGCAGCTGAACTAAATTACCAAGCCAAAAAAAAAAAAAAGTCATAGGAAGACATTTAAAAATTAGAATATGGACATCCAAGTAGATTTCAAAATATGATTTCTATTTTTATCAGTTTTGTATTTCTGATTCACACAACCTCTACCTGTGACAATTCTGGTCATCATCACAAATAAATTGGGGAGCAATTATCCATGTTACAATAGGATTCCATATAGAATAACAATTCCTCTCTTCCCTTTCATGACAATTATTATTTGGTCCACGCAGTTTGAGGCTGTTCACAGGGGAGGTGCACATCTGGAACTGAGCAGGAGACTCACCACAGTTGTCCTCATCAGCCCCATTCCCGCAGTCATCCACGCCATCACAGTGAAAAGCACGGGGTAAGCACTTGGTAAGATTCCCACAGGGAAAGTATCCTTTTTGGCACAAAGGAGTGATTGTACTACCCTCAGTCAGTGGAAAATCTGTGTGAAAGAGGGGACACAAATCTCATGTAATAGAAAGTGTTAATATGGACAAACTCTTTTCATTGGCATCCCTTTTAATTTTCACAGGAACCCTGTGAGTTGAATTTGTCTGGCATTATTCACAGTGCACAATTTCTTTGAATAATATTCTTAATTATGACATTCTAAACAATCATGGTCATGTCTAACACCAGGTATACCAACAATGGGATCAAGGTTCATTTTGAACTAATTTCAGGAAGGCAATAGTAAACAAAACCAAAGTAATTGTCTTACTTTCATGTGAAATCAAAGGGTTGTCTGTCCACTGTTGGAAATAGAAAGGTAGAGCCATGAGCTAACAGAATTAAATAGGTGGATTTATTTACTTATTACTCTTTTATGAGAAGAAATTGAGGTGACATAATAAAAATATATATGCAAAAGGACAGTTTTAGTGTGAATTAGAAAAAATCTAGAGCCACATTTGAATAAGGAGAAATAATAGTAAGTAATAGCATCTAACACTCATTGAGCTTACTGTGCCCCAGGCCATTTGCACAAGTGGTTTATGTCAGTTATCCTTCAACTAGTTTATGTATGGGTGATACTGTCCTTTGTGTTTCAGGTGTAAGGAAGTTAAATGAACTAATTGATTTGGAAAGTCACAGAAGACTTGTTCTCTATCCTTCTGCTATGTTAAAAAACATCTTATCACCAACCCAAGGAAACCCCTGGCCATGATGCCAACCTTCAGTGGCACGATTAGGAGCACCTTGCTAACACTGCTCGCTCCCTTCGGTTAGTGAAAATGAATGATAGACATGCCTGAGTGTGTTGCATGGCTCCCTTTTGGTCAATTTCTGTGCAGTTTCACCTTGCATTCCTTTAAAAATATATACATGACTTCCACAATTTTACTAGGGTATTTATGAAAAACATCTCTTTATTTTCTGGAAAGTATGCTTTCACAACTCAAAGAATGTCTCTTACATATAAATTTCTGGAATGTTTTTGGTCATCCTATCCACAGAGTAATTTTATCAAGGTTAGTTATATTCCTTTCTTCATTTTTTCATTCAACCTAGCTACTATTCATCTCTTGTCTTCTCCTATGTTCCCTGAATAAGACTAGTTTGAATTCATCCTCACAGAGGACTGACACCCCTTGAAGTGCAGCTTCCTGCTTTAATTGATATCTTCATAACACAGTAGTTATCAGTGGACCTCTGAGATCAGGGGATGATTCAAATATTTGTATGGGGAAAGAGGATAATGAGAACTAAATTGTCTTTTGTAGGCGGGAAGTTCATAGAGAATAGTTTAACATCTTAGAAAACACATTATATTTTGAATTGTTTATACTCAATTTGTCTAATTTTCACTTCCTTTTAAAAATAATGAACACCCACACACACACGAGAGCCTGGTCTTTCTTGGGGATGGCTGGACAGACCAATGCACACTCTATTCCAGAAGCTGCTGCTGCTCCATCTGCTATACCTTCCTTTGATGGAGAAGGTGGCCCTTGGATGCTTTTCTACCCTTTAGATTTTTGTTCTTACCAAAGCAAAAAATATTTGTTCTGTTATTGCTGTAGTGGTAGATGAGTGATTTACTATTAGCAACTTGATATAAGACCAGTCAGGTCTGACTATTTTAGGAAAATTCTACTGCACAGTTCTGGGAGTTAGTTTGTTAAGCCTATTCACATAGGGAGAGGCATACTGAGTCATAGATTTTTAACTCTCTTCTTTCTTGTAAACATTTCTGTAGAGGGCAGATTTATTTTAAAAACCAGCAGTTCTCCTGTATTTGGAACATGAATGACTGAGAGTCAATATATCTTAGTGCAGCAGCTTTGAAATTTTTTATGATAGCAACTCACAGACATATATTTTATATCACAATCCAGCATAAAAACAGACATACACTGAAAACAAAATTTCTTGAAATATAACTTGCCTTTTACTTTGTGGGACATACTCTGATCATTATTATTCTATCTTATTCACTTGATCACAAGCCACTAAGTTGACCTCATGATCCACAAATGGCATATGACCCATTATTTATAAATATTCACTAGTGATGAAGTACTCTGGAGACCATCAGACCTGCCTGGATTGGAATTTTCTCTGCAATTCACTAGACTTCAAGCAAGCCACTTAAGCTCCAAACTTAGTTTCCTTGTATTTAAAATGAAGTTCAGGTAATACACCCTATATGATATGTTCAGGAACTAGACAAGCTAATGCTTGTGAAGTACTGGATAGTGCTTGGCCCATGATAAATCCTCAGTTAATGTTAGTATGAGGACAATTTCAACATAGGGCAGGAAAATAGGACTTTCAGAAGGAAATTCTAATGTAGAACAAAAGCTTGCTGTGCCTTAGCATTGCAGGATTTTTTATATGACTTCTAAGAAAGACGTAACAGGGACTATAATAAAGCTTCCCCTACTTCTTCATGTTTTTCTATTTGAAAAGCTATGCGACATAAATCGTTTCTATTTTAAGCAGCCTCAAATCACTTTCGAAGCTAACGGGATTGTAAATGATAAAAAAAAGAAATGAAAATGCCCTTAAAACCTCATAATAATAATATTTTCTTAATGATCTAGAAGAAATGATTAACCATTTGAGTAAAGACAGTTTTAAAATAGAAAGCTAAGGCTGTGTCTAAGATATTTTGAAGGTAATATATTGTATTCCCTTGTGGGGTTTGCCATGAAGATAACCTTGAGTTCTTTGAAGGCTGGGCCCAATTAAATACCCATCTCACAAGTGCAGATTCAAAGCAAGATAAGTAATTAATTGTCACAGACAAGAGGGATCAACTTTATTTCTTTGTCCCTGGAAGAGAAATGGAATACATCTAGCAAGTTACAGTGAGGGAAGGAGAAGGGAAAGACTGACCATGTGCAAACAGAACTTATCAACTGCATTTCTCATAATTTCCCATTTGCACTCAAAAATGACATTTTCCTGAAGACATCCTCAAGGTATAAATTTTATGTGGAAGGAAAATAAATAAATGAAATCTATTCCCTACCCCTTGCTCTCTGTATCCTAAATCCCTATTGTCCAAGTTCCTGGTACTCATTTGGAGCTCAATAATATTTTTAATGAATGAATTGACTAATGGGTCATTTAGGAATGAAAAGAACTGAAGAAGAGCTCTTTTTCAAGATTTTAACTTTCCAAACTTGCAAGCTTACATATTTTTAATAACAAAATATTGTTTAGTTTTCTAAGTACTCCATTTATTATTTTTTCTGTCATTATATAACTTAAAAGTAGTTAAGAATTCCTTCTGTGTTTGGTACATACTGAAAAAGAATCAGTAGCTGTCTGTAGAAAGCATATTCTGCTGTCTAGTCTTCCTGCCATCTGTAGAAGTGGAAAGAGATAGTTTTTATTGAAACTTGGGGATTATTAAAATGGAGGATGTCTACATAAAAGCTATCTTGATAGCTTCTGCTGCGATTTCTATGGGATCCCTGCCAAACACACAGCTGAGGGGAGGTTTGAACATGTGAGAGAAAATTGCTCAGTGAGGGCTTCTTCTCTCTTCTGGTCAATATTCTGGACATGTCTGTGCAAAGAGCTTTTTAAATGCCTCCTTGATAGCCTTTTGAGGCCAACTGGACTGCTGCCCAAGAACATTTTTTTGCTGCCTGCCAACACCTTTCTCGTGTTACTGGGAAACAACAGGTGAAAATGCATTTTTAGGTCCTCAGTTTAAGAATCCATGGAGATGTGCGAGTCCCTCTTTGTTTTCTCTGATTCTTTGCCACCACTAGTCCTGCATGAAGGTGAAGAAAGCCCTTTTCGCCCCAACCTGGTGTTCTGGCTGAGATTCTCTCCACACTAATGCCAGAGATGACAGCTCTATAGTCCCAGAGGGAGACATAGAGGACACTGGCTAATGAGGCCATTTCCCAGAATGCACCACTCCTAGTGGAGTTCAATTCAGATGCAGATGAAGCTTCTGTCATTGACTAAAGAGCCAGCCACTCTTTACTCTAAAGAGCAGCACCAGAAGAAGCATTTATTTAACATGCAGAAATGTTAACTGAGTGCCTTCTATGTGCTAGGTCAACAGGTTAGACAATGCCTAGTCTCACCTGAAGCTCAGATGCTAGGATGTCTGAATGCAACTCCATTCACAATGCAAAGCAAAGGTGAATCCAGCTCATTCACTGAATCCACCTTCTGGAAACCCTCCTATAGAAAGAGTATGAGCATCATAAAAGCCCACCTTTGCGGGATGGATGATTTATTGTTTGTTTGAGATAATTAGTAAAATCTTCCTTAAAAAAATTTTATGTTAAGGTGAGTGGAGAGAAATTAGTCTCTTGTTTATTTTTTAAACTGGAAATCTTATACTTTTATACCTCTGTTTGGTCCTCCCTTCCCTGACAGTATCGATCAGTATGTATAGGATTCAGATCGAGTTTATTCATACATTTACCAGCCTCCTTCTCATTTCACAGATTGCTACCTTAAATGAATTCCTCTAAGCACCCAACATCTGCCATGCTCTTCTGGGACAAACCAGTCATCTCAGGCTAGTGAAAGTCCCTCAGGATCCTATTCACAGATGTTCTGCAGAAACTATCACCCCATCTCCTTCTGCAGATAATTGTACAAAGTTTGAACAAATGGATTTGGGGTAATGATGACATACTAGGTGGAAGACAGTATAGGCTCAATATACATGTTGATTTAATTTAGAAAAAAAGGGAACTTCAATTTGCCTATATCATCATCAGCAGGGACAGATCTCAGCCCCACATTTCCCTTGACTGGGTGCATTTGTGTGGATCATGGAACTGAATGCCATGGCCCTGGAAGGGTTATAAGGGATATAAAAGCACCAGGATGACTTCTCTTCTAAAAATATCTCTGCTACTCACCAATAAACTGCTTAAATTTCACCTTTAGGGATGAATTCTTTTAAGTTAAAATATAGTCTTTAGTATTTAAATACCTATCTTGTTCTGCATGAGTTTGAGAGACTATCTTCTTCTTAAAAGCTGCCTAAGCAAGGAATTTGGAGAATGATCACTGTGGCAGACCAAGGGAAGAGGAACATAGAAGGAATGTTTTTAAGAGTGAAACCTGATGGAAACTTAGCATGGGAAATGTGGAAAGGAGAAAAGGTGGCTCTCTTTTCCCTTCTCTTGCTCTTCTAATTCACTC
Organism: Canis lupus dingo; assembly: GCF_003254725.2. Lineage (NCBI taxonomy): Eukaryota > Metazoa > Chordata > Mammalia > Carnivora > Canidae > Canis > Canis lupus. The sequence continues at coordinate 8,332,308 of NC_064267.1, forward strand.
CCAATTTGTTGACTGCTCTGTGTCAAGGACTTTCACTAACTATTCTTACTCTTGATGGTGATTCTCCCAAATTCTAGTTCCACTGACTTACAGATTTACATATGTACAAGACTGCTGCATGTGCCCGGGCAGATGTACCTAATGCAAGCATGGGGCACCATTCACATAGACAGCTGGTGTTAAGCTTCACATAGAAGCCCCACAGTCTTAGGCTGATGCCCTGAGTGCTTCCTTTATGATGCACAGAAGACAAAGTTCTCTTTCCCTGCCCATGCTGAAGTTGTCCATCTATGTTCTATATTCCACTCACCTTCATGTTCTCAGAATCTCTCTCTGTTAATTATTATCTTTGTCTCCTTATTTTAATATCCCTGTCTCTCTGCTAGATTTTAAATTAATGTTACTCTTATTCAACCAACTCTCATCTTCAAAACAAACAAACAAACCAAGCAATCTGTGAACCCAAATCCTACTATATCTACAGTAGAACTGAGACCCCTGTCTCTCTTCAAAATTGAAGTTCTCAGAAAAATCATCCAAGTGGAGAAGAATCCACTTCTCACCAATATTTCTGTCTTCCACCCACAGCATCGGTCTTGGCCTTGCTGCTCTGCTGAAAGTCTCCCATTGGAATCATTAATGTCCTCTTTGTTACTAGACGCAGTAGGTATTTTATTGTCTTCATCCTACTCGACTCTGTATCATTTGACATAGCCAACTACAGCCTCAGGCTGAAACCTTTTATTCCCTTGCCTTTGTGGTGTCTCACTGCCCTGGTTTATATCCTCCTCCATATTCCCTAAGGGTCCTCTTTCCCCATATCGCCTTAATGCATTGGCTGCTCTTTTCTTTGTCAGTACTCTAAAGATCACTGATAGACATATAGTCAAAGATTTCTGAGACCATCAAATAAAGAATTAAGATGGGCCTGCAGCAAGTTACTAATATTTTAGTTTGTCCAATAAGATAAATTTTTAAAACCCTAAATTACTGAATATTATAATAATGATTTATTAGAAAAATAACATTGTATCATTAAAAATTACACGAAAGATATCCACAGGAAAAAAAGACAATCCTTTAAAATAAATACACTTAGCTTTATGGAAAAAACTAACTTATTTATGCTCCTGGACTGGTAAAACTTTGATTCCTGACATCAGTGGCCTAGAACATAGTGTTTGGAACTATGTGTGAGAAAATCAAATCTGGCAATGTTACCAGAATTCTTTAGAGAGCTTAGCCCTCTGGTCTATAACTCACAAATATTTTTGCTCAGTCTGTCACTCGTCATTAACTTTGCTTATGACAAGGGCTCCAGAGATGGATCTATCAAGTTCTGGCTTTGAAACAACTATGCAAACTAAAAATAGAAGGTAACTTACTTGATTTAATAAAAGATATCTATAAAAATGGAGAGTATATAATATACTTAATAGTGGATTTTTGAAGGCTTTACTTTTGAGGTTGGGAACAGGACAGCAATGTCCACTATTACCACATCTATTCAACATGATATTGGAGGATTAGCAAATGTAGTGAGAGAAGGCAAGTAAATCAATGGTTTAAATATTGAAAGAGAATAAATAAAACTGGCATTATTTATGAATGGTTGTGAAAATAAAAAAACAAAAAAATTAGTATTAGTGAATTTAGGATGGTTTCTGAAAATCAATGTCAATTCTGTATGTCAGCAACAAACAATTAGATAATGAAATGTTTAAAAAATACTTTTTGTTATAGCATCCAACAGTGTTATATATTTAGGAAGAAGTCTAACAAAAATCTGTAAGACATTTATATAAAGTATATGAAGTTATTAGTGACATTAAAGACTTAAATAAATGGAGACTTAATATTTTAAAGATGCTGATTCTTCCCCCAATTGATCTACAGTTTCAAAAAATTATAATAAACATCCAGGAGTGTGTATGTATGTGTGCATTGAAATGGATAAGTTGTTTCTAAAAGGCATATATTTTGGAATGCCTGGGTGGCTCAGTGGTTGAGTGTCTACCTTTGGCTCAGGTCGCGATCCGAGGGTCTTGGGATGGAGTCCTGCATTGGGCTCCCTGAAGAGAGCCTGGTTCTCCCTATGCCTATGTCTCTGCCTCTCTCTCTTTGTCTCTCATGAATGAATGAATGAATAAATAAATAAATAAATAAATAAATAAATAAATAATATTTTAAAAATAAATAAAAGGCATATATTTCTAGAAGTGTAAAAAGAACTAGGTCAGTCTGGAAGGAGAAAAGGCAAGAAAACTTATCTGTAAACTAAGACTTATTATAGTGGTACAATAAATTATGCAGTGTAATACTGGAGGAAACAGATGAACAATAGACAAATTGAACAGAATAGAAAGTTCAGAAGAAGACAGACAAATGTGAACATTTGATTTATGACCAAGTGGCACTGCAGAGCAGTTGTGGGGGCAGGTACTTCTAGGTGGATTATATTTAAATATTAAAAGTAATCCAAGAGACTTCCTGGAAGATAATAAGAGAAACGCCTTTATGACTTTAGGATAGAGATTTTAAGGAAAAAACCCAAAAGCAGAAAACAAACAAAAGCATTTATCATAAAGTAAAAGAGCTGAATTAGACTATATTAAAATTAACAACTTCTGTTAAAAAAAATGAAAAAAGATACCATTAAGTATAAAGGCAAGCTACAGAGTAGAGGATGTTTCAGAAAGTTTGTAACTGGAATTTATGTGTGTGGGTGTGTGAGTGTATGTCAGTGTATGGATTGTGTGTGTGTGTGTGTGTGTGGGAGGAGGGGAGAAGGAGGATCTACAAATTAATGAGGAAAAGATGAACAGTAAATAGAATATGGGCAAGAAACTAATCAGATACATATCGCAAAAGTGGATACACAAATGGCCAAAAACATTTGAAAAAGTATTAAATCTAGTTAGTATGCAGGGAAATGCAGTTTAGAACTACAATGAGATATCACTACAGATTACCAGTATGGCTATAATTTTAAAAACTACCAATACTACACTATTTGGCAAGGATGTGAGATTATGAAGACTCTCATGCACTGGTGGGGTGTTTCTTGGAGCAACTGCTTTGGGAAACCGTTGGTCATCCGCTAAACACAAGCCTCAAAAACCTGATGAGTCAGCAGTTTCACTTCTAGGCATGTGCCCATAGAAATGCGTTCCTTTGTGTACCAAGAAACTCAGGCAAGAATATTCACAGAATATTTATAGACTCAAACTGGAAACAACCCAGATGTCTTTGAAAAATATAATAGATAAAAATTGCGGTATGTTTATCAATGGCATGTAATAAAGTATTGGAAATGAACAAACTAAGTCATTCAAATGCATTTCCAATCAAACATAGGCAGTGGATAGTTCTCCTCTACTTTTTATAATTGTTGCATACTCTGTCAGGAAGAGGCTCCTGGCAGCCCTACTTCTATGGTAATAAGGTTTTGAGGCTTCATCTTGTGCTGTTCTCTACATCCAAAATGTCATTTTTCTCCCTTTTTACTTCATCATTCTTTTTTTTTTTAAAGATTTTATTTATTCATTCATGAGAGACACACAGAGAGAGGCAGAGACACAGGTAGAGGGAGAAGCAGGCTCCCTACGGGGACCCCGATGTGGGACTCAATCCTAGGACCCCCGGATCATGGCAGATGCTCAACCACTGAACCACCCAGGTGCCCCTCACTTCATCATTCTTTATACCCATTTCAAAAGTTATTTCTGTGAGAACTTTACTAATCACCTCCAAAATCTCTCCAAACTATGAACTTTCTCTTTTTTTCTTCCAAAACAAAACATCTTACACATATCTCTATTGTAGTATTTATGGCATATTATTACAGATATTTTTTTCCCATAGTGTACTGTGCCATACTGATGGAAGGAAACTTATTGTATCAATTTTGATTCTCCAAATGCCTAGCAAAGTTTTCAGTTTTTAGCACATACTATATGCCTCAAAATTGTTATCTAAACTTAATTAACATTTTCAGGGATAGCAATACTATTTCCATAATGGGACTATACATACCTAAATTCCTGTATGCGGAAGTGGGGAGCACACGGGTACTACCTGATAATCCATGTCAGAAGAATAAGCCCAACTTGAGTGATCATGTGCCAGATATGACGTCAACGTGGGTGAGGTGCATATGGGAGCTTTATGTGCATTTCTCTTTTTTAATGTATCTAATATCAATGCTTTAGTTTTTTTATGTTGGCAGTTTTGCTTGGAGTTACCCACCATGGAAGAGGAGAGGTGGTTAGGTCTCTCCTAATTCCAAGTAGATTCTATTTAGGTTGGGGTAAGGTGGCCCACAGTGGCTTATTATAGTATATGCTCTGTGTCTGGGAATCAGGTTATAGCATGAGTAATTTCCTCACGCTTTGCTCTTTACAAAACTCTTGCAATTCATTCATACATTGGATAAAAATCACACCACGTTTGCAAAACCCTGTGCTCTTAGTAAGGGCAACTTGTTTTTCCAAGTAGATAATTTTAGCATTAGTTATAGTAAGAGTGGTATTTGTAAGTAGGAAGTAGGAAACAGCCAGAAAGGAATGGTTTCTGAACAAGGGAACAGAATTTTTCACCAACACTCAGCATGGAATATTATCCCTTTCCTGACTCTAAGTAAGTTTACCTAAAGACTCTCTCATCTCACTTTCAAACAGAATTTAAGGCTTTTGAGGGAATATTTTTGCAGTGGCCCTCAAACGAAGAATGGAAGTAAATCAATATCTTTGAATTTCTTATATTTCATGAATTTACATGAAATTAAGTTAAAAGTAGAAATACCTACAATAATAGATACACTATTTCTAGCCTGTATGGTTGAGCCTGAAAATCTCAGACGAAAGTGTAAATAAGAAAGAGACAGAGAGGTGGGCAGGAGGAGGGAAAGAGGAGGGGAGGGTAAAGGAGGGAAGAGGAATGAAGGCAGTGTCTGAATTAGCACTCTTGTCCTGCTACTGGGAAATGACTAGTTCTAGTGTCCACTGGCTGGACCATAATCAAGCAGAAAAGTGGGTAATGAAAACCAGGTGACAATTAAAAAAAAAAAAGGATCTCTCTCTACATCAGAAGAGATGCCTCCCTAGCCATTTTGTCATAGGTTTTTTGTTTCTTTCCAAAAAAGGGAGGGGTAATTAACATTGCGACTACCTTACAGTTAAATGTGCATAGTAATTATACTTTTTTTAGATCATACTACCTATTAAAAGGCTGTATATTGATCATTAGACAATATAGGTTGGGCTATTCCCTTGCTAAATGTTTAATTTGTTCTTACAGTGCTCAAAATTAAAGAAAATTCAAGCAGAATTAATATGTTAAATAATGCAGTGAACCCAATTAGCATCCTCATATGCACAAAGAATATAGCAAGGAATTAGCATCTCTTCTAGGAAAAAAGTCAACTTATATTTTGATGTGCTAACTGTAATACCAGTGTTTCCAGAGGTGTGATCCATAGGACAGCTTATCAGATCACCTGGTTTGCTTCGATAATGTGCAGAGTCCTGTGCCCCAGCCTAGACCTATGGAATCTACTTGGGGGTGGAGTGCTAGAATCTATTCCCTTAACATCATCACAAGTGGTTCTTAGAAACCCAGCAATTCTACCAATATTATGACTGAGGCTAAGAGGTAATTATTCAGTATGCTGAAGGCCAAACGGCTAGAAAAGGGTAAGGCAGTGACTTGAAGACAGTTCTGCTAACCCTAAATCTAGCATCCTGGCCACCCTGCTTCCTCCCCTCCCAAACCCCTTACATTTGTATGGCACATCACTTTACTACTCTAAATCTCTGGTGTATATGCCCCCCAGGGTCCAATTTCTGATAGGACAAAATCTGAAGAATGAAAATTACCTTCTTTTCTGAGCCTCTGCATCAAGATGATCTGTTGTGAGCAAGTTCTGGATATGCTTCCCACAATACAGTTTTCCATAGACACACAAAAAATTGATACTATGTTTCTTCATTAAAACATTAAACTTATAAAAGAGACACTTCTCCACAGAACATGAATAGAGAAAAACCCACTGGTATGACAGGAGCTAGCCTCCTAGGTGGACAGGGAGCTGAAACTGGATGAGCATTTGGGCTGAGTGGGCTCCAAGCCCTTTGTGAAAGGGATTGAACAAGGCTGGCCAGCAGGTACATGGACCTACAAGAAGCACATGCTAGGACTGAGCCCCTGATGGTGAGTGGGGGATGAAATGGCTCTGCGCAGCCACCAGAGGTTGTGAATTGGATATTGCCCAGCCCATGCCAGCAGTGAAAGCAGCAGTGGTGCTTTGCAGACTGAACATGAGATTTGGAACTGGTACAATCCCCAAGATTTGAACATCAGCTACAGCTCAGATCTGAACACTGCAGTGGGCTATGTTGAGGCAATTACGGGATCCCTCATAGGAAGAGGTGTGCAGAAGGAAAGTCCCTCCCACTTTATGAGAATGTCCAGGGCTCCAGAAAAGGGAGAATTCGTACCTAGGTAATCGGACAATAGTGCTTTAAAAAATAGTTTAAATCTGTATGATCAAAATTCTCAAAGAAATAATGGAAGGAATAATATCAAGAGGTAGGAATGGAAGTTTATAAAACCAGAACAGACAGATTTAAATACAGTTGGAATTACTGGAATGGAAAATATCATCACCAACATTTTTTTTTAAAGAATCTGAACAGATTGAGTAAAAAAATAAAGTAGAATTACAAAAAAGAGAATTGGTTAAAATAATCTCTCTCTCTGTCTCTCTGTCCGTCTTTCTCTCATCAAACACTTATTCTAGCAAAAAAGAACTTCCCCAGGCAAAGAAAATAGTCATATGGCACTGGGGAGAATAATATGGCACAGGACACAGTTGGTACTCCGAATAGGGTGATGGCTAGTACACTTTAAAAGAAATGTATTTCAGAATTCATAACGTTTTATTCTAGAAAGTTAATGTGATGTGTATGCTATAAATGACATAACATTGTCTAGTGGGTGTGGGACAAAAATCACATAATCAAATACAATAGTATTTATCTATATCACAGTGTGTGAAAATTTACATTAAATTTATAAATGAAGGCTCTAAATGGCTTCTAGTCAATCCTGATTTTTTTTTTGTAGGCAAAAGAGTTCAAACTCTGTTTTCAGAGCTTTCTGGATTTCAGAATTGTCCAGAAATCACCATGGACCCACCCACAAAATTAGCCAAGTTGGAGTTGAAGCTGTAACGAGATAGAGTACCAGGTTGCTTGTGTTTGGATATGTGTTCTAGCAATCTGAGCAACAGAAATGATGACTGCTGACCAGGCCAGGAGCCACGGGGGCTAGCCACAAATTACAGAAAGGAGACCTGGGCCCCAAAGGGCAACAAGGCAGACACATGAAGACCTGGAGAGGAAGCTCCAGAACACCAGGAGGTGATTAGAGGTGGGGCACGCTTGAGGAAGGAGGAAATAGGAGGGCAGATGGATCCCAAGGGGAAATGACCAGGAAGATGTTAACAACAAAGTGGAGTAGGTGTGGGAATTAGGGAGCATGAGATGTGAAAAGCGTGAAGCTTGAGCTGGAGAAGGTAAGAGCTCAAAGAGCAAGAGAGTTGAAAAGTGGAGGCAGGAAGATGAGAGAGAGGAAGTTTCAGAGGCTAGGAAACCTGGAAGAGAGCCCACAGTGAGGGGGTGAGATGAACATAGGGCAGTACAAGAGGCCAGGCGGGCATCTGAGACAGATGCGTCCAGAGGTGAGAAGAGAGGGTAGATGTGGTAGGGGGAGAATCTAGGAGAGGAGCACCCATGGGGATGGGTGGGGGAATGCCCAGGAGAAGAACAGAAGTAAGGACAGATGCCAGAAGAACAGTGGAAAGGAAGAGCAGCTTAAAAAAAGAGGTCTACCATTTTATCAATCACAGTGAATCTCTTTTAAAAGCGTTTATTAATAAAGCCAGTCCTTCAATTGCAACTCCTTTCTACTCTTACAATGTTCAAAAGTTTATTTAATCATAGGAACATTAAATCAAATCATTTTATTTTGACTTGAAGACACTTTTCTGAAGTATTTAACACCAGTGAAATTATTGCAAATTTCATTTTTTTCCATACCTACTCAATGACTGGTGAGAAATTGTTGTGTGTGAATAAAGCATAGAAGACAGGTATATATTTTTTATTTTCAGATAATTCCACTACTACTTCTCATGTAAAACAAGCACATTATTTTTTTTTCCCTGATGAATGTTACACTATATATTTACCAAACAAGTAAAGCAAGCCACTTTTGGCTTCTTAAAAACCATGTGTATGTGTATATATATATATATATATATATATATATATATATATATACACATACATACATATATACTGTGCATTTATCATCATGTAATTATGTACATAAAAACTATTCTTAGTTAACTGAATTTTATTCAGGCCACAATTTTCTAGGATAAAAGTGTACCATTTGTCATTACTAGCTTATTTGAAAGCATACCAGTTTTGTCTCTAAAATCCAGGTGAGTTGACAGCCAATTTTGTTAGTTCAAGTAAAATTCCTTAAAACTCTTAAGGTATCTGTTCATATTTATTTACAATAAGATGAACAAATGAATAAACGTCTGTCGCAGGGTGTCTTTAGGTAGTACCTTTAGAGAGAACACATCTCAAGTAAGTTTCCTTTCTGGGTTTCTAGTATTTTCCCTCTTCCCTCACAGTAGGCTTCTCTCAGCCCTCAAGCAGGTGAGTTTCTTTTTCATTAGTGGTGCTGCGTTAGCCTCTAGGTATGACTGGCCTGCAGTATAATTGATTTTCACAGCTACCAGCATCATGATGCCATTGTGTGAAATTAAAATTGAGTTGGAAAACCTTATCTCAAGTCACAGTAACCAATTAGAAGTGACATCACTTAAAAAAGCATCCAAGCTGAGCTTTAAACTTGTCCACTAGGGGGCAGTCAAACACTGCTCACTTCAAAATATTGTTCAGGCAATGTTCCATTGACTCCATTTTTTGAAGGTGAGCAAATTATTTAAGTAGTAACTGGTAGTTACCAAGTAGCATTCTGGGCACTTCGTGCTTTTAATTTCCCATAGAAACCCATATTTTTGGCTTGTGGTATTGTCCATAATTAGTCCACCAAAACTTTTGTTGGGAGGAGGTGACTTGAGGCTGATTAACAAGGATACCCAGTGAATAAATCGATGATAAAATACATGTACAAAGTTATACGAAGATATGTTACCCTTACTAATTGGATAATGTCTGTAGCTTACGTTAGTCAATATCGTTCACCCCTTAGGGACCCAAGGGTGATGATAGCCAGAAGAGAAAAGATAATAGCATAATGTCTACCTTTTCCTTTTATTTAGCTCTAACCTAAGAATCTATCACAAATATTTATGTAAACTTAAAAAGCAATCTGTGCTCTTACATAATTTTGAACGACTTTTCTTTATTATAGCCTAACTGCTTTAACTCTATCAATTTAACTGTGAAAAAAGTTTTCACTAATTACAGAGCAAATGATCATTATTTTTATTAATAGGAGTAAGATACCAAAGCATTAATATGTCTAACTTTGAAACTAAATAAGTTTAAATATAAAGGGTTAAATTAGCAATCAAAAGTAATGTAAAATCAGAAAACGGAAATTTCCAGGGAATTACAATTGGAAAATTTATCAGGTTAGTACTGTGGGTCTACGGCATTTACTTAGAAATAAAAAACGAAAATCATCTGTTTAAAATTTCTTTCCTCCTTTTTTTTTAGTTCAAAGAATACCATTACATTGTGGTCAGTCGAAAAAGGTTATTTCATGAATAGATGTTTTTCATCTCCTAAAGATTTTGCTTTTCAAAATCAATTAAATACATACCACAAGCAAAAGTAGTACTATAAATTGGTTAACTATAGTTGCATCCTGTACAGTTAAGAATTAAGGGTACAGATGACCTCTACAAAGTGTTTTTGATCCGAGAATCTACTTTCTTACCTTCTATTCTTAAAAATCATATTAAATTGAATATTACAAATGTGCATAGGATATGAACTGAAGAAAGACTTTAAATCAAAGAAATGGACTGCTTCCTACAACTGTATTTCATGTCAAGTGAGTTTATATATTCTTTCTTTTTAAGAAACGCATAAGATCGCACTTAAATAACTTACGTTTTCATGTAAAATGGATTAGAATACAAAATAAAAATCAAGCTAAGTATATTAGAATAATACTTTGAAACAAAATTTTAGTATTTCAAATTCAAAGTAAAATTTAATACTTAAAAAATATTTTATTTGTTAGAAGTTTGTAAATAACTGCTCACAAATATTGCCTTTTATTTCAAGATTAAAATATTCAGCTGAATTCATTTAATGAAAATTGACAATCTTAAATAACCTAAAACAAGTGTCATAGAGAATAAAAATATTTTCAGATTCTTTTATTCTCGGATGTTTATAAAAATTCTTTAAGAAAGACAATGAACTTAAACAGATATATTTTGAGTAATAATAATAAATCCAACATGCCTTGGGTATGATATATAGATACAAGTGTACAAATCTATATTTTTCTTTACTGAGTGAAGACTATTTTTTCCCTTAGCTTTACAAGAAAAATGCCGCTATCTTGAAAATTAGCAGTTTGACTGAAATAAAGATGTTTAAAAGTTAAGAACAGTAAAGAGAATTATCTACATAGGTATACTTTTGTACGTTTTAATGATTTTAATTTATATAGGTCTGCCCTTAGGGAGAGCTTCTGATTTTTAGATTCGTCCGTGCCTATTTTTTTTTTTTTGCAATTCCCAGTTTAACTATGTTAACAAAGAAACATATTACTAACAATTACATACATTTTATGAAGCTATTTTAACAGGTTGAAATTTCATAAGGCAAAATTTTAATTTATTAATTTGTCATACTTCCATTACAAATACTAAAAATATTTTCTTCATTATAATTGACATATTCAACATTATTTTTAGAGATGTTTTTATCTATAATTTAATAACATATAAAAGCAAGTTTCTATGAAAAATCTGTTGCTTTCCAGAAATTGCTAGGATGGGACTATAAGCAATTAATGATCATGACAATGACAGTGTAAACTGGATGTCTGTTACTCAAACACTGCATTGAGTCTACTATAAATATGCTGGAACTAAATAGAAATATTCTGTTTTCTCTTCTTTGGAATTGCACTCATTTAAGTGAGAAAGTAGTAGCCTTACCTTTGACATCTATCAGGACGATGAAATGAAGTAGAGGGAACATTGCAATCAGTCTGAGGCTGAAGAGATGTTTAATACCAGAAAAATAACAATAGGTTTACAGCAATTGAAGTATTAGATGTATCCTCCTTATACCTCAGAAGGAGTTCTGATATAGTAACTTCGGTACCTCCCATGTGTCTGAGCATGCTCACAGCTAGAACTTTACTGGCATGAGGGGAGACGGTCTTGTCACTAGCAGCCTATCTTTTTTGCTTTCTTTTTGCTTCATTTTATTTTAAATCTATAGTTATATTCTTGGTTGTTGCTTCATTATAGGATGGACAGAGAGACATAAAGAAGACTTTGGTATTATTAGATAAGGAAATGTTTTTTAAAGTCACTTAAAAATTGTTTCCCCTCAAAGCATGTAGTGCAGTTTGCTCTTACTTAAAATCCAAATACACGCAGTTCTTACATATTGAGGGATATAGATTTACACTGAATAGGTGATGAAACTCTTTATAAGCATGTTTTATTATGCAAGAAGCAAGTGACAAAAAGCTACTTACTGACAAATACACAAAGAATACCTATTCAAATGCACTTAAATGTTTTTGAATAACATACAGAAAGATAGTAATAATGAAAATACATGGCCTTGGGTGTAATAGTCTCTGTAAAACACTTGCACAATATTTTAAACATTTACTTCCTGTATAACCATATTCCTTTTTTGAAGTGGATCATTTTATTCTTGCTTTCAATTCTTGTCGCATGCCTATTAGGAAACCTTAATTACAGCTTCATTCTTACATTCTAAAAGTGGCTTCTAACACAGCAGAGTTAGTGAAAGTTCAAGTACAGGAAGGGACTTTTGATTGATCCTAATGGAATCAGAAAGACTTCTACCAAAGTTCCTTGTAGAATTTTGTTGTCAGAGTATATTTTTTCACTGGGAAATGCCTACATAGACAACTAAAATAGTTTGTAGTCTTGACTTAGACTGAGGATTTTGTAAGTGAATGATATGGATTCTCTTACATGCTGTTATTAATCGTGTCATTAACGATACTGTTTGAAAAACTATCCTTTGATGACTGGCTATTATCACAAATCATAAGAAGATGAGGTTTTCATCATTCTTTCTTTCATTCCAGCTTTTGATAGAATAAAGATTCAAAAGGAATTTGAAAGAGAAAATATTTTATTGATCACATAATGTGTTAGTTCTTTCTCTTTTAAGAAGTGAGCTAAATTCTCCAGATATATTTAGATGTGTTCTCTTATTTTTCAAACCAAGAAAACAACAAAGAGAATCGAGTATAAGTTGAGAAGAAAAATTTCACAGTCTTTTCTTACTTTTCAGGCACCTTTTTCCGTCACTAGTCTCGAGGTCTTTTTAAATAAAACTTGCCTTACTTTGCTTTAAAAAAATTAAGGTGATCAGTTTTTCTTATATTTTGCATTTTGCTGTCAAGAGGATGGATGCTGGTTTCTGGTATTGAAATATTGAGCATGAATTTTTAAGTGCAAGTAAATGTCATGAATTGCCCATCACAAATCTATTTGAAGTTTAAATATATAGTCCATGGAAATACAGTTTTTAGAAATGTCAAGATTTCAAAGAACTTACTAGACTTCTGCATGAATATTAAGCCTTGGAAATAGATTTAAATTGCTAAAAAGTTGAATCACCATTCCTTTGTGTTAGACTTTTGGAGCTAATCTTTGAAATATTAATACACACAAATTCAGAACACAGTAATTATAAATAATAGTTAAGTACATCTTTGGTTCACTATTGGTTTCTAAATGCAAAATGGGCAAGTATTGAAACATGCTTCAATTAGTATGTTCTAATTTTGATTTATCTAGTGTGAATATCCAGTCTTTTGAACTGAAACTGGTTGAAATGTGCACGGGGTATATAATGTATGTGTTTAAATTAGGGTGAATGAATTTACTCTTTCCTTGGAAACACTGCTGGGAGGAAGTTCTAGAGAGTGCTTCATGCAGAGCTGAGAAGAGACATGAAAACCGACTGATTCATCGTGGATATTAGCTTCAAATTTGCACAATTGTGCTTTATTGATCTTTGCCTGAATCAGCTCATTCCTTTATACCAGTATTCTATGGGTAGCACCCATGCTTTCAGCAATAATAGTAAAAGCTCCTGTACATACAGTACTTACTGCATAGCACAATTCAATATCATTCTGATAGTTGGATGGAGTTTATTTACTCAAAGTATTGATTACCTAGTTCTGTAGGAGGTGGAGGTGGGTCAGGGCATTTTCCTAGTTTCCACTGTAACTGTTATTCATGTCTGAGCAGCCATTGTTACACGTAAGCTCTGAGCTTCAGAACATAATTTACTTAAATATGGCCAGAAAACTCTAATTTTGACACATTTTTAGGATTATGTGATCATTTTTCAAATAGGCTATAATTCATTATCTTGCCAAACTAATATTTTCATCAGAATATTTCCTAAATAGTTCCTGTACTTAATGCCAATATGGGCTTGTAAAGTCCTCTCTTTACAAATTATCTTGTTTTTTATTCACAAAACCTGACCCATTAGCTGTTTACCATCATTTTCAGTTTTGTGGGAAAAAGACACAGTGATATTCAATGAATGAGTTATATCGATAGATTTGTCCTCAAAAAGATAAATCATAAAATAATAAATATTAGAATTCCAAGCTTATGATAGCTGGCCAACAATGGCAACATCTACTTGAGGAGTCTCTCTACAATAAATAAAGTTATAGTAAAACTTTAGTAATTCAGCCATATTTGCTAAGTATTTGTGATGCTGATTATTGTTAGCCTTTCTTCATGAGATTATGTCACTAATTCATCATTCAATAAGTGATATTTTGAGTAACCTTTGCAGCAGGGGTAACATCTATATGTACCCTGTTGGCAGAGCAAACCGAACTGAATCATATGATCTCATTAGCATAAGCTGCCAGTCAGTTAAACAAATCAGTCCTAATATAGGACCCATTTTGAACGAGAGAGTCTAAGGTAAACCTTCTAACTCTGATGTTTTATGTTTAAAATAATTTAGGCCATGCTCCATTTATCTGGGAATCTCAACTTTTGGTAAGTGCAGCTTTTAGGAGCATAGCTATAAACCCAGAGTAAAAGACATCCACTACTAGCAGTGTGTTAGATTAGATACTCTGAAAGGTCTTCTTGCCTGAAAATAATAGCTCCTGCATAAAACAATTTTTATTGCATTTCTGAAGTCTTTGAAATGAGAGGAATTAAGTATAAAAGGAAAACACAAGACAAAACAAAACCAAAATGCTGAAATGGCAACTAAAGTAAAAGGCAAGATGTCCCTGCAAATGAATGCGGACATCAGTGCTGCAACTTTTAGACCAAGTCTAGGGTCAGTGGCAAGTTCTGAGGCTTGATGTCAGCTTCCTCATAGGAAATAGCTGAGCACTGTCAAAGGAGGTACCCTTTAGCACCATTCAAAACAAACACAAACCCTGTAGGAAACATCCTAAATTTAGATTCTTAGGAATTGCCCAGACTAACATCAGCCAAACATTAGCTCATTATCAAAGATGAAACGAGCACACTTGGGTGAGAGTCAGCAGAAATAAAAGCAATAGATTTAACCCCCCCACCCAGCAGTTTCAGATGCTGAAATGGTCAGTTATAGAATATAAAATGTTGGGATCCCTGGGTGGCTCAGCGGTTTAGCGCCTGCCTTTGGCCCAGGGCGCGATCCTGGAGTCCCGGGATCGAGTCCCAAGCTTCTCCCTCCTCCTGTGTCTCTGCCTCTCTCTCTCTCTCTCTCTCTCTGTCTATCATAAATAAATAAATAAATCTTAAAAAAAAAGAATATAAAATGTTTAGAGAAAAAGACATGTAGAATCACAAACATGAGTAAGAGTTAAGAAACCATTCAAAAGAAACAAAGAAAATTTTTAGAAATGACCAACACATTGTGGAACTTAAGAACTCAATGTGTAAAAAAAAAAAAAAAAAAAAAAAAAAAGAACTCAATGTGTAGGTAAAATAGTTAAGACATCATTGAAACAATGGTGTACATTGTTGTACATTGGAAAAAAGGAGATAAGGAAAATATCCAGAAGGTAGTATAGGGAATCAAAAGACTTAAGGAAGTTAAGAGATTTGAAGGAAAGCACGAAGTTTCAACATACAGGTAATTTGAGTTCCACCACAAGAGTGAGAGGAGATAGTAACTGAGAATTTTCTAGAAATGATAAAATATAAAATTTATAAATATAGGAAGAACAATTTCTAGTTGGCAGTACAAATAACAATAAATCCACTTCTAGACTTTTGGCTTTGAAATGGCATAATAGCCAATATACAGAGAAGGTTTTAAAAGAAACCAGAGGGGAAAGAGATAACTGACAAAGAGAATACTTAAATGCTAGACTTCTCAACAACCATGATGGAAGCCAGAATAAATAACATAGCACTCAAAGTTCTGAGAGAAAATGGCTGGCAATTAAAAATTTTGTATCCAGAAAAACTATTTTTTAAAGGAAATATAAAATAAAGTCAAACACAAGATATATTAGAAAGCTAGGTAAGAACCAAAATGAAAGATGCAGATAAGAAGTTCAATGGCATTTCAGGAAAGGGACTAATCTGTTTGAGTAGTAGAGACTATTAGGTAAAGCTTGAGCTCTGCCCATCTTGAATAATGGATTGAGAGATTAGGAAGTAACATCAACTACTCTCACAGTGATATTAAGACATAGTCAAGTAAGGCTGAAGGGAGAAAGAAGTAAGCAGATTCTTGTATTTGTGTAAAACTGAGACTCCTGCCCACACATACATGGCCAGGCCAACAGTAGGATAGATATTCAACAAGTGTATCAGAGGTATTATGGTACATTACTGCTCCTAATCCTTCTGCTCCCTATGAAAGGATTATACACACCCATTTTTTGCCATGTGATTTGACAGTACATCTTAGTGTGTATTTCTGATCCATGGATTTTTCCCTTGACCTTGAGACTGGTTTTGACCAATTCAATGTGGCCAGATGTAGCATGTGCCACGTTCCAGCAGAGACTTTAAATGTCTTTGCGTGGTGTGGCTTGGCCTTTTGAGTTCCCCTAGTTCTTAGCCAGAATGAGTGACCTGCAGCATGCTTGAACCTGAGTCGAGCTAAGCCCAGAAGAGCAACAGATGACCCACAGACCTGTGAGCAAGGCACACATGTTTATTATGGAAAGCCATTAAAATTTTGACTTTATTGTTACTTTATCATTGCCACAGCAAAACTCAAACAGATAAAGCCAATCCTGTCATTTATTTTTCAAGACAAAAGCTGAAGATACTGGCCTAGAGGCACGAGCTATGTAGATTGAATAAGTTAATGCACAAATCCCATTTATCTCTGTAGGAATTTTCTTCTTTCGGAATACTGTCTTCATTATATGGTATGGCTAAGTTTCTTAAACTATGCAGGGACTACTTCCAGAGGTGGCATTTCTATCATTGTTCACAAAACTATTCTTAAACTTTGTTATTTGTTTCTTCTGAAATTCTGTGTAATATGACTGAACTTCAGTATGCACTTAGTAAATACATGCTATTTTCTAGTGCATATGTATCATGGTATCTAAGTGCCAACTTTTTAAAACTTCAGGTAACATAAAATAAATTAGAACACTATTTGATGACTGCTTTAATTTTCAAGTCAGTGTATTGAGTTTACTCTGAATGAATGTACTTTTATTTATAAAATATGATCATGTATATTGTTGGGTAATGATCTTTGATTTAAAGTGAAAAGTCACAAATAATTTTTATCTGGATTCTTTTCAAATTCATTAAACAGCCCTTTGTTTTAATAGGATCATAAAACCAGAAACCTGGCAAAGCCTGCTGAAGCCCTCAAACCAGCCAGAATGCTCCTAATGGCCATTACTCTCATCTTCTTCTTTTACTTATCCTTTTGGTTGAGGATGAGCACTGACCAATGCACTGTTTCTCACAGTACTACTTCATCTTTTGACAGTGGGAAGAGATATCCAGAAAAGCACCCAAACTATTGATTTCAGGTGGGAGAATGAACAAAAGCATGGCCCCAAACATGGCCCCATTGGATCATCTTGGATGGCAGAGTTAATTGCTCATTGCTGGGCAACCCTGTGACAACTCATGAGGGGTATTTTTATTTCATTTGTTGACATAGCCATTTGACAAACACATACTAAATTTAATTGTGGTTTAAGCTGAGGAGTGAGGGAGTGTAGTCTGTACAGGGGCCTAGAGTTAAGGGTGTTATGGGGGAAGCCAAGAGCTTGTATGGAATTGGAATGAGCATGTGAAGTGCTTTTTAAATCATGGGAAGAAAGGTAGACTTTTAGTGGCTGGATAGGGAGAGCTGTTGAGAAGCTTTAGCCAAATAGAAGGGGAGAAAAGTTGGCATGACCACTGTGGAAGGTGAGCTGAGGAGGACAGATCCAGAGGTGGGAGGACTTATCAGATCTACTGCAATGGCGAACTGGGAGGCATGAGCTAAGACTGTGGAGGAGAAAGTCAAGAGGGAGCAAACCAAAGATACACTTAGGAGGTAGAATTGAAGGGATATGATGAGTGATGAGAGGATGGGGGAAAGTGGGAACCCTCAGGTGACTCTCAGATCTTCACACTGAGCCATTTGGTGTGAGAGTTAGGAGAAGTATCTTATCAGACACAACATCGAGTGAGTATTTATTTTCATGTGCTGAATTTGAGGAGACTGAGGGACATCTGGATAGCAATGCCTTGCCAGGAGGTGGAAATAAAAGTTAGAATTCAGGAATGAGGTATTGTGTGGGAAACAGAGTCTAATTTGTGAAAATAATCACCAAAAATACTTTACAATAGAGGGATTGAAATGCTACAGTATTTCAAAATTTTAAATCATCCAGTTGTTATATAAGAGAGTCATTAGAAGCTTTATTTAAAAATCATTAGAATTCCAAGGTGCTCGAGGCACCAGAGTTACATGTAGCTAATTTTAGATTACTATCTAATAAGGATTTATTCTATGACTAGCAATTATGAGCTCCATATGGATAAACCAAAGTAAAAGAGCTATGAAAAGAAAAATTATAATACCATGAGTAGTAGATGAGATTAGGTAGGTGATTTTATGCACATGTGTGTATCCAAGCACATATGCAGAAAATTAGCTAGATCCTATTAATACAATGCTATTAGATTTCAGAATGGATAGTTAAGGCATGAAAGTGCATGAAGCTAAGAAATGAATGGGAGTAACTCCTAAACTCTGTGAAAATATTGTGGGCTTTTATTTTCACAAGCTATGATTTAGCAGCTAACTTCATGATCAAGTCAATAAACCCAAAGAGCTAAGGCCAAACGCAGGGTCTAGTATGTCTATGGCTGGCATATGTGGAACTAGTTTTGCAGTTTAAAAACTGTTTTAATTACTAATTTTAGTAAATTGAGTCTTTATTGAAATTTACAACAGATACCAATTACATATTTTATCTATATTTGAGTGCTTCTCATTTAATATGTCTTTTAGGAATATAAACAGATTACCATTCAATTAAAAATTAACCCTGGGTTATGATCAATTCTTCACTACATGAAAACTCTGAACTCAGAACATACTGCAGAATAGTTGTTGTAAAAACATATTGGGTTGCTTTGGATTTGGCAAACCTCCTACCCACGGGCCAATCCCCCCCCCCGCCGCGCCCCCCCGCCCCGCCCTGCCATTCTAGTTCATCTGAATCTTGGCAAATATCCCATATGTGAGTTTGGGCCTGCCAAGAGCTTCTGCAGCCCCCAGTGTGATTTTACTGCTGGGATTATTCCATTTGGGGAAGAGTCTTTGAAGGTTTAATGAGGTGCTGTGGAGAATTGTGAACTGCAGTTCAAAATGTCAAAGAGCAGCAGGGTCACCTGCAGGTGACTGTCTCACAAATAGCAGGGTGTTGGAGAAAGGCAGTTAACCCTGGACTCCCTCTCATGTGGAAACCACAGGTCTTCTCTCTTGCTTTTACTCCCTTCTTCCTCCCTTTCCACCTTTTTAGCACTGCCCTAGGCACAGAGAAGACCCTTGGGAAATATTGCTGATGAAATAGAGGGGTGATGTTTCCTTCATCCATCTTCCTCTTTACTCTGTTTCTCTCCATTTCCTGTTACCTTTATAGTCTGTTTTCTTTCTCCTTCCATGTCTCCCTTATTTTAATTAATACAATATGGAGCTCATAGATTTTGATTAAAATGATTTTTGTTCAATAAAAGAATTAAAATTTCCTTACCGAAAAGAATGTTAGGATTCATGTAATCCATGGGCAAGTTGGTAAATTTCTGTGTTATAGTTCATGGAAAAGAAAAGAAGATTGTTTTTAAATCTTGATTGATTTCTCTATTTAGTATATAAGTTCTTGATAGAAAAGTTTTTGTTTTATTCCTTATCATTACTTGATGTTCTAAGCAACATTATTATAAAAATACTAAAATGATTTTTAAGGTGCCAGCACTAAAGTAGCAAAGCTCAAGCTTTACTTCTTTCCCTAGTATTTCTTGGCTCTGAAAGTTTATTCAAATACTCAGGGTAGTTAGTCATTTCTGTCTTTTAGCTTTTGAAGAGGGAAACACTTTAAGAAAAAAAGCATCCTGATTCTAAGCATAATCATATTATATAAATCAAGAACAGATATGTCCTGAGCAAAGGATACTTCATTATGATTAGAAAAAGTGCTTTGATGAAAGTATTCTCTTAGAATATTCCTCCTTTGAGATGTATTGCCTGGAGGTTCTTTTCCAGCTTGAGGTAGTACATGTGTGCTGCATGTGCTTTGAGACCCACTTTGGGTGTCAAGGCAATTGGGGTAAGAGTGGTGACTCAGCCAGGGTTGAGTAGAGGATAGAGGGATCCCTGATTTTGACTGATGGAATTATTGATGGAAAAAAAGTAGAGCTGGGAAGGCCTGGAGATTCTCTTTTTGAGTTATCAAATCTCTGTGTAGCCCATAAGGAAGTGAGCATAAAATACTTCGACATCAAAATTTAGGAGCAAAACATTGAAAGCTTGTGTAAGTGAGGCCTATATTAGATCACACAAGGAATCTGAGAACACGGGACTTCTAAAAATCTGGGAAGAACTTTTCAGGCCCTTGGGGGCTGTTTTCTTACCAAATGCCAGACAGTGTAGCTGCTACAATCCTGAACTCCACTTCCTCTTAGAGAAATTGCCTGTAAGCAGAGGAAAGATGTTTCTGGAGAAATGGGATCTTGTGTTGGGCAGAACATGCATTAGAGAAGAATGTTGCTTTTCAAAAGTCATGTGGGGCTGTGCAGGAATAAATTTGGAAAAGAAATAACTTGAGCTGGAGAAATACAGCAGACAAATAAGGTAGATATGTTTAAAATCGAATCATTGATTCTTTGCAGACATGGAAAGGGAGAAATAGCCATTTTAGCTCAGTTTCAATGGAATACAGAGTAATACTGTGAAAGCCAAGATATAGAAAAAAAGACACTGAATGGGAACAAAATAAGGCATTTTCTTTAGTCAATTTCTGAGCAAGGAAGGATTAGATGTTGACATCAGCATAGGCCATGTATTGGTGGTTTGCTTATCCATAACTCAGTCACTGGTGCAAAGAGCATTCTATAGTATAAATGAATCATTGTCAATCAGTTCTTTGGTTGTATATCTAATGCCCTATTTAGAGAATGCTTGCAGGTTAAAAATTGTAAAACTTTTGGTAGTCATTTCAAACCTGTATAAAAGTAGTAACTATATTCTTAGTACAAAAAAACACCTGTATACTCTCTAACCAAATTCAACTTTTGTTAGTGTTTTACTCTGTTTGCTTTGTCACTTGTTCTATCAATTATCTATCTATCTATCTATCATCTATCTATCTATCATCTATCTATCCATCTATTGATATATCGATTGGTCTATCTAATCTGATACACATTTAATTCTGGATCATTAGAAGGCTAGTTACATACTTGATAGCCCTTTAAATACTTCAATGTGTATTTCCTAAGAATAGGAATACTGTCTCATATAACCATAATATACTTTCAACATCAGTAAGTTTAACCTTGAGGCAACACCTTAACCTACCTCCATATTCCAATTATGTTAACTGACCAAATGATGTTCTTTTTAGCATTTTATCCTTCTGATACAAGATCTAGATTAGGGCTAGGTATTGCATTTGATTGTCATGTTTCTTTATTCTCTTTAAATCTTGAATATTTCTATAGCATTTTTTTTTGTCTTTTATGGCACTGATATTTTTGAAGAATACATTCCCTGCTCTTCATTTAAAAAAAATACAATGGTTCTCATTTTGGGTTCCTCTAATGTTTCCTTATATTTGGATTTGGGTTACACTTTATAGGCCAGAATATGGCAAAGTGATTGTGTTCTCAGAGTATCACATTGAACAGCATAAAAATTCCATCTGTCCCTATTAATAATGTTAATGTAATTACTTGGTCAAGATATATTGTTAAAGATTTCTATTTATTTATTCATGAGAGACACACAGAGAGAGGCAGAGACATAGGCAGAGGGAGAGGCAGGCTTCTCACAGGTAGCCTGATGTGGGACTCAATCCCTGGACCCTGGGATTACGCCCTGAGCCAAATGCAGATGCTCAACTCCTGAGCTGTCCAGGTATCCCAAGATATCTTTTATTTTGCTACTGTGTGAAAATAATTTTTTTTCTCCTGGAAACTAACAATGATGGTTGCAAAATGCTGATATTCCAATTCCAGCACACTTTCTATAAATTACCTGTCTGCAATAGTTGCATTGCAGTAAACAGGAACTCACTTCCTGACTCAGATAATTCATTACTACAAGTGCAGGTTGTCCCAGATTTTGTCAGTGGGTACTCCTTCAAGTTGGCTCCTGTGTCCTTACATACCCTCATCATATCTTTTTGATCACTTGTTCACTTTATGGCATGAGCAGACATTCCCAGGAATCAGCTGTTTCTCCAAGGAATTCTGGTTATTTATGGTGGAGGATGACATCAGAGATGAGTATTTGGGGGAACCAGTTTACAACTGCACTGAAGAATGTTGGGGGGATGGTGGAAGACCTGACAATGGCTTTGCTTACTAACAGAGTCTGAATATGGTTTTGTCTTAAAGGGATGTGTTTTACTAGCAGAGGAGAGGGGACTGGAAGCTGGAGAATGAACAGGTGGCTGAACTTAATCCAATAATTCTGCTAGCAATGAAGGTCTTCTCCGGCAACCTTGCCCTTATTCAGAAACTGTTTTGTATGATTATGACCTTGGTTTGTTGTGGGGAGTTAGATTACTTCAGCTTCTATACAGTAAACTTCCTAAAGAACCATTCATATCTGATCATCTTGTACCCCTACACTGCTTTGTCCACTGCTGAAATTTAATAATAAGTAATTAGCAAATAGTTCTTGATGGAAGAGCCACCAAATGTCAGAGTAAGATGGGGTTAAGACTCTTTAACATCCTTTTCCTCCCTTAGTTTCTAGGATATTTCACATTCTTATTCCTTTCTCTGGCTACTTCCATGAAGAATTGTTTTCTTTATTTATTTCCTCTTTCCTTCCTTTTTGAATGAGTAAAGGCCTTGGATTTTAGCCCTTTACTCTTCACACTTCTATGCTTTGGTCTGGTAACCTTTACTTATTTTCATAATTCAGCCATCCTCTTCCAAATCTGGTTCTCCAGTCCTGATTCCATCTAAGTGTCAGCTTCATGTCCTTTTTTTTTTTTGAAAGGGGGGGGGAGATACCACCCCTTTATTTTTTAAAAATTTTAAATGTAATTTAATTTTATTTTATTTAAATTCAATTAATTAACATATAGAGCATTATTTCACAGGTAGTGTTCAGTGATTCATCAGTTGCATATAACACCCCATTATATTATGTGCCCTCCTTAATACCCATCACCCAGTTACCCCAACTCCCACCCCTATACCCTCCAGCAACCCTCGTTTTGTTTCCTACGGTTAAGAGGCTCTTATGGTTTGCCTCCCTCTCTGATTTCGTCTTGTTTTATTTTTCCCTCCCTTCCTCTATGCTCCTCTGTTTTCTTTCTTAAATTCCACATTAGTGAAATCATAATTGTCTTTCTCTGACTTATTTAGAAAAATAGCCTCTAGTTCCATCCACATTATTGCAAATGGCAAGATTTCATTTTTTGATGGCTGAGTAGTATTCCATTGTATATATTTATACCACATCTTCTTCATTCATCTGTTGATGGACATTTGGGCTCTTTCCATAGTTTGGCAGTTGTGGACATTTCTTCTATAAACATTGAGGTGCATGTGTCCCTTCAGAGATTGCTATATTTGTATCTTTGGGGTAGATACCTAAGAGTGCAATTGCTGGGTCGTAGGGTAGCTCTATTTTGAACTTTTTGAGGAACCTCCATACTGTTTTCCAGAGTGGCTGCACCAGCTTGCATTCCCACAGCAGTGTAGGAGGGTTCCCCTTTCTCTGAATCCTTGCCAATATTTGTTGTCTCCTGAGTTGTTAATTTTAGGCATTATGACTGGTGTGAGGGGTATCTCATTGTGGTTTTGATTTGTATTTCCCTGGTGCTAAATGATATTGAACATTTTTTCATGTGTCTGTTGGCCATTTGTATGTCGTCTTTGGAGAAATGTCTCTTTATGTCTTCTGCCCACCTAAACTAGATTATTTGTTCTTTGGTTATTGAGTTTGATAAGTTCATTATAAATTTTGGATACTAGTCCTTTATCTGATAAAACATTGGCAAATCTCTTCTCCCATTCTGTAGGTTGTTTTTTGGTTTTGTTGACTGTTTCCTTTGCTGTGCAAAATTTTGTTTTTATCTTGATGACAGCTTCATGTCTTTGACTGGTGGTGGGAACTTTCTGATGTAATATCCCATCGTCATTTACTTATTTCTTTTTCCAGTATCTTCCCTCCACTCAGGCCCATATACTCTAATATCTACACTACCAGAAAAGGCTCCTAACTAGGCTGCACCATGTCTTTCTGATGCAGCCTATGTCTTACTTGTAGATTACATACACTGAAATAGCATTTGACACATTGGGTCAAAACTTTCCATCATTCCTCATTGCCTTCAAAATTAAATCTGATGCCTTTATCTTGGCTTTCAAGTCTTTCTCTCTAACCCTATTTACCACTGGCACTTCATGCTTCCTTCACTCTTGCCAATAAGTCTACCTTAACAGTTTTCAAATACATACATGGTTTTTCACCTATAATCTGTTGCTCACATACTTTTCTCATTGCCTGCAGTGGTTGCCCAAGAATCTATATTTGTCCACATACACATGATGTGTCCTTGAAGATCTGGTAAATGTCCTGCTACCTTCTCATCAAACCTTTTCTGGATTTCCAGCTCACAGAGATTTATCCCTCCTCTTATGGCAATTTTTGTCCATAATATACAACTCATGCTGTCTATATAGCTTTGTGATATTACATGTTCCTTTGGTTATATGATTTCATTCCTCTTCTAAACTCTAAGTTATTCAATGACAGAGACTTTGATGTTCACAATGCATTAAGTGACTTGGCTAGTTTTTCCTTTGTAATTATTTTCTCATTGTAATATTAAAGATCATAGCTGATTTCAGTATAAAGAATGATGAATAAAAGTCGGAGACCTTTCCCTAACTCTGAGGACTTCATTCTTATGAGTAGTAAATTAGACAGAATATTTAAATCTGCCCTTTAAAGTAGGTTTGAACTTGATTTCTTTTCTAATTAGTAGTTCAGTTGTGTCAACATAAATATAATAACTGATAACCTTTCACTTCCACAGATCACTTCATAGTTTACAAAGTATTTTAACCTTGTTTAATCTTTATGACAACTCTGAAATAGGCAGTGTTGTTATGATTCACCAAGTTTTTTTTATGGGTGAGAAATTAGGGCTGCCAGAGTTCAGATGGCTTGCTCAAGGTCATTTCACCACTGACCATGTCCAATGCACTTGCCCTATATTAAAGATACACATTTTTATGATTATTTTCCAGTTGTGGTGAGACAGGACTTAGGACTTCTGTTTGAGCTGTCAGCTTGGCTGAAATGAAACCTGAAACTTCTGTGGCTGAAACGACCTAGGCCAAACATGCCCTGGGAAATGGAACAATACTGACCAAATCCATTGCAGTTCAGGTTGAAGCAGAAAACCAACTTCATCATTTTTAATGAGGAAAATGACTGCCAGAATCATGCGGACAAGGAATGTCAATGTATTTTCCTCCCAGTAGTTAAGCCTGTTTTAGAAACCAATTAATTATATTCAAAGAGTTTTTATGGTTATAGTTTACAAGTTACTTTCAAATACATATTCTCCTTTGATCCACCTATCATCTCTCAGTATTGAGCAGAACAGATGTGATTATCCCAATCTTCATTCTACAGTAGGAAGGGAGGTTTCTGGTAGGCTCCCTGGGGCAGAGATCATATAGATCTTCCCTAATACCACCAGGCATGAGGTTCTGGGAAAGGGACACACAAGGACAAGGAACCTTATGTATATTACGGCATTTCTTGTAATTAATTACTGTTCTTTCCCAAAGTCTTTACTTTCCTGTGTGATTAATTGAAACAAAAAGGACTTCTTTGAAAAAGGAAGGGTGAACAGGAAAAGCATATAAAGGAGCAACACGAGAAGGAGGAATTAGGACATCTGAGCCTCACTTTATAGGTTGGTCCTGAGGAGGGATAAAAAGTGAAAATCAGGGTATCTGGAAAGAGGGAAGCAATTTGAACACACCCCTGGGGATTGTGATGAGGAAAAACACCTGGGGACTAGTTCAAGAGGCAGAGGAGTGTGGAGGTCAGGGAGCCTTCCTGTTCTCAACTTCTGATGGGCAGTGAGACAGAAAACCACCTGCTCATATACTCACTGAGTATATGAGCTGTGCCCAAATGAAGAACAGAGAAGCATTAGCAAATTAGGAGTGCCAGGGGATCCCCAAATAACTAGAGAAGTGAAGCCAAGAGAGGATTCCCTCTGCCAGGTGCCAGTGATTCCCATTAATGAGATTCACTGATGAGGCACAAAGAGCTTCTCAGGAAACTGCAGAAGTAGCAGCTCCAGCACAGGAAATAGAGGAAGTGCCATGGGACACAGGCAACATCCAGAGCCCAGGACCCAGGGGCAGAGCCAGGCCCAGAGCAGCATGAGTACAGAGGGGAGTTTGCTGGTCCTGGAATAAGGAGGAAGGTGACCCAGTCTTGCCCAGTGTGACATCTGAGTACAGGGCAGCCAGGAGAAGAGCCAGAAGCCCTGGGAATTTCCAGCAAGACATGCAAAGCAGAGGTAGAAGATTCTTCTTTAAATCATAGCTCACCATAAAAAACAAAACTAAACAAAAATACACACACAGAAGATTTCTGTCTTTTCCCCTTCACCTCCTGGCACTTATGCATGGAGCAAAAAAATTTAAAGAGGTAACAATGAAGATCCTTCCAAGGGAAGTGTTACTTGCTTGTGAGTAAAAGATAAGGCCTTTGGTTTTATCTACCAGGTAAAATGCAATACAAAAACAACACCAGCACTTGGGAGCTTGGTGCAATGTTCTTAGTAACAATATCAGCTCTTGAGAGCAATCAGCTAGTCCAGGTATGAGCAGAAGACAGACATCTCTTGTTAGAAGAATGACACCACATGTAGCTTTCAGGGAAGTTCTTTGTGCCTGTTCAACTTGGCCCAGAGCACAACAGAAGGAAACACCTTACCAACCTATGCCTGAAGAATTACAGACTTTGGGTTTAAACCAGTGACAGGAAACAAAACTATTTGAGACACTACAGTAGTGCCCGGGCTGCCATAACAATATACCACAAGACAGAGTGCCTTAAAAAAAAAAAAACCCAGACATTTACTTTCTTATAGTTTTGGAGCTTAAAAATCTAAGATCAAGCTGTGGGCAGGGTTGGTTTCTTCTGAGGCTTCTCAGCCTGCAGATGGCTATATTCTCCCTATGTCTTCACATGGTCTTCCCTCTGTGTATGTCTGTGCCCTCATGTCCTCTTTTTAAGGACACCAATCATACTGGATTAGAGCCCATCAGAATGTCCTCATTTTAACTTAATTTTCCTTTCAAGACTCCATCTCCAAATATGTCATATCCTGAGGTTCTGAGGGTTAGGGCTGTAGCATGTGAATTTTGGAGGACACAGTGCAGCCCATAACAGGCAGGCACTAGCGAAATGTGATCAGGACAAACTTTTTATGAAACAATAAGAAATAAATATATATTGGTCTCTGCTTCTTGTTCCTGATAGTATTTGGTCTTCTACTCTGCTTCTTGACACAGAGTTCCTCAAACACTTGTAATTTCCTGGGTTGATAGGAGTGTCTTTTGTTCTAATAAAGTGACTTCTGATGGGGTCCTATATGGGGGCTGATCACCAAAATGACCAAGCTATGATCAGAAGCTTGGATTTTTGGCCCCTTTTCTTATTCTCTGGAGAAGGGATAGGGGCTGGAAATTGAGTTAATAATTGATCATTCCTACATGATGAAAGCTTCATGAAAGTCCCTGAAGTATAGGATTCAAAGAGGCTTCCCTGTGGAACCCATCTATATGCTGGGAGGGTGGCACACTTCATCTCTACCAGAACAGAAGCCTGTGTGTTTCGGATCCTTCCACATCTCACCCTATGTATCCTTTACATCTGGCCATTCAACTGTATCTGTTAAAATATCCTTTGTCATAAGTTGGCAATAGTAAGTGAATTGTTTTCCTGAGTTCTGTGATTTGCTTTATTTAACAAATTATTGAACCCGAGGAGAGGGTTGTGGTAAACTCTAATCTGTCGCCAATTTGACAGAAATTGTGGGTAACCTGGGGATCTAATTGGTATCTGAAGTAGAGAGCAGTCTTTGGGATTAAGCTCTCAACGTATGAGGTCTGGGCTTAACTCTGGTTAGAGTCAGAAATGAACTGAATTGTAGGATACCCAGTTGGTATGGGAAACTTGGTGGATGTGGGAGGAAAAACATACATCTGGTATGAGAAGTATTGTGGGTTTAAGGGTTAAGGAAAACACAGTGTGTTTTTCACAGATACCCTTGTACACCTTTCTAGGAAAACAAACAAAGCTCATTTAGAAGCAGGATCCCAAACTTGATTTCAGGCTTTAAAATCGGTAGATTTGTTTGTTTGTAAGAGTAGGGTAATGGGGGACCAATAAAATGTGTTAAGTGGCAAGCTCAGAGAAAATTTTACCAAATGAAGGAAATCTTTGATTCAAACTTATTTTTAATATTGAGATTTATAGTTTAGCTCACATGTTCTTATAGGTACTATCTTTTGGTCTCCATTGAGGTATCTTTATTATATATTATTATAAGACAAATCTCACTAAGTAAGTTGTCTCTATGGCTCTTATTGATTTGCCAATTGATTTTAGAAGCTGAAAAATTATAGACCTCTTCAATTTCACTTAATCCTGATACAGCATATAAATATTATCCAGTTACATATAAAGGAACTCTATCAAAAGATTCTCCCCAGAAGTCAAGATGTTCCAAAACTGAGTTATAAACTTTGAAAATTAAACCTTGTGCATGATTGAGTCTCTTCTTTAGTTTGTTTGTTTTTCCTTGGCTGTAGTAGGGGAAGAGCCAGAAAAATTTGTTTTCGATAAATGCAATTCACTAGACTCTTCAAAACCTAGAATTTTTGGCACTTCGTTTCACCCTTTGATTAAATATTTTTCAATTAACTCTGGGGAAGAAATGCAGCCAACATTTATTTATTTATTTATTTTTAATTTATTTATATTTTATGTATTTATTCATGAGAGACACACAGAGAGAGACAGAGACATAGACAGAGGGAGTAGTAGGCTCCATGCAGGAAGCCCAATGTGGGGCTCATCCCGGGACTCCAGGATCATGCCCTGGGCCAAAGGCAGACACTCAACCACTGAGCCACCCAGGTGTCCCATGCAGCCAATATTTAGAAGACTTATTTACAAATGAAATTCCAGAACATTATATGATATTAAGATTGGCTTACCAAGTGGGTCTTCAAAGCCATTTGAAGCCATTTCCCCAAATCTAAATGATGATGGACAGCTGAATTGGTTTTCAAGGGCTGCTAGCCACAGACTGGATGGCTTAAAACCCAGAAATTTATTCTCTCACAATTCTGGAGAGTAGAAGTCTGAGATCAAGGTGTCAGCAGAATTGGCTTCTTCTGAGGCTTCTTTCTTGGCTTGTAGATGGCCATCTTCTTCCTGTGTCCTCACATGGTCTTCCCTCTGTATATGTCTATGTCCTAATTTCCTCTTCTTATAAGAACACCCATCATATTGGATTAGGGCCCATTCTAATGATCTCATTTAATCTTAATTATCTCTTTAAAGACCCTATCTCCAAATACAATCACAGTCTGAGATGCTAGGACTTTAATATATGAATGTTTTTGGAATGAGAGACATAATTCAGTCCATAACAGTTGTAAAGAGAGAAGACACACATTTTGTATGAAGTCATGCCACATTCTGTATTTAACATCAGGAGCATCATCAACCTCTCCTCTTTTCCATTATCTAGAGTGTCTCTTTCTTTTGTTACAGGTGTTTGGTCCTTGGTGTTCTCTCTTCTCTCCAGTGCCTAAGTGGAGTCTGTGGAAGAAAAGGGAGAAGCAAGAAAGTTCTTACTGATTTGTACTCATTTAATTAGGCTTTGGTTCCTCTTAGGTGGATGTTTAAAATGGATTATCTGGGTGTGGTGGTAAATGGGCAAAGATGAGTCTTTGGTGACTTTCAGAGATTCACATCAGCAACTTTTGGCCATAGTAGCTGTGCAGTCTTCTCTGACCAGCCACTTGGGGTTGCTCTGCTGGCTGCTGAGAACTGGATGGCCTACTCCTCCTGGATGTCCTCTCAGCAATATTTAAAATGGTTCCCAATTGGCTTTTTCCTCTGAGTGGCCCACCTTTGTTCCAGAAGAAATAACATCCTTGTTCTCTTTTCGTCTGGCTCCCATTATTTTAACTTCAATAATCTGAGAAGTCATTTGGGATGCTCAGGGTAGCCACTCTGGAGAAGCAATTGTGAGGACATAGATGGTTTGCTAGGCAGGGTGAGGCTCCAGAAGTATGAACATTAGCTACTCTGAGCAGAGCTGAGCTCCACAGAGAGACCAGGAGAAGAAAGCTCCTAGAACAATGTGCCACATGCAGACACTTATTTTCAGAATAACTACTTGTGCTCAGAGCCTTTTACAGTGGCAAGCATGCAATTAGCTTGTGGCTTCACACTACTGAGAAACTCATGCCATCTCTCATGGAAATAGTTTTACAACCTCTTCTAATTTCAGAGATTCAAACTCAGTTCATGGGGCTGTGTAGCAACAGACACCTTGCCACCCTTCCTCCCCTTCCACCCACCTCCTTTCAAGTCCTTACTCAAGCTAAATTTCTCTCTGCTCTCCATTCACACAACCAAAATCATGTGTACAAAAAAAAAAAAAAAAAAAAAAAAAACACCCTAAAAAACAAACACACCAAGAGATGAGGAATATTGTCTGTCCTGCTCAACCTGAAAATGTCTGGTTATAACTGTAAATATATTAAATTGCCCCAAATGTGGTTTCAGCATCATTACCATTATTATTTTTATCTAATATACATATATTTTTTAAAGATTTTATTCATTTAATCATGAGAGACACCAGAGAGAGGCAGAGACACAGGCAGAGGGAGAAGCAGGCTCCATTCAGGGAGCCTGATGTGGGACTTGATCCCGGGACTCCAGGACCAACCACATCCTGGGCCAAAGGCAGGTGCTAAACCACTGAGCCACCCAGGGATCCCCTTTAGCTTTCTATACAAAAATGATACTGTTCTAACCACTTTTTACTATGACTTATTATATGTATCATTAATCCTCACAACCACTTCAGGAAGTAAATACTATTATAAATATGTAGGAAGGGATGTTATACAACTATTAAAAATCTTATCAAAAAAAGAATAATTAAGGTTATGGAAAATATTAACAGTGCATGTTATGTGGAAAAAGAAAGTTAAGTATATTTAGATAGTATGGTACCATTTTTTTATACATAAAATAAGACCATGGATGTGCAAGGAAGGAAAACTAGAAAGAAAATAACTGAAATTATAATCCTAATTAGTAAGGAAATTATCAACTACTTTAATTTTCTTCTATTATATGTTTCTGTATTTTCCAATTTTTAAATAATGAGCTTGTAAGACTTTGATAATCATAAAACTGCTATTAAAAAAGATATGTCTAGAAGCACTGTAGAAGATAGGACAGGGGACTGATAGTTATAAAAAAAAAACCCTAACATTTATGAAGCTCTTTTTATGTGCCAGGCATAATTTTAAGCATTTAAATTAATTAATATCCACAACAAACCTAGTATGTAGTTACTATCACTATTACCTTTTGTGTTTGTTTTCAATTTTTAATTTAAATTCAATTTAGTTAAATATTGTGTAATATTAGTTTCAGGGGTAGAATCTAGTGACTCATCAGTTGCATATAACATCCAGTGCTCATTACATCAAGTGCCCTCCTTTTTAAAAAAATATTTTATTTAAATTCATTTTGCCAATATATAGTATGACACTCAATGCTCATCTCATCAAATACCCTCCTTAGTGCCCGTCAAAGTGCCCTCCTTAATGCCCATCACCCAGTTACACCATCTCCCCACCCATCTCCCCTCCAGCAACCCTCAGTTTGTTTCCTATAGTTAAGAGTCTTTTATGGTTTTCTTCCCTCTCTGTTTTTATTTTATTTTTCCTTCCCTTCCCCTATGCTCTTCGTTTTGTTTCTTAAATTCCACATAAGTGAGATCATATGGTATTTGTCTTTCTCTGACTGATTTTGCTTAGCATAGTACTCTCTAGTTCTATCCACGTCGTTGTAAATGGCAAGATTTCATTCTTTCCATTCATTTACTCATTCATTCTGAGTAATATTCCATTGTATATATTTACCACATCTTCTTAATCCATTCATCTATTGATAGACATCTGAGCTCTTTCCATAGTTTGGCTACTGTGGACATTGCTGCTATAAACATTGGGGTGCATGTGCCTCTTCGAATTACTATTAATGTACCCTTTGGGTAAATGCCTAGTAGTGCAATTGCTGGGTCATAGGGTGCTCTATTTTTAACTTTTTGGGGAACTTTCATACTGTTTTTCAGATTGGCTGTACTCATTTGCATTCCCACCAACACTTTTGGAACACCAAAAGTGTTCCCCTTTCTCCATATCCTCACTGACATCTGTTATTTCCTGAGTTGTTACTTTTAGCCATTCTGCCTGGTGTGAGGTAGTATCTCATTGTGGTTTTGATTTGTATTTCCCTGATGTCAACTGATATTGAGCATTTTTTCATATGTCTGTTAGCCATTTGCCTGTCTTCTCACTATTACCTTTTTATAGATGAGGAAACTGAGGGACACAGAGGTCAAGTTGCTTGAGATAGGCAGACCACACCCAGTCTCAGACTGGGGTCTATTAAACCCTATTACATGTTCCTGGCTTTCAAGGCATGGCCATTAGGCACCTAATGCTGCAATCCAGAAGGAACTTATTATTATTAGTGGCTCTTTAAAGGATGGATTTAGATAGCCTCACATGCTGAGTATTAAAGCCTGTCAACAAAGGAAGGCTCAGCAGGCACTGATGAAGGAGTTTTTGCTGATGTTTCCAGCCATACTTCTTAGATGATCTGGTTCTGGATATGGCAACTTCGGATCAAAAAGAAAAATCCACTTTGGGGAGCGTTGCCAAGAAGATAAAAAGGGCATGTGACTGCATGTTATTTCAGAGGGTAAAACTTGGAACTAGCTGAGCTAGGCTGGATACTGGGAAGCAAATGTGGGTATGTCAAACTTCCTCCTCCCTCAGACTTTCCATAGGCTCTTCCTCTACATGGAATGTTCTTCCCCCAGATACTGGTAGGGCTGAATCTCACCTCGCTCAGGTCCTCAGGGCTCAGAGAGGCCCTTCTAACTAGGTTGTCCAAAATATCAAACTCCACCCTGCTACCTCCATTCACTCGGCTTTACGCCTTCCTAGCCCTGCCTCCATATGTAATCATATCATGTATTACCTGTTATATCTCTTCTCTCTAGAATGTAAGCTCCACAAGGCCAAGGCTATGACTATGTTTTTCATTATATGTCCCCAGGACCCATGACATACTGGGCTATAGAAAATTCCCAATAAATTATTTGTGGAGGGACTGAGTGAGTCATTTCATGAGCAAATGAAGAACTCTGTAGAATAGTAAGAGAGAAAGTTGGCATGCTGGCATTTTAAATAATATTTTATTTATTTATTCATTCATGAGAGACACAGAGAGAGAGGCAGAGACACCCACAGAGGGAGAAGGAGGCTCCTCGTGGGGAGCCCAATGTGGGACTCGATCCTGAGCCCAGGATCACAACCTGAGCCCAAGGCAGATGCTTGACCACTGAGCCACCCAGGTGTCTCACATGCTGGCATTTGATAAAGACTTTCCTAGCTGGAGAATTTGGGCACTTGCTAGTAGCTTGAGTGCCTAGCCTAGAGCAGCCAACATATTTAGTGATGACAGCAGAAAACGCATGCTCTTAATAAACTATATGGCTTCTGCATGTTGAGAACTTATTATCTGGTAGGAACATCAGGGTCTGCTAAGGTGATCATAGGTATAGATCTGAAGAAAGGATTCTAGAAAGTAGAAGTAAGTCCAGAAAACAGGGCCATGATTATTTGTTGCCCTAGAGGAATTTTATGACTTTAAGACATTTCCTTTCTGGGTAAGAAAATCTCCGACCACCTTGCAGGGGCTGGTCCATAAATTTTTACTGGAAATGAAATTCATTATGATTATGTGTGTAGAAAATATTACTATTTTTAATCCAAAATATGGAAAAAACATCTGGATTACTTGGCAATATAATGACATTACTTGGCTA
The DNA here is from genome assembly GCF_003254725.2 of Canis lupus dingo. Lineage (NCBI taxonomy): Eukaryota > Metazoa > Chordata > Mammalia > Carnivora > Canidae > Canis > Canis lupus. The sequence continues at coordinate 8,366,487 of NC_064267.1, forward strand.
ATGATGAAACCTAGGAACTATAATTTGGATCACCTAAGGTGTATTATTGGCCACGTTATCACTCCTTAGGGGCAAAATTGAATCTATTTACAAATGGAGGAGTTTAAAAACAGAAAAGCAGTTGTAGATTTTCCTGGATTGGATCAGTCATTATCTCAGGTCTAACAAACCAGGTAGAGCTTTGGCTTCTCTTCTCATTAACTGTTGATTAAGTAAAAGCCAGATACATTAATTTGAAGCCCTGAGTGCTTGGGGATCTTTGATTGACTGAAGTTTGGAAGACAGAGACAGCTGTTCAACTCCTCCAGACCTTTATAGTCAGGGAGTAAGGGCTTGTAACTATGTGTGTTGCAGTGGGGAAGAAAAGTTCTCCCAAAGTTGGTTTTATTTTATTTTATTATTTATTTTATTTTATTTTTGAAAACATTATTAAAGTAAAACATGTAAAAAGGTATGCAAATCGTAATTGCACCACAGAATATATTTTTACATAGTGGATACACTCATATGATCTGTGCACAGATTATGAAACAGAACACTGCACCAGAGACCTCCCCATCCTGTGTCTCCCACCATCACAGCTCATCACCTCTAGGGTAACCGTTATCCTGACTTCTAAAACCACACATTAGTTTTACCTGTTCTTTTACTCTATATATATGGCATCATGAACATATTCCCCTGGGAATAGCCTTCTTTACTCAACATTGCATCTGTAAAATTTATTCATGCTGAGGCATGCAACTGAACATTATTCATTCTTCATTGTTTTTTACCATAAGACACTATCAAGAGCCATCCATCACCCATCACAGATAAATGTCTCAATGGCCACTGCAAATAGTGGTTCCATGAACACCCGCAGACATGTCTCTTGGTGAGCATATGTGTGCATTCAATTGGGTATATATTAGGAATGGAATTACTAAGCCACAGGGTACATGTGTATTCAATCCAAAAGATGCTGATGAAGGGTTTTCTGTATTTACTGTCCCAATCCATTGACTATCCCAACAGCACCACTGCTGTAGCTGCTCCACGTTCTTCCAATATCTACTGTTACCTGTCTGATTTTAGCCATTTTGACTGGTGAGCAGTCTTGCTGTCTGGTGACTTCTATTATCTGCACCTCCTTGATAACTTCTTCATTTATTTATTAGTCATTTGGATATCCTCTCGCAACCACCCACTCAGCTCTCCTGATGATCTCTCCTCTGGGTTTACATTCTCCTATGGTAATCTGAATAATCCCCCAAAGATATCCATGCCCTAATCCTCAGAAGCTGTGAGATGGCTACCTTACATGGGAAAAGAGATTTTGCAAATGTGATTAAATTAAGGTTCTTGAGCTAAGAAGTTTATCCTGGGTTATCCAGTTGGGCCCAATCTAATCACATAGGTGCTACAAGAGTGAGGCAGGAGGATCAAAATCAGAACAAGAAGACATAACAATAGAAGGAGAGGTGAGATAAATAAGGTCAAGTAATATGCTACACTGCTGGCTTTGCAGATGGAGGAATGGGCCCATGAGCCAAGGAATACAGGTGGCCTCTGGAAGCTGGAAAAAGCAAGGAAGTGGATTTTTCTCTAGATTCTCCTGAGGAACACAGGACAACCCCTTGATTTTAGCCCAAAGTAACTGACTTAGGACTTCCGACCTCTAGAACTATAACATAATATATGCATTTCTTTTAAGCCACTAAGTATGGCAATTTGTTACAGTGACAGTAAGAAACTGACAGACTTCCTGCTCTCTGCAAAAATTTTCAGTATACCCAGAATAGTCTCCTTTCTAGATTAAGTGCTATGTACATCCTCCAGCAGTCTGTGATCAAACCTCTCTGCTACCACAATGATATTCTTCAATGAACAGAAATTCTTAACTTCAGTGTAGTTTAATTTATTGTGGTTTTTTCTTTTATGGTTAGCAATTTCTGCATACTATTTACAAAATCTATACCTACTCCAAGGTCATGAAGATATACTTCTTTTACATTCAGATATTCAGTCAATTTGAAATTGATTTTTGAGTGTGGAAGGAGGCAGAGGTTAAGATTCATTCATTTTCTCATATAATGTTCATTTGACTTGATGTCATTGTTTTGAAACAGCTACCCTACCCCCTATGCCTTGCAGCATAAACACTTGTGGTATATGTGTGGGGCCTGGTTCAGTGAGCACTTACTCTGCCCTGCCCTCCTTTGCATCAGTGATTTCGCTTTCATCAAGGGCGCTCCGCTGTCTGGGGAAACATCCAAAAGAGTTTTCCCTTGGGTGGAATAGTAGTCAAGGGGGACATGTCCTTCTCATATCCCCAGGACATTAATTAGACTCTAGGGTATTGGCCTGGCCAGCAGTCTATGTTAGACCTTGTAGTTCACATTCCCTAAGAATTATGGCAGGCCCTGGATTGACTACATTAATTAGCAGTGCAATGGGCAAGGTGACCACTCAGAACAGGCCATGAGGCCTGCAATAGTACCAAGAGGCCCTAAAGAATGTGGAGGAAGATCCTTTTCCCAGGTTCTTTATTACCGTGGATATTTGGTTTCAAAGGATATATTAATGTAGTCAATTCATGAATAAGAAAGCCCTAGACACCTGACTTCCGTGTGTTGCACAAAGGGGCTCTTTCTCCTTACTCTGGATCACATCTTCCACTCTTTGGTGCTTGAGATTCCTTGACCCTTCTAAGATCAACTACAGATCCTGAATTTATGCACAGGCCCAAGCTTGGAAGGATACAGAGGAAAGAACGATCAGGTGTCAGTTTGGGAATCCCCCTTCCTTAGTTGTTGGATGGTGGTGGAGGGCACTTTATAGCCTTGATCGCTGACCTTGCACCCACTGCAGAGTAAGCTGTAGATTCTGCACTTCACATTTTTTGTTCATGAAGAGACACAATGGTGAGGAAAGGCAAGCTGGGCTTGGGCAGAAACCTGGCTGGATCCTGGCTGAGAATTCTCCTTGCTGAGGTGGCAGTTCCCTCTGTGAGGGTATGAGAGCAGAGCTGTGAGTGAATGTATCCAAAATTCACAGTGGGATATGTGTGGCAATACTCTCAAGAGGAGAGCTCTTTACTCAAAAATGTGAGCTACAGCCTCCATTTGACCATAGGCCTGAAGTGAGTGGATGGTTTCTTAGCCTTAAAAGTATTTTTATATACTGATACAGTGAAATGCCAGGATAGCTGCACCTCAATACTCACAGCAGCAATGTCCACACTAGCCAAACTGTGGAAGGAGCTATGATGTCCTTCGACAGATGAATGGATAAAGAAGATGTGGTCTCTATATACAATGGAGTATTACTCAGCCATCAGAAAGGATGAATACCCACCATTTGCTTCAATGTGGATGGAACTGGAGGGTATTATGCTGAGTGAAGTAAGTCAATTGCAGAAAAACAATCATCAAATTGCTTTACCCATATGTGGAACATAAGAAATAGTGAAAGGGATTATAAGGGAAAGAAGGGAAACTGAGTGGGGAAAAATTAGAGAGAGAGACAAACCATGAGGGACTCCTAACTCTGGGAAACAAAGGGTTGTGAAAGGGGAGGTGGGTGAGGGGATAGAGTGACTGGGTGATGGGCACTAAAGGAGGGCAGTTGGTGAGATGAGCACTGGGTTTTTTACTATATGTTAGCAAAATTGAATTTAAATAAAATATTTTTTAAAAAGTATTTTCATCAGATTTGCTGAGAATTGGATAAAATTGGAAACCTCCAGATCTCAAAGGGTATAGTCAGAAGTCAGAGAAGGGGAAGAAACTTCGTAAACTTAAACACATGGTCCTGGCCTGAGAGGAGGCCCCAGCCACACCAGTGTTCTCCTCATCCTGAAGCAGGCAAGAGTAAGCCATTTTCTGCATCACGAGAAGACTAGTGTGTCTTAATTTATCAAGAAGTCAACTGAGTGCCTGCATTCGGGACCCTCATTTTTCTCTCCAGATGGCCTATACAATATAGAATGGAAGCAGATTCTTTCCCTTTCCTCCTGCTCCCCCTTGAGCTCAGAGCAAGGAAATAGCCAGCTCCCAATTTTTCTCTCTTGTAGGATGCTGCATAACCCCTCAGATTCCAGAGTGAAATCAGTGAGAGATCTTCCATGCCATAGGCCATTCAGAAAGGAAGAGAAGCAAAGGGAAGTATAGAACATATGGATGAAAGTGTTGCCTTTAACTTGAAATGCCTCTTGTGTCTGTCAGAGGTTTTTACTCCTGTCTTGGGATCTCTGTACCTGAACTCAGAGGCAAGATAGGAGGGTTAAGGTATATTTACATCTTTCCAGAAATTTATCCTGATAGGCACTCAAACAATGGTCTGTCTCTGGGCCTGCCCAGCACTAGTGTTTTCACAGGATCATTCCTACCCTCGTTTGGAGGCTTCCCCAGGCTAGGCTGCACTGCTCTGCCTACATATAGTCTCAGGCACAACTAAGGGCCCAACTAACAGCTGATGGGAAAGCACTGAAGCCTGGGAGAATAGAGAAACTTCAGATAGAAGCAAGAGGAATGTCCTAGCCTGCTTAAGGTGCTAAAATAGAATGCCACAGATGGGGTGGCTTAAACAACAACATTTATTTCTCACAGTTCCAGAGGCTGGGAAGTCCAAGATGAAGGTGTCTGATGAGAGCCCACGACCTGGTTTGCAGATGGCCATCCTCTCCTTGTATCCTCATGTGGCAGGGTACACAAACATTTAATCCATAGTTACAAAACTTTTCTCAGAGTCTGCATGACCTGGACCCTCCAAATGGGTCCTCATGGTAACATCTTTCCTCTAGTCCTAGCATGATGCTAAATCTTGCCCCTCATATGGAGAATGGGCATCTTCTTCACAAACAACCCTCTTGCATACAGTCTAGGAACCACTATGAAGAAAATTACAAAACTTTCCTGATAGATGGAAGAGTTGAATAAATGGAGAGATCTGTGGTGTCCTCAGGTAGAAATACTGAATTCTCTTTAAGGATAATGATCCTATTATCTTAGAGGGTTAACATCATTACAATAAAAAGTAAAATTTTAGAACTTTACAAATGGGTTGTGAATTATTGAAAGAATAACTAGGCAAAAGTTACTTGAAAGGGATGAATTATGAAGTGAACTATCAAGTTTCAAAATCCCTTTTATTTTTATTTTTTAAAAATATTTTATTTATTTATTCAATCATGAGAGACAGAGAGAGAGAGAGGCAGAGACACAGGCAGAGGGAGAAGCAGGCTCCATGCAGGGACTCGATCCTGGGTCTCCAGGATCACGCCCTGGGTTGAAGGCGGCGCTAAACCACTGAGCCACCCAGGGATCCCTCAAAACCCCTTTTAAAGAAAGGGAATAATGATTATGATCTAACATTTGTTGAGCACTCATGAAATGTTAGACATTATGCTAACCACTTTCTGCATATTATTTTATCTAATCTTCACAATAATTCTGTGAAATAAGTACTATTATTACCCATATTATAGAGAAGAAGTGACAGAATTAAAGTGGTTAAATACTGACTTGTTGAAGACCAAACAGCTAATCAGCTGTGAAGCAGGGCTGGCCTGATTTCTTGATGCATCTCTTCACCCTTTTACTATGAACATGAACCCCATGTGTTGCTCCTGAGAGAAGAGACAGATTGGATGATAGAACAGACCAGAAAGCCTAGAGTGATCTTAGTCAAAAGTGATGACATAAGACACCATTTTAAAAGTAATCCTTTAAAAATTGAAGTTGATGTTGTTACAAACACACATATATATACACTCAGCACACATACAAATCAAGGTTCAAGAAAACAAACTTGAAAAAATATTGCAGCAAATATAACAAAAGTTGGATGAAGTTAATATGAGAATTACAGTCTGCTGCCAGGGAGGGAAAACAAGTGCAAACAGAATGGAGTCGAGGGGGAGAAAATGGCTAGAAACACTTGTAGTGGGATCCCTGGGTGGTGCAGCGGTTTGGCGCCTGCCTTTGGCCCAGGGCGCGATCCTGGAGACCCGGGATCGAATCCCACGTCGGGCTCCCGGTGCATGGAGCCTGCTTCTCCCTCTGCCTGTGTCTCTGCCTCTCTCTCTCTCTCTCTCTCTCTCTCTGTGACTATCATAAATAAATAAAAATTAAAAAAAAATAAAGAAAAGAAACACTTGTAGTCAACTCTAGCTTGGAATCAGCTGCCATCTTGCTTATTTGGGCTGGAAGGAGAAAGAGGCAGGAAGCTGGCAAAAGGCAATACCAAGTCTTAAGTCCTCAGCATATGCTCCACTGTTCTCTTGGACTTTATTTATAAAACACAAACTCAAAGATAAAATTATTGAAAATGTTGAGACTAGGATCACAGTGCATTAAACTCAAGCACGGGGCCCTTCTGAGCAGGGTGCCCTGTGTGAGCCTGCCCCAGTCACAGGCCTGGGAAGTGTCTAATAGTTGAGACAGAGACCTATCACCCTCTAAAGATCTACAGAAATATTTTACAAAACATATTCGCAGATCCCTGATCTACAGGACTCACAAATTGTTGAACTTTGTGGGGGACCTGTGTGCTTCATTGGCACGGTAGTTTTGCAACCCCAGAGAGAAGTTAAGTCCTAGAGGGTCATGGTATAGCTCCTTTATGCAGGAGGCCTGTTTTGTGTCTGATAGTTAATTCACCTCATGATCCTGATTATGTCTGTGTCTGCACTTTGTATTCTTCCTTGGCCTCCCCTTCCTTTTTACACCTTATTATAAAATAAGCTAAAGGAAACCATTGACACATCTCCATATTCTTAAAAAAATTATTGTTATTTATCCTTTAACAGCATATTGTTATTTATCTAGGGACTTTCGTTCATTCAATTTCAGACAAGGGGGACCTGCGTGTTTGTACGGTATCAGGATTTGAAGAGGGTTTTTTGGTTTTGTTTGTTTTGGGGATGGTGTATTAAAATTTTCAGCTGTCTGCCAAATAGTGGAGAGAAAATAATTTATGTTTTCAAGAGTTCTGTTTGACCGTAGTATAGTTCCCATGGGCCATGAGGTGTGAGGGTGGAATTATCAAGAAGATGTGTCAAAAGTATAACCCAAGGGCTCTAGTGTTATTCTGATCGAACAGGTCTACAACCTGCACAGCTGTGCAACAGCCATTCTCAGCTGTTGGGGCCTTGAAGTCTAAGAGAGTGGGGTCTGACTTGACCTCATGACCTGTGGGAGGTGTGTGCAGAGTGTGAGGAGTGGCTGAGAAGAAGGTCTATCAAGGCTGCATGGGGTAGACTGTCCCTGCTGGGCATGGTGGCATGTTGCTGCTAGGCTCCCTCGAGGGTAGTACAGCCTTGTGTGGGCTGGGCATTACCTTCATTCTCTCTAATTAGTGGATTGTCTCCGTCAGGAGCCCACTGCTGCCTGTGTCAGTGAAGAACACCACAGGAGTGGTACCAGGGTGCTAGGGAAGGGAGCTGATAGAGCTGGTACATCTTCCTTATGTCCTTCTGTTACCTCTGCACCTCATGGGCCAACTGATGGCCTGGACTTCCTTGCCCTTTGAGGTTTTCTGGGACTCCTTCAGGGGCCCTCGTCCACTCATTTCCTGAGCGGGGTCCCTCCTCTGCTTTTGCTCTGGCTTGCACTGTACATTCTGGAAATTATTCAGGATTATTTCCCTGTTTATAGTAATGTCCCTAATTTTTCAGAACTGATACGAGATTTTCTCTTTAAAAAAAAAAAATCGCCCCTTTGGCAATTTTAGTGGGATTTGACAGAAAAGCAAGGCAAATCAGTTGGATCAGTTACCTTAATATATATCATTTCCAATTACTGACTTGTTTAAATAACTATGGTGCCATTTTCATATTTGGATAATCTTAAAATCTAGTCCTACAGTGTGATTACTGGCCTATGCATAATGATATATTTGTGTCTCTTGGTATATAATTGCTAAATTGCTTTTCTAAAGGGTCAATCCAATTTAAGCACTGTCAATGATCTATGAAGATACAAAATGGCAAGACCAGCTCATCATTACCATTTTTCTTCCCTAATTTGGTAGCTAAAATGGTACCTGCTGCTTCTTTTAATTTGTGTATCTTTTATTCTTTTGAGAAAGAATGTGTCACATTAGCTGCAGGAATGTTAGCAAGTTCTCCTGCTTGCTGGTTTCACCTTGTTCTCATTATATTTAATTAAAATAGCTTCAATTCCCTTGAGTGGCAGAAACCCATTGTCTGCAATGACACGTCTGGAGATTTGAAGATCTAATTTTTCTTCCAGTCACTTCTTGTTCTGATTTTCTGGATGGACAGAATTCTCAGCCTCTCCCCTTTCTTACTTCCTGTGATCATGCTGTCCCCTCTTTTTCATTTCCCTCAAACACTCTTTGTATCAGGGACAGCAAAGGAGGAGAGGCACTTGTAAATAAACAGAATCTCTTAGCATGACAAAACCCTGAAAATTAAATAGTAGACATCTCTATTTGTAAAAGTGATGTGGGAAACAAAGGTAAAGGAAAAAATTACATTTCCTTAATACCTATAGCCCACTGACAAGTCCTGAAACAGGCAGAGTGACATTCCTCTAGAAACTTAGCTGCCTTGACGATAATACTTAGCTAAGGTCAAAAGGCAATCTTAGTACTATCCCCAGGATCCTGTATCTACTTTAACATATGTAAATTCCTTTGGAAACTTCCTTTACCTCTAACCCCCAGGATACATGTTGGCAATCATCCCCCAAGCATATGGCCCACTGATATACATCCGAAGGGTCTCATGACTAAGATTTTTTGAGACAGTAATAAATGACCTTTTCCCAACAATAGCTAGACCCACAAGGTCCTGGAACCTTGCTTCCAGAATTCCTTAGAGACTTATGCTCTCCTTAACCCTCTTTCAACTAGAAAGTATATAATGGGACACTCCTCATGACCCCAGTGTGGCTCTTTCTGCCCAAAGGTCCTGTTCCTGTGCTTTTATAAGACCACATTTTTGCACCAAAGATGTCTCAAGAATGCTTTCTTGGCTGTCAGCTTTGAATCCTAACATCTTTCCTACAACAAAAGGACACAGCTGTTCCAGCTTCTGGGAGCTCACTGATCCCTTTCCTTCTAGATGCCAGTTTCCATAGTATCTTGCAGGCCCACCTCTTCCAGACCACACCTTGTCAAATTCCATTCTCTATTCGCCACCCTGGGCTCTTGGCATTGTTCTTTTCAGAGGCCTCTAGCTCCTCCTCATTTCCACTTGGCCTTGGCCTATGGCCATCTTTCACAACTCACAGAAGCCCATCTGTGTTTGCTCAACAAAATGCAATTTTCTCCCTGAATAATTACACCAATAACTTTTAACCACTATTTTTCCCTCTCCATTTCTCTGGCCATATTTTCTCCTTTGTGTATTTTCTGGTCTGGCTCTTTGCTCATTTATCTGTTGTCTTAGTGTTTATCTTATTGGTAAATGTCCTCTTTTTTGTTCATTTAAAGATTTCTGAATTCAAGGAGAATATCATAATTAACAGATGCTCTCTCCACAATAAATGAAAGATACTATTTCTTAGTTTCTGGTGAAAATTACTTTCTTCCAGAATCATCAATAAATCTTTCAAAAGATTATTACATATATGGCTTCAGGCTACAAAGCAGAAACTCAAATCTCTTTTTAAATATATCAGAAGAAACTTCCCATAATTGTGTTTATTTATCTCTGGCTTATCTTGGTGATTAGTATCTCATCCTCACCCATATATAATACCATAGATAGTCAACTTCTGAATCCTAGATGAAACAAACATATGCTTTAAATATTAGACATGTATTCTTTAGTTTGAATTTTATTCTGAATAATCAAGAATTATCTAGTTCTATAAATGTATTCTACCAAACTCAAATCCTTACTGGTATCTTTGAGGAAGTTACTTTATCTTGTTACTTAATATATCTCACATGAAAATAGGAATATTTGCAGAAAATGCAGTTCAAGATTATGTACTTTATATTTTCTTTAAAAATCTGAGCAGCTGTATAACTAATACAAGTTAATAATAAATACTCAGAATTTTTGCCAGCATTTCTTATGTCCTCCTCAACATACATGCAGTAGTGGCCATTTGAGGAAAGGGGAAATCCTCTTTATAGAAATTAAAAAAAAAAAAGATTTTGGGTGAGGATGCAGACAAAGAGGAACCCTGTGCTCTGTTGGTGGGAATGCAAACAGGTGCAGTCACTATGGAAAACAGTATGGAAGTTCCTCAAAAAGTTAATAATAGAGCTATCCTACAATGCAGCAGTTTACCCCAAAGATCTAAATGTGTTGATTCTTGACCCCCAATGTTTATATCAGTAATGTCTACAACAGGTAAACTATGCAAAGAGCCCAGATTCCATCAATTGACAAATGGATAAAGATGTAGTATATATAGTCAATGGAATATTACCCCTCAAAAATGAAATCTTGCCATTTACAACAACATGGATGGAGCTAGAGTATTCTTATGCTAAGCAAAATATGTCAGAGAAAAGTGAATACCATATGATTCCACTCAATGTGGAATTTAAGAAAGAAAACAGATGAACAAGAGAAATAAACCATAAAACAGACTCTTAACTAGAGAACAAACTTAAGATTAATGGAAGGAGGTGGATGGGGGATGTGTTAAGTGAGTGATGGGTATTAAAGAGAGCACTCATTGTGATGAGCACTGAATGTTGTATGTAAGTGATGAATCACTGAATTCTACCCCAGAAACCAATGTTAACTAACTGGAATTTAAATAAAAACTTGAAATAAAAAAAATGATCCAAGAGTGATATAAAAAGAGAGATTATAAAGATCAATGGTGAGTCAAAATAAAAAAATAAAATAAAATAAATGTAAATGTAAGTATTTAAATGTATTTTATGTATATAAAATAAATCAGAATAAAAGGGTTTGTCATGTTAAGAAATTGAAGGTGAAAGTGAAATTCTATGCTATAGTCTCTATGACTGACATTGGATTTCTATCAAAGGGTTAAATGTGCATCTATAGAGGGATAAGCAGGCTTCAGAAAAATAAGGTTTCATGTGTATCAGATCATGGGAAGAACCTTAACACCATCTTCAATATGTGGTTAATGAATTCTAGTATTCTATATTCTGGAGAGGTCACCTCACACCTATCATGATGCATCTAGGCAGAGGGCTCACCAGCTGGCTTTGTGCTTTATTAGCTGCTATCCAGCAGAGAGCCTGCCAAACTTCTTCCTTATCAAACTTTTGGCTCCTTGCTTTTGCTGATTCATGTGGTAATAAATCATAGAAACTGAACAAACCTGCAAAATATCTCCAGTAACTTTAAAGTACCAGGAAGAAAATAATAGGTCTTAAAAACATAAATGGTACTAGATTTTTTTTTTTTAATTTTGGAGACTAGGACGTTAAAAATGAAGAGGAGAGCAATAAGACAGAAGTGAAAATTTGCTTACATGGATAGTGTCAGAAAACAGGATTTGGTTTTCTAGATCATGGGTCTTTTTTTTACAGTGGGTCTTTAATAAGGGGCACAACGCTTTCTCCTAAAGACTAGGGGGAACAAAAGCATTTTTCTTTCTCTCATTTACTTTTTACAGAGGCTAATTATTTGATTAAGAATACACTTTTAGGGCAGCCCCGGTGGCGCAGCGGTTTAGCGCCGCCTGCAGCCCGGGGTGTGATCCTGGAGACCCGGGATCAAGTCCCACATCAGGCTTGTTGCGTGGAGCCTGCTTCTCCCTCTGCCTGTGTCTCTGCCTCTCTCTCTCTCTCTCTGTGTCTCTATGAATAATAAAAAAAAAAGAATACACTTATACACTTTTATCACTGTGAATATATAGAAAAATGCTTTTGTAACCCTTGCTTTCTGAGGTCACACTAGCCTATGGGAAGGTGAATAGAAATGTGGTTTGCATTTTAATTGGCAATAAATATACTCTGGTTCTGAGCCTAAAATAAAGTATGGTGAGATTCCAGCACCCACTGTACCACTTCCACAGCTCTAGCCTATGCCAGGTAGACCAGTAGCTTTTCTTCTCTAGGTGAGCATGTGATGTGGAGTGTGTGTGTGTGTGTGTGTGTGTGTGTGTGTGTGTTGGGCATGGGTGTTTGACGGGGCAGAGAGGGAGAGAAGTACTAGTTACTCTCCTGCAGTCTTTAGTACTCAGCACAGTTCCCAGGGCATTCTCCAGATAGATATGATGAGTGGTATCTTGAGAAGCATTCCAGTATTGTGTGGAAAAGACCTATTTCAGAAATTACATGAAATGGGTTCAAATTCTTTCACTTCCTAACAGTATTATCTATCAAATCACTACACCTCTCTATACTTGCAATTCTTCATCTGCAAAATGAAGATAGTAGTATCTTGCTTTGAAAAATACTCCATACGAAAAATAGGAGGAGCTCAAATTGTTTCTTAATATATTTGTATAAACTTTAAAAAAAGATTTTATTTATTTGACAGAGAGCAAGAGAAAGAGAGAGCACGGCAGGGGAAGCAAGAGAAGGAGAAGGATGCAGAGCTTGACCCTAGGACCCTGGGATCATGACCTGAGCAGAAGGCAGACACTTAACTGATTGAGTCAACCAGGTGCCCCTACATATAAACTTCCTCATAGTTTGGCCTCAAACTAACCACTCCTTGCTCTCACGATTTTCTAATGTACCTCATTCTCCAATTTACCAAGGTAATCTCACTTTTTCATACTAAGACAGGTCTCTTAATAACTGGAATCTTGCTGGAAAAGGTAACTTTATATGGCATGCCTGTACCCTCTTCTGCCTGCTGAACTTCTTCTCACCCTTAGAATCTCTCTCAAAACTCTCCTGCCTTTCTTAGACTTCTCCGCTTCATAGGAAGGAGTTAGATCCTCTACTCTGAGTGCATTTTGAGCTCTGAGTTTCTAGCTCTAGCAGATATCACTCTGTTTCTTATCATTTATGATTTAACTTGTAAGCATCTTCAGGGCAAAATATAGGTTTAATTTATGTTTGTATATCATTCTTAGCACAGTAATAGTACATAATAGCCTAACAGTTGGGGCCCCTGGGTGGCTCAGTGGTTGAGCATCTGCCTTTGGCTCAGGTCATGATCCCGGGCTCCTGGGATCGAGTCCCGTGTCAGGCTCTCTGTGTGGACCCATTGCCTATGTCTCTACCTCTCTCTCTCTGTGTTCTTTGTTCTCATGAATAAGTAAATAATATATTTTTAAAAATAGCATATCAATGTTGAGTGAGTATAGCCCTTCTTTGTGTTTTTTTAAACTGAAGTAATATGACAAATAGTCTTATATAAGAGTTTATGCAGTAACTGAAATTGATAAATGAGTGAAGTGTGTGTTCTGTACTTTAAGGCTGGTTGATTCTAACTTAGCTCATAAAAGAAGAAATACAAACGGCCAGTAAGCATACAAAAAATGTTCAACTGAACTAGTAAATAAGTTAAAATACAAAACAATAAGATACCAAAAATTAATAAAAAAGAAAAAATGGTAAAAATATACAATTCTGGTTAGGATGCTGTGAAATATGAACTTTAATACAATGCAAGTGGGAATATTGGTCTAATACTTCCATAAAGCAATTTGATAATATGTATTGGGAATCTTAAAAATATTGTCTTTCCTTAGTCAATTTCTAAGAATATCTCACACAGAAATACACAGAAGTGTAGGAAAAGCTTTGTGCACTTAGGTACTCAGTGTGACATCATTCATAGTAACAAAAATTGGAAATAATCAAACATTCAACAACACAGGAAGAGTTAAACAAATTATAGTACATAAATGAAAGAAATATTATGGGGGCACCTGGGTGGCTCAGTGTTTCAGTGTCTACTTTCAGCTCAGGTCATGATCTTGGGGTCCTGGGATTGAGTTCTGCATTGGGCTCCCCAAAAGGAGCCTGCTTCTCCCTCTACCTATGTCTCTGCCTCTCTCTGTGTCTCTCATAAATAAATAAATAAATTAATTAATTAATTAATTAATCTTTCTTCAAAAAAAAGATATTGCATAGCCACTGAAAATCATGTGTACCAAGAGTATTCAAAACTATTGAGAAATGTTAAAAATGTGTGTGTGTGTGTCATCAATTTCAACACAAAGATGATGATAGGTAAATGGTCCATAATGTCAACAACAATTTTTATTGGGCATCTTTTATTTTCCTCTTTGCTATGTTTTTCCTATTTTTAAAAATATTTTATTTAAATTCAATTTGCCCACATATAGTATAATACTCAGTGCTCATTCTCATCATGTGCCCTCCCTAATGCCCATCACCCAATTATCCTATCTGCCTACCCACCTCCCTTTCTGAAACCCTTTGTTGGTTTCCCAGTATGTTTTTCCTATTTTCAGTTTTCTATAGTGAATGTATATTTTATAAAATTTTGAAGCATTAATTTAGGATAAAAACTGAACTTCTAAGAGCTACAATTGTAGCTTCGAGTGGTCTCTTCCATAAATGGATCCTTTGCTCATCTTCCATTTAAGAGTGTTCCTCAGGCAAGAGCTCACTCTTTTATAAGCTAAAATTTGAAGAATCAGAAGGGCTTAGTTAGGCAATAAAGGGAGAGAGCATTCCAGGCAGGGGGATTAATGGAATTGGCACAGAAGATGGGACATCATGATGGTAAGCCTGCAGGAATTGCAGAGTAGGACATGGGACATGGTTCTGGAGCAGATGACAGGTTCATAGAGTGAAGGCCACTGGAGTCTATTCTGTGGAGTTTGGGTTTACACCTGCTGCCCATTAGGAGCCAATGGGGGATTTTGCACAGGGCAGTGAGCTAATTAATTTCGTTCTGGAAATTGATACTCTGGCTGCATTGTTGATGATCATAGTTTGTGCTGGACATATAGCAAGTGTTCAGTAAATGCTTTATTTGAATAAATAAGTGAATACAAGAGGTTTGATCCTGGAGGCAGGGAGGCTGTGTAATGGCTGTTGCAACATCTGCAAAAGAGGTGATGGTGGCCTGAATAAAGAGGCTGAGATAAAGAAATAACTTAGAAGGAAATTTGAGACTGCTGTTCTGGTCTGGCATGCAGGGAGCTTGGAAGTCATCTCTCCTTATTCACACAATGACATCAAAAAGCTGAACAAACAGGGAATCAATAGTCCTTCACAGATTCATTAAGAATGAGGTCTTAGGCAAACCACTGGCTCCAAAACTGAAGAGACAGACAAGCAGATACAGATAATCATGACTTCTCCAAGCAGAAGTCCAGAGGCAGAAAAGAAATATTGGTATAGAAAAACACTGTAATTGATGAATTGCTACAGAGTCCATGTGGACAAGTGTGCGAGTTAAAAGTTCCAGGAGGGCCCAGTCTTGTTAGTGAGTGGGGACACACTTCCATGAGTTTTACCTCTAGGAGACCTACCAAGTATTTGATCAGAGAAAAATTCCTTCATGCTTCTGATAGGGGGATGGGTAAAGTAAGCATTTAAAAATATTCCCAGAATATTCTATTCTTCACAAGACTTGCCCTCAAGAAGAACTATGGAAGTAAGCAGAGAGTAAAATAAAATATTTAGCATTGAAGGAAAAGAATCACCAACCTAGAATTCTGTACCCATCAAATTTTCCTTCAAGTGAGAGAGATAAAAATTTGGGAGGCAGAATGAAGTTGAAGAAGCTTTATTGGCTGTGTGGTTATGGGGTGAAGTGGTGGATGAGTGGGAGGATTTTATCCTCAGTTATTGTCTCTCTGCTGTAGAGACTGAGTGGTGGATGAGTGGGAAGATTTTATCCTCAGTTATTTTCTCTGGAGAGAAATAGAGACTGGGTAGATTAATCTCAGGATTAATTCAGTACAAGAGGAGTACAAGAGGAGGAGGTTGGTGAGGAATGGTTTGGAAATAATGAATTTAAGACACTTTAAGACACCTATATAGAAGGAGAAACAGTTTGAGTTAGAGCTGCAGATTTGTGCATCCCCAGCATATTGGTGTCAATGCATTTGGTTCTATCATCCAGGAAGATAATATTGAATGAGAAAGAAGGAACGAGGACAGAAACCTGAGAAATTGCAGCATTTGAGTGTGTGTGTATTAGTTAGGATTTAGCTGCCACTGGAAATCTGAATTATGGCTTAAACAAATAGAGTTGTATTTTCTCATCTAACAAGAAATCTTGAGAGAGGAATTTAGTTGATGCATAAATCTTCTTAACTTGTGTTTTCCTTTAGCTACTAGTCACAGGTTTGCTAAGGACAATTTCATTCAGAGTGTCTGCATTCTAACAGGGACAAAGGAGAGGGTGCCAGTTATCAGGAAAGCGAAGCTTTGCTGGAAACCCCAGAGTTGACTTCTGTGTAAGTGTTATTGATTAGAATTTTCTCAAGAGCCTGCCCTGGTGGGAAGATGGCTGGGAGATGGAGCTGGGAATGGGGGCTGATTAGCTAAACAGTAGAGTCTGCTACCAAGTTAAGGGGGGAAAAAAAGGAGCTGGGGGAAAATACTGAGAAATGAGGCAAGCCAGGAAGGAGAGAGTTTGTCCAGAAGGCAAGAAGAGCCATGGAGCCTAATTTTGTCAAATGCTTCAGACAATTCCAGTAAAATAAAGACAGAAACGTAAGTGATAAAAAAAGCCATTGGTCACGTTAGCAAAGAAGTTTCGGTGGTGTGCTGGGTGTTGGGGTCCGGATTCCAATTGGTTCAGCAATGAATAGGCAGTAAGGCTATGAGGCTACTCTTCTTTTTATTTGCCATTTACAAAAGTACACATGTGCAACATATTTGTAAATCATGGAACATCATGATGAAATGAATAGCACTGCCCACCACCCAACTGAAGAACAGAACATGGCCAATAGTGCTGCACCTCTCTGGCCCTGAGGACCCCTCTCTAAAGAAGTTTTATTCTAAAGGATGGAATAAAGTGAGTGATGTAGGATAGAGTGGGAAGAAGGGAAAAAAGACATTTTACAAAGCGGCAGATCAGGAAGGTGAAGATACAGTGGAAAGTGGAAACATGTCTGGCTGTGTTGCAGGGCCCATCATAGGGGATCGAGGAAACAAGCCACAGGCATCAGGCTAGTTTTATAGGGTGTGCTTTTCCTGAAGGAGCAGTATTTAGTTCTTCCATTACCATGAAAGGGGCAAGTCTAGGAACAGGATGATTAACACCAGAAAGAAGGACACAGGTCAAAGCTATTTGTTGGAGAGGTAAAGCATCAAAGTGTAATTCCCGCGGGGTTATAGGCAAGGCTCCCAGCTCTCTGTCTGGGGGGAGCTGGACAGTGACAGGGGCTTAAGTTAAATGGCCACTCTGAGTCCTTCTGCAGGAAATCACTTTTCCCCAAGCTCAGGATCCAGTCTTCTTGAATTTGGCAAGTATGGAGAAGGCACTTTTGTATAAACAAAACTCCTATCTTCAAGGTGGGAACAAAGATGGTTTCAAAAAGAGACTGTCAGGAGACAAAAACCGAGCAGTTCCTGACAATGATCCCCAGTGTTTGCCATCCCTTTATAGTTCATTACCGTGACACCTGATGTGTGTAGACGCTTCTCTTCCTCTGCTCTCTGGTCCACATGTAGAAAAAACATACAGTTCTTTTCAACTTATTCCCCAGCCAGGACTAAATTCTTCTAGATTAAAGAAACAAACAAACAAACCCAAATTAGTTGAGTAAAACAGAGAAATATTTTCTGAACATAGCACATACTGAACTTTGAAAGTACTGACTTCAGGCTTCATAGTAACAACCCATTTTTCTCCCACATCTCTACAGCTCCGCTCTTGCCCAGTAACAAATGTTTGTTTAGAATTGTTTATGTACCAGGGATGGGCTCATGACTTCAAATGAATTATCTCATTTGGTTTTCATGTCATTTTAGTGAGGTAGGTGTTTATAAGTTTATCTCAAAAACTTTATGTAAATTAAGCTACTGAGGCTGGGAGAGGTGAGTCAGCTGACCCCCATCTACAAAGTGTGTCACTGGCAGAGCTGGGATTGGAACCCGCACATGAAGGACACCATGCTCAACTGTGCCAAACAGCCTCAGGTTTGTCTTTGAGTCACTGCAGGATCGCCCCATAGCTCCTCAGGTCGATGCTTACAACAAGGTCTCTATTCCTCTCTCTCTTGTCTTCCCTCTGTTTGATGAGCTGTAGATGTTATATCTCTTTCTTGAAACAAAATCCCTGGAATTAAACCCAGTACTTCATCTGATCTGTGCCTAGGATGGTGAATCTATTGCTTTCTTTGTAATGAACGTACATCTTATGTTAATGCAAGACTAGTCTGTACATTTATTTCTGTCAGTTCAGTGTTGTTCATTTTATACTATATCACGAAATTGTTTTTATTTGTTTTTAAAGATTTTATTTATTTGTTTATGAGAGACACAGAGAGAGAGAGAGGCAGAGACACAGGCAGAGGGAGAAGCAGGCTCCATGCAGGGAGCCCGACGTGGGAATCGATACCGGGTCTCCAGGATCGCGCCCTGGGCTGAAGGCGGCGCTAAACCGCTGAGCCACCCAGGCTGCCCTGTTTTTAAATCTAAATGAAGAACACTGGGATGCCTACGTGGCTCAGAGGTTGAGTGTCTGCCTTTGGCTCAGGGTGTGATCCCCAAGTCCTGGGATCAAGTTCCATATCAGGCTCCCCGCAGGCTCTCCCACAGGGAGCCTGCTTCTCCCTCTGCCTAGGTCTCTGCTTCTCTCTGTGTGTCTCTCATGAATAAATAAATACAGTCTTTAAAAAAATGAAGAATGTTATATTTATCTTTATTAAATTTTATCATATTTGTTTTACTCTATTGTTTTAGCATGTTAAATCCTCTTCAACATTTTTCCATCCAACATATTAGTTTTTCTCCAACTTTCTAGCATCTGTGTACCTTCACCAAAAAGACAGTTTCAAGGGTTCTATTACCCTACAGATCATCTTTAGTTGCCAATGATCCTCAAATACGGCTGGATTTTAAAATTTAATCAGTTAGGAACCCTCCTAATTATATACTATCATGTAGTAATATTTTAAAAATATTTTTTGGTGAAGATTTAAAAGACACAGTTAAGTGGACTGCTTCTTTTCCTCTAAATTTTATTTAAATTCCAATTGGTTAGCAGACAGTGTGATATTAGTTTCAAGTATAGAATTTAGTGATTCATCATTTACATACAACGCTCAGCGCTCCTCACAACAAGTGAAGTAGCCTGCTTTAATTGAAGATATTATGTTCCAAATTTGCTAATTCAGCTAAGCAAAAATGTAATTATACTTTTAAAACCATATTACCTATGGTTACCTATCCATCATTATTAACAAAGTTCTTAACCTAGGTTAGTCCAGATAAAGTTAATCAAATCAAATACCTATCTGATTGTCTCTATCCCTTAATAACATGTGAAGCAAGATCACTGGTGGAAGCAAAGATAACAGAGATGAGAGAATGAGGTGTGTATATGTGTGGGGGGCAGATCTGAACAGAAAGAAGATAGGAAATTGCTTTTTTGGAGACTAGACAAGCATACACATTAAAAATGTGCTCATCTGAGATTGTCACTGTGAACTTAAGGAGAAGTGAGTCTGCTTGATTATATATCTGTTGTGGCATTTTTGAGCTGCTTGAGTGAAGGCAGGGAGCAGGTGGATAGTGAAGACTTGAGGGTAGAAAATGGGGCTTGCATAGTTTTCAGCCTTGCAAGGCTAGTTAAGTGAGGAAGGGAGGAATGAGGGGGTTAAGTTTACAATCCAGACTATGGGGTTTATGCTGAGCAAGAAGGGACACAAGCACAAAGGGAAGGATGGTGATATGAAATGGTCAGGTCAATGCTTTGGTAAGTCTGGGGATTTCTGACCCAGCACTCAGGGTTAGGTGAGTTGGAAGGAAGAAATATAGTTCTCCGAGAGAGGGTGTTTTAAAGATTCCAGTATAGCTGCTGAGATAGAGGAAATAATAGTTCATTGGAAGCAAAAAGTCCAAGGATATGAGAGATCAAGATGCTGAATAAATTTTCTCTATGGATAATGAAATTATTAAGAAAGAGGATAGGAGTAGGGGTGGGGAACTGAAGAAAGCTCAGTTGATAAAGTCATCACTCTCTGAACGAGAGGGAATGGTGTGGGTTCTACTGATGACAACAACAAAGAGGAACAAGGAGTCATGTGTGATGGTGTGAATTTCAGATGGTATGTTGGAACAACTGGATGCATGGTCTGGACATCAGCATCATAGGGATATCAGATGTTCCACTGGTATCTGTACTTTTAAATTTTCATTTGGATGTTATGGCATAGTGTGGGAAAGGCTACAAATTCAAAGTTAAAAAAAGAAATAAAACACCCTCTTTACTTTCTGAAGAACATTCAATGTTAATTATGTTACAATATGCTTAATGTACTCCCACTGGCAATGGCAAACATTTGGAGAACAAAGAAATCAAGATACTCCCGGGCTGATAGAGAATGATAAGTGAAAAATATACCAATAACTCAGTTGTATCTTTGACAGCTGGGGAAGGAGTTTCACTCCAGGCAGATCAAACAGAGGTTTTGCCTGGAGACCATAAAGAAGAAAGTCCCAAGCTACTAAGAGAAAGAGATTTGTAATTGGACTCACTTAGCAAAAATAAAATTTAGGTAAAGTGGAAGTTCTCTGTGAAATTATGGTGGGTCATTTCTTATAATGCAGCTAAACAATATCCCTAAGGCTGTTTGGTTTGATTTTTTTCCCATGTTTTATGATGATGATGAATTCAGTTTGATTTCTGATTATGTAAATTGGAATTTAAAGCAAACACATAAAAGATACAAGTGTATGATAAAGCTACATTTTATAATGTATTTTAAACAGATTTTGCCACTAATTATCTAGAAATGGAAGAAATTAAATAATGTAATGTAGAATTTGTTAAATCCAAGAGTAAATGCATAATATATAATACAGGAATATATGTTTAATACACCTTGTCTCTTTTGTCACCTATAAAAATACTAAGGTGTTTTCTATCACGTATTTAAATTTTATATGTTTAGAAAGAGTCCGACTCAGGTGGTCTAACTCTAAAGGCCAGTTTCTTAATCTCCAAATCCTGCTGCTTTATTTATGAACTTTTTCCTGTGGATAATACATGAAGCCAGGCAAGGCTGGGTGTCTATGGTGCTAGAGGTAGGCACTGCTAGGGCCTAAAGGAGAGTGCTCCTTCTTTCCCTGGTCTGTATTGAATCTAGGTCTCAAGGCAATACAGGTGAGCTCTGACCCTCTCCTTGTGGTTACCAACTTGCATGACCCAGAAAAATGACCAGATGGCAGAGTCCTGCCATGAAGCTCCACCCTGGGTAAGCTCCTGCCCTTCACAAGATAAGTGCAGTGAGAAGTAGAGTCTCCTCAACCAGAATCACATTTCACCTCCTAGAGTACCTGGTTCCTGTAATTTCTGATTGCCTCTGAGAAACATTTTCTGACTAAACCCCACTGCCTATTGGAAAATCTTTTCCATTTTTACTTGTCTTGTAGAGAGTTCTTTAAATTAAAATATAAATGGCTTAAATTGAACTTTTTAGGACAGGCTCCAGATCTGTCCTCTCCAATTCTCATAACAAATCTGGGCTTTGCTTAGTATCTACATACATGGTGCAGAAAAAATTGCTCTGGACAAAACTCTCAGTGTCTTACTACTCTTTCTGGGAGCTATATATGCATTAGAGGGTTGCCTACTGATATGGCACTGGGCACCTCCTGTTACAGAATGCTATACTCCTAACAGGAGTAGGAAATTCATATTGGCAAGTTTAATGTTCTGAAGGGGGTAACGAGACTGGCTTAACTTTGTTAAACTATCACTTCCTCAAAGTTTTTGACAACAGCGTTCTTTTTTTAAAAAACAGAATATCTGTTAACTCACTGGAGAGATAGAGTTTAATGGAATCCATTTTGGAAAATTTTGGCAAGAAGGTGTATAACCAAAATTGTAATCAAGTGATGATCTAGAGATGCCTGGGTGGCTCAGTGGTTGATCATCTGCCTTTGGCTCAGGTTGTGATCCCAGGGTCCTGGGATCGAGTCCAGCAGCAGGATCCCAACAGGGAGTCTGCTTCTTCCTTTGCCTGTGTCTCTGCCTCTCTCTGTGTCTCTCATGAATAAATAAATAAAATCTTTTAAAAAAGTGATAATCTAACATTCTTTATTTTTTTTTCAAGTTCTAGTATCAAAGAAAAATATGATTAATACTTCTTGCCAATTGTTTCAATTAATTTTCTTTGAGTTTGCACGGGGTCAAAAACATTGCAGAGAGTACTTAATGCAAATTCTGAATTGTTAAAATATAAAATCATCTGGTGGTCCAACAAAGGAAAATATGCTATTGATGTGAAGTGTAACTTTTACATGATAATACATTTAATCACTTTTTCGTCTCTGAGAAAATGAAGAGATCTTAGAGATCATCCAGTTCAACTCAGTTTACAAATGAGAGGCCCAGAAAAAGAGATTTTTGTCTATGATCACACAGCTAGTTAGCAAGAGAGAGCAGGTATAGAAGCCTCCCAGGGCACCTGAGTGGCGTAGTCTGTTCATTGATTGATTCTTGGTTTCGGCTCAGGTTGTGATCTCAGGGTCTTGAGAGCAGCCCTGAATTGGGTTCCATGCTCAGTGCAGAGTCTGCTTGAGATTCCCTCTCCCTCTGCCCCTCCCACCTGTGCTCTCTCTCTCTTTCTCAAAATAAATAAATAATCTGAAAAAGAAATAAAAGCCTCCTGATTCTGTATTTCCATTCCCACTTAGTAAATATTTTGGTTCCAAGTGAAATCTAAGAATGAAGGACGTACTCATATACTGTATATATATACAAGCATACCTTGGTGATATTGTAGATTCAGATCCAGACCACCACAATTAAGCAATTATCACAATTAAGCAAGTCAAATTATCATTATTATTATTTGGCCCAGTGCCTAGAAAAGTTATATTTACACTATACTGTAGTCTATTAAGTATGAAATAGAATGATGTCTTTGAAAATGTACATACCTTAATTAAAAAATATTTTGTCACTAGAGGGGAAGTGGGTTGGGGGATGGGTGAAATAGAGAAAGGTGAATATGACCAACAGACTTCTAGTTATAAAATAAATAAGTCATGGAGATGAAAAGCAGCATTAGGAATAGAATTAATGATGTTGTAATAACATTGTATTGTGACAGATGGGAACTACACTTATCATGGTGAGTAGTAACATAGAATTATTGAATCAATATGTTGCACACTTGAAATTAATATAACATTGTATGTTAATTATACTGCAATAAAAAAGTGAAAGTTAAAAAATTCTTTATTGCCAAAAAATACTAACCACCCTCTCAGGTATCAGTGAGTCATAATCTTTGTTGGGGGAGGTTCTTGACTCATTGTTGATTGATGGTTGCTGATTAGTCAGGGTGGTGGTTGATGAACGTTGAGGTGACTGTAGCAATTTCTTAAAATAAGACAACACTGAAGTTTGCTGCATGGAATGACTCTTCCTTTCATGAATGCTTTCTCTGTTGCATGAGATGCTATTTGATAGCACTTTACCCACAGTAGAACTTCTTTCAAAACTGGAGTCAATCTTCTCAAATCCTGCTGCAGCTTTATCAGCTAAGTTGATGTAATATTGTAAATCCTTTGTCATTATTTCAACAATCTTCACAACATCTACTCAGGAGCAGTTTCCATCTCAAGCAACCACGTTTTTTGCTGATCCATGAGAAGCAGCGATTCATCTGTTCAAATTTGATCCTGTGATAGCAGCAATGCAGTCCTATTTTTAGGCTCCATTTTTAATTCTAGTTCTCTTGTTATTTCCACCACCTCTGTAGTGACTCCCTCCACTGAAGTCTTGGACCCCACAATGTCATCCATGAGGATGGGATTCTTCCAAGTTGTGTTGATATTTTGACCTGTTCCCATGAATCATGAACGTTCATAAGGACATCTAGAATAGCAAATCATTTCCAGAAGGTTTTCAGTTTACTTCGTGTAGAGCCATCAGAAGAATCACTCTTTATGGCAGCATATGCTTACAAAATGTATTTTTTTAATAATAAATTTATTTTTTATTGGTGTTCAATTTACCAACATACAGAATAACACCCAGTGCTCATCCCATCAAGTGCCCCCCTCAGTGCCCGTCACCCACTCATCCCCACCCCCCGCCCTCCCCCCCTTCCACCACCCCTAGTTCGTTTCCCAGAGTTAGGAGTCTTTATGTTCTGTCTCCCTTTCTGATATTTCCTACCCATTTCTTCTCCCTTCCCTTCTATTCCCTTCACTATTATTTATATTCCCCAAATGAATGAGAACAAAATGTATTTCTCAAAGAATAAGTCATGAAAATTGAAATTACTCCTTGATATATGGGCTGTAGAATGGATGTTGTGTTAGCAGGCATGAAAAGAACATTATAATTTCATTGTATGTCTCTGTAAAGCTCTTGGGTGGCCAGGGGCATTGTCAATGAGCAGTAATATTCTGAAAGAAATCATATTTCTGAGCAGGTCTCAACAGTAGGCTTCCAATATTCAGTAAACCATGTTGTAAAAAGATGTGCTGTCATCCAGGCTTCATTGTTCCATTTATGGAGCACAGGCAGAGTGCATTTAGCATAATTCCTAAGGGCCCTAGACTTCTTAGAATGGTAAATGAGCATTGCCTTCAACTTAGTCACCAGCTGTATTAGCCCATCACCAGGAGAGTCAGCCTGTCCTTTGACGCTTTGAAGCCAGGCACTGACATCTCCTCTGTAGCTCTGAAAGTCCTTGATGGCATCTACTTCCAATAGAAGGCTGTTTCATTTACACTGAAAACCTATCGTTGAAAGTAGCCACCTTCATTCCTATCTAAGCTTGACCTTCAGGGTAACTTGCTGCAGCTTTTATACCAGCACCTGCTATTTCACCTTACACATTTATGTTTTGGAGATAATTTCTTTCTTTAAACCTGTGGAACTACTTCTGCCAGCTTCAAACTTTTCTTCTGTAGCTTCCTCACCTCTCTCACCCCTCACAGAATGACAGAGAGTTAGAGCCTTACTCTGGATTAGGCTTTGGCTTAAGGAAATGCTGTGATTGGTTTGATCTTCTATTCAGGCCACTCGATCTTTCTGTGTATCACCAGTAAGGCAGCTTCATTTTCTTATCATTGGAATGTTCAATGGAGCTGCACTTTTAATTTCCTTTAAGAACTTTTTCTTTGGACTCATCACTTGACTGTTTGGCACAAGAAGCTTTGTTTTGACCTGTCTTCACTCTTGACAAGGCTTCCTAAGCTTACTCATTTCTACTTTTTGATTTAAAATGAACATATGTGGGGGATGCCTGGGTGGCTCAGCAGTTAAGTGTCTGCCTTCAGCCCAGGGTGTGATCCTGGAGTCCCAGGATTGAGTCCCACATTGGGTTCCCTGCATGGAACCTGCTTCTCCCTCTGCCTATGTCTCTTCCTCATTCTTTCTCTCTGTGTCTTTTATGAATAAATAAATAAAGTAAAATAAAATAAAATAAAATAAAATAAAATGAACATATGTGACTCACTTGAATACTTAGAGGCCACTGTAGGGTTATTAATTGGCCTAATCTCAGTATTATTGTGTCCAGGAAATAGGAAGGCCTCAGGAGGAGAGTTGAGAGGAATGGCTGGTAGATAGTGTAGCCAGAACACACATAATATTTATCAATAAAGTTTACCATCTTGTGTGTGTGTGGTCCATGGCACCCCAAAGCAATTACATAGTAACATCAAAGATCACTAACCACTGATCACCATAACAAAAACGATAATAATGAAAAAGATCGAAATACTGAGAGTAACAAAATGTAACACAAAAACAAGAAGTGAGCATACACTGCTGGGTAAATGAAACCCACAGACACGCTCCATGGAGAGTTGTCACAAACCCTCAATTTATTAAAAAATAAAAAAAAAAAAAACACAATGTCTGCTTTTTTTTTTTTGTAAAATAAAAGGTGCAGTAAAGCAAAGCACAATAAAGTGAG
This sequence comes from Canis lupus dingo, assembly GCF_003254725.2. Classification (NCBI taxonomy): domain Eukaryota; kingdom Metazoa; phylum Chordata; class Mammalia; order Carnivora; family Canidae; genus Canis; species Canis lupus. The sequence continues at coordinate 8,392,442 of NC_064267.1, forward strand.
ATATGCCTGTATATAATTTATTCTCAATATTGCAGCAAGTATAATGGAAAGCATATTTTCATTCCATCTTCTGGATCTTTTTAAAGTTAGGTATCTTGGGAGTTGCACAAAATATGACTTTTTTTCAGATATCATGAAATATCTTTAGATTGCTACAAGCACAGAAATTCAGACATTAATGGCAGAAATATCATCATATATTAACCAGATTTTATCTTCCATGAACATATTTATAGAGCCCACTCAAGACATTTACGAAGCTCACTATGTCTCTGTTTCATATAAATATGAAAAATGCTCTATAAAGTTTTTTTGGAGAGGAGATCCACAGGTTTGACACACTGAAAGTTTCCATCTGCTAATAGAGTTGTTAGTAGTTCAACAAAAATACTAGACACACAAGGTAAAGATTTATTGCCTCCAAACATTTGCTAGAACATCTAAAATAAAACTGTATATCACATTTTATTACACAACTTTTAAAATGTCCTTTCTTTTCTTTGATAAAAGTAAAAATAAAATTTTTTTTATTAATTCAACACTAAATATATTAAATTATTATTTCCTTAGATCATCCATGACACTAAAAATTCTTTCCTTGCCAGTATTTGACAGGAAGTAAAGCAAAAGAAACCAATTTCAGCAAATGGAAATTGCCAATATCTATCAAGGCCTGCATTAGGAGCCTTTCCAAGGATCAAGCAGTATTTTTCACTGTGAAAAGTGAAATAATATCTAGACTATGAATTTCTTCATAAAGTCAATTTGGAAGGAGTCCATATTTAAATTAATTTATCAAAATAAATGACTTTCTTCAATTTAAATTCAAAAGAATTGGAATGAATTTTGTGTTTACAATGTAGTGAAAATAATTCCAAACCAGATTTTTTAAAAAAGATTTTATTTATTTATTCATGAGAGACACAGAGAGAGAGAGGCAGAGAGAAAAGCAGGCTCCATGCAGGGAGCCTGATGTGGGACTCAATCCCTCGACTCCGGGATCACGTCCTGAGCCAAAGGCAGACACTCAACCGCTGAGCCACCTAGGCGTCCCATCAAACCAGAATTTTCAAAAATGGGATAATTTCCTCAGATATTTGAGAAATTTCATGTCCTGATTTAGGACTTCAGGGTTAATTTTTAAGGAATTCTTCCACATGCCAATGTAGTATTTTTATTAGAAGATACATTTCTTCTCAAGAAATTTCAAAATTAAATGTCCCCTCCCAACGTTTTTCTATACCATTGTCACATATTCCTTAATTCAACAGGCATGGTTAGATATGAGCAGGATAAACATTTGGCAGAGGAGGAAAGTGATACATTTGAAGTGGAATTTATTCCCTACTTTTGTAGAGTTTCATCCTAGAACATTCTTCTGGACAGAAGATGAGAATATGTATGAACAATTTAATGAAGAGTGTCTCCTGAGTGGTTCTAAACATGAAACAGTTCCCTCTTCTCTAAACATTACTTCCATCTATGACCTTCTGACTTATCTGTTATGATCCCTTAATTGTATCTTTGGCAGATTCTTGATCTTCAGTTTTTGTTATTATAATCTACTCCAGTTCAATATTTCAAATTTAAACTAAATTTGAGTTTCATCTTGACACTCTTGTCTTCCATTCCCAATGTGATAAACTATTAGGGCTGTTTAAGAATCTTCGAGTCCTTTAAAAAAGTTATAAAGTTAAAAATAAATAAAATTTTTTTAAAAAGTAAGAATCTTCTAGCCCTTTTAATGAGGGCATGGCAGGAAAGCACTCCCTGCAGCCTGCCAAGTTAGGGTGGCCATAATGACTTGTGTTTGGCAGATAAAATTTTAGCAGAAATTACACATATCATATCAGGGCAGATGCATTGAGAGCTGGTGCATAATTTTCTGCATTTCCTTCCTTCCTATGGTGGTGGAGGAAGTATATGTCCAGGTGAAGCATCTCTCAGCCTAGGTCTTTAAGTGGCCATCATGAGCACAAGCCCCCTGCCAATATGCTTTGGAAATGTAGTGTGAGTGAAAAGCAACCTGTTACATTAAGACTTTGAGACATAGAGCTCTTCTGAAAGAATGCAGGAAAACCTAGCCTATTCTGGCTTCTATATCCCAGTATAGGCTTGATCTATGAAACTGTCTGCTCGGAATTGAAGGAGGTGGTGGAGGTGCCTGGTCTGTCTCCTCAGATGGCTCTTTCAATTAAGTCTAGCTCCTTCTAGCTTGGAGGGAGGCAGGAGAGAAACACAGAGAAATCAGGAATATCTTATGTCACTGGTTGCATGCAAGAGGTAGGGAGTGTTGCTTGCCTTACTCAGGTTATATCTACTCTTGGTTGTCCTCTGCTGACACGGTAATCTCTGTAGACAGAACACATATTGTTGAGTGTCTCTTTATTGCTGAGGATCCTTTCACAGAGAGACATTTAGTTGCCCTGCTGAGCAGGGCATACCTCATCTTGGCTTCTCAATACTTCCTACAGTTTGTCCTCTACTTCATGCTCTTTCATGGGGCCAAAGGACATGACAAATTGGAACTGAGGGTGTCTCTCCCTGTCCTTTTCTTTCCAGACATGTTATGCCACAGCACTTTTTTTGCCTACTAATATGGGCTCCACCATCAAGCATATGTTTTTAAGAATCCATCTGAGAGGCACCAAACACAAGGTTCCATGTCTTTACATTCCTATTCCAGAGGCTACTCCAGGCTTTCCCAAGGACTCCTTCACCACACTTAGCCAGCATCCAGCTGGAGAACAAGATTCAAGCTTCCTTTCTTGCCAGCACTTCTAATAGATGCATGTAGCTCTTTTTGGACTGTCTTCCTTGATTTTGGAGGGAGTGGAGAATAAATTCCACATGAACACCATAGTCTCCATAAGGTCAGTGATGTCCACTTTCCTTCTCCTCCTAAGATTTCTTCTCAGAGAAGACTTATAGGGTGGTGCTGAAAGTAGGTGGCAATTATTGTCATTTGACCTGGGGTGGGAATGCCCTGGCTTTTATTGTGGTTGGTTCTCTTTAGAATGTGACTCACCTTCATCATTGTCTGGTTCTGCTTTAATAGCCACAGGTAAGTCCCACTAAGCATCATGTCACACTTATATTTGGAACTTAGTTGATTGCCTGGATGTACTAGGGGACAGAAAACAGGCCACTGATTCAATCATTCATGCCTTCTTTCATTTAAATATTTACCAAGATTATGTCTGGCACTGTTCCAGGCACTGGGATATAGAAATATAAGGTACTCTAGCAGTTAATAATTTACTGGAGGAGTAATGATCGAACAGAATATTAACTATTACATGATGGATCATATGGAACATTCTAAGGGAAGTCAGTTTGGGGAAGAACAAAGGATGGGCAGGAATAGCATAGGTAAAGAGAGGGTGGGGAAGTATGTTGCAGCAGTGGGAACAGCACGAATTATGGTCCAGGTGTGCCTGACAGGGCTCAGTCTGGTAGGCCTTGGAGAATGAATAGGAATCATTGATTCTACCTGGGACCCGAGTAAGGCTGAGTCCTGAGGGCCTCGGCACGTCCCTTAAGGAATTTGCACTCTATGTAGAGGGCAAAGAGAACTCCATAAATGGTTTAAGGAAGGGAACAACACAATTACATTTATGCTTTAGAAGGTGGACTGGAAAAAAAAAAAGAAACTGGATTGACAGCAATGTGGGGGAAAGGGCTGCAGGCAGGTAAGTCAGTGGCAATGATCCTGGAAACAAAGGATGGTGTTCTTGAACTAAATGGCATTTTCATTTCAATGAGACTCTTGACCTTGCGATCAAGAGACAAACCAATTAAGAGACATAGAGTGTAATATGAGAAAGAGCTGATTTGTATACTTGGAAATGATGCCTGCATAAAACCCTACATTGATTTGTCTGATATTTTGTCTGATTCTCAGGCAGAAATCTCAAAAATGCCAGACTGAGGAGTTTCATATCAGATATGTGGACACCCGATTTCAAAGCCTTGGTTTTAGGCTTGTAAAAATAACAGAGTCCTGTGAATCATATAGTATAGGGGTCATTTGAAAGTTGCAGCCTAACCACAGAGCTTTGGGGTCAGCTATTAATCCTATCTAAACCTTCCCCTGATCAAAAGGGAAGGCTGTTCTCTGGAATAGCAGGCTTCTGAGGCCAACTGTACATCTTTCCAGTATTTGCCTTGGTTCTGGATCCTGTCCCTCAAGACCACTAGGTGACACTATAGAGCATGGTCATTGCATTTGGCTATTGTCACAGGCTGAAAAAAACGAACTCAGCTTTGTATTTTTCACTCCCCAAAGTGGTAGAGAAGCCGCTTGCTTTTCAGCCATTTTCTCTAATTCTGTTATTTTCCACTTGGTGAAAAGCTGGGTTAAAAAAAAAAAAAAGGCTGTATAAAACTACCTCCAAATTAATTGGTTCCATAAAAAAAGGATATTTGTTTATAGTAAAATTTCCTTAACTGGAGAGACACCAGCAGTAACAACCACACCCCCCATCAAAAAAAGAACAAACAAAACAAAAGTATCCAGCCATTTTTGCTATTCACACTGTCTAGAAGCTTTGTGCCTTTGGTTTGCTGCATTTGGATTTGTTTTTTTCCTCATCCTATGATATTGTCTTCTGAGAGCAAGAGTTTTAGTTTTTCTTTTCCAATACTATATCAAGGCACTATGCACTTAAGTTTTTCCTTGATTTTTTCATTTTTTTAACTTCTCCTGCTTTATTGAATAGTTCTGTATTTATCTATTCCTTAGTTTATTCATTTATGTATACTCTAAAGATTTGTGGTTGCACTGTTATTCTTATGGAAAAGATATCATATAGTTGGAAACAGACATTTCTGTGCATTCTTTCTTGAGGGACACATAACTGATTATATCTTTTAAAGTTTGTTTTTCAGATTATCTTGCTTTTTCAGATACTTGATGAAACAAAAACACATTTGTCTCTCTTTCTAAATTTGTCTTTATATACATTTTCCTCTTTAATGACATCAACAACTTGAAAGTTTCCTTTTTTTTTTTTTAAGGTTTTATTTATTCATGAGAGACAGAGAGGCAGAGACACAGGCAGAGGGAGAAGCAGGCTCCTCGCAGAGAGCCCGATGTGGGACTCGATCCCGGACCCCTGGATCATGCCCTGAGCCAAAGGCAGACGCTTAACCAATGAGCCACCCAGGCGTCCCAGCAACTTAAACTTTTTATTTTCATCATGGAAAAACGGATTGTACTTTTACTATAAATGTACGTTCTTCCCTTGACTTAACATCAGATCAACTTGGCATTCTTAGACTATTTTAGCCTCCAATTTCTCCTTTTGAAAAGACTGTATGCTATAATGGACATAGGTCCAACCAAAATAGGTTTCTGATTTATGGAATAGTAGAACTATCTTCCCCACCTTGTCTTACTCTGGTAATTTTTTAAAAAGTGTATGAATCCCTGCCTCGGACATAGCTCCATCTGAGCTCTGAGCAATGAATACTGAGTTTTGGTCACTTGGAGGTTGATGGTCAACTACACTAGACCGGAAGGATTCCACAGAGGCTGCATGTGGGGCTACCAGCAGCTGCCAGTGGTCTGTGGAATTAGCAAGAAACCCTCAGCTGCTACACCTAATAGTACTTTCTTCATGTTAGTAACAATTATAGTATTAGCTGTCCCACATGCCAAAGGGAATCTAGTTGCATATTAGTTCAGTTCCTGTGGGGTCTTCTGGATTCTTGGAGTTTCTGTTTTCCTTCAAGGCTCTAGCTCCCATGAAAGCCCATGCCCTGCATGCTGGCTTTGCTGCATTACTTAAAAGATGTAAAAACTTTGAGACACAATTTTCAAAACAGGTCTCTGGAAATACTCAAAATATAAGAAAGTTTTAGAAAATTCTTCTAGTGGTGGTGTGAAAAATGGGTTTTGGAAGGACAGATCTCTGGAAAAACTCAAAGCATTAGCATGTTACAGTCACATCCTATTTTTTTATAACTTATTTTTTATTTATAGAAAATCTATAGAAAAATATATGATTCCACATAATCATATATTTCAATACTGAAAATAATTGCTTTTCAATTTTTTTTGTATTGGATATTATTACTGACTTCCAACTCTTTTTTTAAGATTTTATTTATTTATTTGAGAAAGAGAGAATGAGCAGTGGGGAGGGGCAGGGAGAGAGAAAGAGAGAAGCAGACTCCCCACTGAGCAGAAAGTGAGACACAGGGCTAGATCCCAGGCCCCAGAGACCATGACCTGAGCTAAAGGCAGATGCTTCACTGACTGAGCCACCTAGGTGCCCTCTGACTTTCAACTTTAATAGAACACAAGGATTCGGGTCTCACATATATTGTTAAGTCATAATTTTTATTTATATCCATAGTCAATGAGGGATTTCAGGTGTGAAGTTAGTACTGTTACCAGGAAAAAAATCTGTTTTGCATGTGCACAGGCATTGATGTCTTCCTCATGATTGTCCCATGGCCAATGCTGACTATACAATGCTTACTATTTTAAAATTCATCTAAATTTCAAAAATGTTAAAATGGAAGAATAGTATGTGCTTTAGAATTGATAGATGACTTTCTATTGATAAGCTCCTCGGTGAAGTGATTTGACATTTTGATGGGAGATGTCCCACACCAGGACCCCCAGGTTTTTTCCTTTTAGTGGCTTAGTGGTTTTGCCAGAGAGATATCTTGTAAACTTTCACCTGTGGCTTTTGTTCTGGGAGCCCCATGGGACTGGGGGACACATCTCAGACCCAGTATGTCTAAAGAACTCCTGCTTCTCCCAATCTGTTCCATCTTCAGTCTTCTTGTTTAAGTGAATGACAGACACATAGCTTCTTATTCTAAAAATACTATTTCGTCCTTTATCCTTCTCTCTCTACCCCACTCAACTGATTGGGAAGTAGTGTTGGTATTGCCTGCAGTGTAGATCTGGAGATTCACCACTTCTCAGCACTTCCACCACCACTCTATCACTCTGATCCAAGTCACCACCATTTCCCCTCCATTTACTGCAGTAGCCCTGACCTGTCTCCGTGTTCCTTCTCTTACTCCAAGCGTCACTTGCTCCCACCCTCACTACCCACAGCCTGTTCTCAACTCAGATGTCAGCATCATGCTGAGGGACGTGAGGGATCCCTGGGTGGCTCAGCAGTTTAGCGCCTGCCTTTGGCCCAGGGCATGATCCTGGAGTCCCGGGATCGAGTCCCACGTCGGGCTCCCTGCATGGAGCCTGCTTCTCCCTCTGCTTGTGTCTCTGCCTCTCTCTCTGTGTATGTCTCTCATTAATAAATAAGTAAAATCTTAAAAAAAAAAAGTGGACGTGAGAATGTGTTAGTCCCTGCTTAAACTCTTGTATTACCTTCTGTCTCAGTCCAAGTGGAAACCTGAATTCTTCCAATGGCTTACAAGGACCCACATGATCAGGACTTTTCTGACTTTATCTCCTATTGCTTCACCTTCACTTCCTGTACTCCAGCCACACTGCTTTTCCGGTTTCTCCTCAAACATGCCAAACATAACGTATCTCACCGTGTTTGTCCCAGCTTGACAAACTGCCTGCCTGTGTGTCCTTCAGAAATCTAATGGTCAACTCTCCCATTTCCTTTAAGTCTTTGCCCAGATGTGTCCTCAATTAGCCTACTGCTTTATGTAAAAATACGCCAGATCCTCTCCATACCTGGTTCCTCTTACTTTCCTTGGTTTTATTTTTTCCTGTAGCACTTATTACTTTCCAACATACAACAACATGCTTTATTTCCTTATTGTCAGTTTTCCTCTATTTTCTAGGTATGATTGTCCGTTTGATTCACTGATGTGCAACAGCAGTTACTCAATAAATATATACTGTTGAGTTAATAAATTCACAGGATATATTCCCTCTAAAGGATTCAAGATAAGATTTGATGAGTATCTGCAGTGTGGCCAAATTTTTATGCACATCATCTCATTTGATCTTAGCTATAACTCCATGAAATAACATCATCTGTACTTGACAAGCAAACAGACTTAGAGACATTTAAGGCAATTTTTCTAAAGGTTCTTACTTATTTAAGAATGCTGGAATTTGGGGATGCCTTCATGACTCAGTTGTTGAGAGTCTGCCTTCGGCTCAGGGCATGATCCAGGAGTTCCAGGATTGGGTCCCACATTGGGCTCCCTGTATGGAGCCTGCTTCTCCCTCTGCTTGTGTCTCTGCCTCTCTGTGGGTCTCTCATAAATAAATAAATAAAGTCTTTTAAAAAAAGAAATGCTGAAATTTGAATATTGATAACCAAAATCCACCTTTTCCTCATTATATTATGCTGGCTCCAACTCTTAAATCATCTAAAGTCTAACTCCCTCCTTTAAATCACTGCTGTATCTATATTGCAATGTCCAAGGTTGTAACAACTAGATATGGTTATTGAGTATTTGAAATGTGGCTAGTCCATAAAAAGGTGTGCTGTATGTGTAAAACACACACAGATTTCAAAGGCAATAGGAAAAAAAATTAAAATATCTTAATAATTTTTAAATATTTTATGTTGAAATAATATTTTGGATATATTGGGTTGACTAAAGTATATTATTAAAATTAATCTCACCTCTTTTGGTTTTACATATTTTAATGTGACTCCTAGAAAATTTTAAATTTCATACAAAGCTTATATTTATATTAGATAGTGTTTCTCAAGACCATTTGTCCCTGGCTTTGTAAACACAAGAATTCACATTTTCATCTTCTTTCAGTTAAAGACAATGAAATCTCCATAAGTATGAAAGATAATATTACATGTATCACAAATCTATCATCCCTAAGTCTAGTCAGGACAGGGTAGAAGCTTTGAAATGTTCTAAAAGGTCAACCTGCTCCAAAAACAGCTCTGCAACAATCTTCATGGATTTCCTCCCATTAGACTCATTCCTCTGGAATATTCCAAGGAGCTGTCATTAAAATGAAAATATCTTTGCAATGAGTCATGGCAGAAAAGCATAGATGGGTTTGTCAAATGATCTCTGGAAGGGCTCTTGAGTGCATGGTTTTGATCAGGGACGTCAATTAGACCGATTGCAACCTCAGGCACTGCTGTTCCACAAATGGAGATTTGGAAATTTTCAATAATCAAATAAACAACATAGACTACTTGGTGCCATTTTTTAAAAAGATGCAAGTTCGATGACATGGAACCACATATATGGTTCTCTATGTTGAGAGTCAGTGACTAGGATCTCTGAGTTGATTTACACAATTCAGAAATCCATATTTCTTGATGCCAGTGCTGTTAAATAGAGTGTTGAGGGGTGGAGGGAATGTGCCTAAACATTTTTGACACCTGAAATTGTCTAAATTAGATATTTTGAAGGTTATCCAAATATTTTAATTTTCATCATGAAGACTTAAAATGGCGAATTTATACATCATTTAACATGGACTTTTCTAGTATTTCAATCTAAGTAGGCATCATTGTTGTCACAAATATCTGAAAATGAGAGACAGAAGAAATGAAGAAACACATAGCAGTATCTTTGTATTTGAAAGTTGGTTGAATTGTCATTTTTACATTAGTAGGTAAGAAATGAAAGATAGTTCTTGGTTGCCTGGGTGGCTCAGTCAGTTAGACATCTGCCTTCAGCTCAGGTCATGATCCCAGGGTCCTGAGATTGAGTCTCTCATGGGGCTCCACTGAGCGGGGAGCCTGCTTCTCCCTCTCCTTCTTCCCTTTCCCCCCTCTTGTGCTCTCTCTCTCATATAAATAAATAAAATCTAATTTAAAAAGAAAGATAATTCTTTATAGATTAAATATTTTTAAAGAAGAAGAAAAAGAAAGATGTGTAATATCCAATAGCCAAGCCATTTATAATTTTTTTTAAGATTCTTTTTCTTATTCATCAGACACACACACACACACACACACACACACACACAGAGAGGCAGAGACACAGGCAGAGGAAGAAGCAGGCTCCATGCAGGGAGCCTGACGTGGGACTAAATCCTGGGACTCCAGGATCATGCCTAGGGCGGAAGACAGGTGCTAAACTGCTGACCCACCCAGGGATCCCCACCATTTATTATTTATTAAGAGAAATCTAGAAGTTGCATAAGAAGTTAGGAGTTAAAAAATCATGAAGTAAAATTCAGCCAATATTCAAAACTCCAGCAGCACTCTGTAGGAGGAGGACAAATATGATAGAGAATATTCTAATGGAGGCTCTCACAGAGAGATTTCCTCTTGAGACATGTATGGCACACCTAACAGAATGACATAGCCCTGAAATACATGTTTAAGTCACATGTTAAAGCACATGTGAAATGATGTTAAAAATTAATTGTTAAAAAATGCTCAGAGAAAGTTTGATATCCATATAAGGAATATCCATTACCAATGTGATTTTTGGTTCTCCATTACTTTTGCAACTCATTTAAATATCATGGAGAAATCTTTTAAATTAAGATTTTATTTTAGAACGGTTTTAGATTTACAGAATTACTGCAAAGATAATACAGAGAATCCTCATATGCCTTATACCCAATTTCTCTTATATTAACATCTGACATTCTGTGGTACATCTGTCACAATAATGAATCAATATTGACACAGCGTTATTAACTGAAGCTCAGTTAAAAACTGAGTTTTTTCCTGATGTCATTTCTGTTGCTAGACCCCACCCAGGATTTCACATTATAAGTCTTCTGGGACACACTGTAGCTGCTGGGAGGAACAACTGGGCCTGAGTCTGTGCAGTGGAGCGGTGGGTTTCTGTTGCTGCAGCTTGAAACTTGGCAGGTCAGATTGGGGCCCTGGGGTTCCCCATTGGAGGATACCATGGCCGCCCTGGGACTTTATGCCTCCTGGAAGGCTACAGGTTTGTTGCTTGAGCGTACTCTGTTTGCATCTCTTTTCTGGCCTCACGCACTTGTGTTTCTTGCAGGTGGCCCGGCCCATGGGGTGAGGCACCTTGTGGCAGGGAGGACGAAGCTTTGTCTGTCAAGGATTGGGGTTTGCTTCATGGGTGGCCTGGGCCAAAGTCTTTGTGGAAGAGTGTGAGGCTAGGGATCTTCAGCACCCAGGACACCCAGGTGCCTGTCATCCCAGGACTCCCCTGCCGTCCGGTAGAAGGCCCGAGATCCCTCGCCAAAGGGCTTCCTCTGGCAAGAGTGGCTGCACCTGTGGCACCCTGGGCCTAATTCTCTTGGCCTCTAAGCCATCATTCTCTTCTTTCTCATCCAAATTTACTTCCTCCACACATCAGAAGCCACATGGCACGACCTGCAGGCTCTAGCTCGGCTGGGTTTGCCTTGCTGGGAAACCCTGCACTCCACCCACCCCAACCAGGCCTGCCCCATCCAGAACGCATACATCCTCCCTGTGATAGAAAGAAAAATCCTTGCAGGGTTTCCAGGAGATCACTGTAATTGTAAACACTGCTTCTCACAGGTAAGGCGTCTTCTACCCCTCCTAGGTTCTTGCAAGATTGTCCCTTTATCTTTGGTTTTCTGCAATTTGAGTATAAGTCTAGGTGAGGCTTTTTGTCTTGTGTGTGTATGTGATTACTCTGAGCTTCCTGGATCTGGTGGTTTACTGCTTATCATAAATTTTGAATAGTTCTCAGCTTTTATTTCTTAAATATGTATTTGCTCTCTATTCTCTTTGTCAATAGAAGTTTTACTTGACATACAATATTAGCTTCAGGTGTACAACATAGTGATAAAGTGATTATATACATTATGAAATGTATTACCAGGGTAAATGTATCATCTGTCACCATACAAAGTTATTACAATACTATTAACTGTATTCCCTATGCTGTAATTTTCATCCCTGAGACTTATTTATTTATTTTATAACTGGAATTTTGTACCTTGTAACTCCCTTCACCTGTTTCACTCATCCCCCTCCCCTCTGGCAACCACCAGTTTATTCCTTGCATGAGTGTTTCTGTTTTGTCTGTTTCTTAGATTCCATATATAAGTGAAATCATGGGTATTTGTCTTTCTCTGCCTGACTTCCTTCACTTACCATAAAACCTTCCAGGTCCATTCACGTTGTTGCAAATGGCAACTTCTCATTCTTTTTTTATGGACAGAGTAATATTCCAGTGTGTGTGTGTGTGTGTGTGTGTGCGCGCACGCGTGTATGTATGTGTACAAATCACTTCTCTTTTATCCATTTACCTTTCAACAGACACTTGAGTTGCTTCCATATCTTGGCTATTGTAAATAATGCTGCAATGAATTAAAAAAGATTCATGGAAACTAATGAGAATGAAGACACAACCATTCAAAATCTTTGGGATACAGCAAAAGCAGTCCTGAGGGGGAAATACATCATCGTAATACAAGCATCCACCCCAAAACTGGAAAGAACTCAAATACAAAAGCTAACCTTACACCTAAAGGAGCTAGAGAAAAAACAGCAAATAGATCCTACACCCAGCAGAAGAAGAGAGTTAATAAAGATTCGAGCAGAACTCAACGAAATTGAGACCAGAGAACTGTGGAACAGATCAACAGAACCAGGAGTTGGTTCTTTGAAAGAATTAATAAGATAGATAAACCATTAGCCAGCCTTATTAAAAAGAAGAGAGAGGAGACTCAAATTAATAAAATCATGAATGAGAAAGGAGAGATCACTACCAACACCAAGGAAATACAAACGATTTTAAAAACGTATAATGAACAGCTATATGCCAATAAATTAGGCAATCTAGAAGAAATGGACGCATTCCTGGAAAGCCACAAACTACCAAAACTGGAACAGGAAGAAATAGAAAACCTGAACAGGCCAATAACCAGGGAGGAAATTGAAGCAGTCATCAAAAACCTCCCAAGACACAAAAGTCCAGGGCCAGATGGCTTCCCTGGGGAATTCTATCGAACATGTATCTTTTCATGTGCATGTATCTTTTCAAATTAGTGTTTTCATTTTCTTTGCATAAATATCCAGATATGGAATTACTGGCTCATATGATCTTTCTGTTTTTAATTTTTGAGGAGTCTCCACTCTGTTTTTCATAGTGGCTGCACCGATTTACATTATAATCCCATTTCTCTTTGCTAGAAACTCAGTATCCCAGTGCCCTCTGCAGGTAAGCAATACAAGGGAACATTTCCTAGGAGTATTCCAGGAAGGATTTTCTTTCTAAATGCAAAAAGAGGGCCTTAGGAAGTAAAAGCCTTTTGTCCATCCCTTCCATCCTTTGCGGGGATTTTGGTGTGAAGATGTGATCCCTCCAGCTATAGAAGTCATTTTGACTTTCAGGGGATAAGCAGGAGGACACGTAGTCAAAATCAGTGGGTAGCAGTGGAAAAGGCTGGAAAGAGCTCTGAACCACAAAATGAACCCTGAATCCACATTCCTCTAGTTAATGACCTGTGGCTTCTATCAGTGGTTCTGATAACATGAGTGGTGAATGGTCACTTTTTCCTAATTCTTTGAGGACAAATACTTTTGGTCTTCACCCTGTTCCATGAGATAAATCCACTGATCTTGTACTTTGACATTACCATACAACATGCAAGTCAACTTGTAGTCAAAGTGTCTAAGACATTCTTGATTTGTGTGATAATTTTATGGGTGGACTTGTAATAGCTAGTTCATGAACTGGCACTTGTCTGTAAATCATATTTTGAGTGGCACTTATTAGCTCTCATTTGAGAATGGTTTGATAGATACTGTGTGCCAGATATTTGGGCAATTAGGTTTTCTTGCTACCAAGTGCTTTATAACTGATACACAGGAAACAAGTAAATCCACAAATAAATGAGACAAATAAACACACACATCATTTTGTTAGGTCTCTCACAGATGATATACCAGAGCATCTTTCTTTACTGTTTTCTGCTTTAGGAAGGTAGGATGCCATGGCCTGGATGTTTGTATCACCCTCATTCATATGTTGAGGCCTAATCTCAATATGATGGTATCTGAAAGTGAGGCCTTTGGAAGGTGATTAGGTCATGAGGTTGGAACCCTCATGAATGGGTTTAATGCCCTTATAAGACTCCAGATCTCTCTCACCATCTTTTCCCCCAATGAGGATGCAAACTGTGTATAGTATAGCAGTCTACAACCCAAAAGAGAGCTCTCAGTAGAACCTGACCATTTGGCACCCTGATTTAGGACTTCCAGTCCCTAGAACTATGAGAAATAAACTTCTGTTATTTATAATACCAGTCTATGGTATTCTATTATAGTAGCCCAAACTGAATAAGATACAGGGGCTTTGGGTAAATAGTTTTTTATGTGGTTATATCTAATCTTCTTACTAACTTTCTGTCTCCATCACATGATTCAGAGAAGGGCCCAGACCAGTGGCAGGGGTAGATCTTGTATTCTGAATCACCTTTGTCCCCAACACCAAAGGCCTGAGTGTACTTGGCCCCCTTTCTCAGGAGAATCCTTAATCACTCTGACAGAAGCATTTACAGAGGCTGTCTTGCCAGAGAAGCTCAGATATGTTTGAATCTTGGGAGTGAACATGACCTGGCCTCAAACAAATGTGCATGCATACAAACACATGCACAACACATTTTCATCAAGTAACAGAATAACATGCTCCTCTTCAGACAACTTTGTGTCTTTAGAATATATTCCTCTGACTATGCCTGAACTTATTTGAAACAGATTTCACATGAATAATATCTTTGGGAAAGAGGTAAGAGAAGGAGATTTACCTTATAAATTGAATTCTTTTAGCAATAGCCCTGGGAAGGGGCTCCCCAGCAATTGTATTCATTACCAGTTCTTGGCAGTTGAAAAGTCTTACTGGATTTCTAGAAAGCTAGTCTATCTGGAAAAAAAAAAAAACACCACTTCCAAGAGGATAAAGATATATGAAGAGTGGCGTAGGGAAAGTTATTAGAACTGTAAGCATACATTTAGTTAACTAGGTTGTAGAAATGCTTGATCAGAAATAGTGGTAACACTGTAAAGGAAGAACACAAAGGAATTGTGTGGGAAGAGATGCGTATGTTCTCTCTTTGGAGTGAATGATACCAGTTCAGTTTGTGACTCAAACACTGAGGTAGGGATCATTCCACGAAGTAATTTCTAGCATTTCCTTCTCAGTACAGACAACAGCATGAGACCCTAACATTTTATGCCTTCTCTAAACAAGTATTATTTGACTCCTGTACTGGGTGAAATGGTGTTCCCCCCACCTTCCAAATTCATGTCCACCCAGGACCTCTGAATGTCATCTTATTTAGAAATACAGCTTTTGCAGATGTGATCAAGATGAGATGTTCTTGTAAGAAGAGGAAAATTTGAACACAGAGAAGAAACCATGTGAAGACAGAGGCAGAGATTGGAGTTCTCCATCCACAAACCACAAAGGCTAAGGATTTCTGGCAACCACCAGAAGCTACATGGAAGAAACCTTCTCTACAGCCGTCAAAGAGAGCTAATGCCTTGATTTTGGCCTTCTGGCCTCCAGAACCGTGGAGAATAAGTTCCTGTTTTTATTAGCCATCTGGTTTATGGCACTTAGGATTGCTTAGTGGTAGCCCTAAGAAATTAATACAACCCCTAATATGTACATTGTGCAATGCTAGAAGCACTAGAAGTGCTGCAAACATAATAATTTTATATGACTTAGGCCATGTCTCTAGAATATCAACAGATACAGATGACATGGAAGAAAAATCATCCCCTTTTTTTGAGTGTTACAGATCAACAAAGATAGGAACTACATCTGTACAGGGAAAAGCTCATCCTGTCAGTTGACTGAAATTTTCACTTTCTTAATGAAATGGCTCAAAATATGCACCGAGTTTCCCATGAGATCCACCCCTATTCTCACTGGACCAAAACTGATGTTTTCCTGGTAGTTGGTTAGCTAAAAAGAGTGTTTCTGAAACTTCTCTAAATAATAAAAAAATTACCTGGGCTGCCAGTGAATTAGAATTTTCAGGAAACCTGGATACTTAGAATTTAGTTCAGTATCAATAGTAAGTTTTAATCAATTTAAATTACCCAGGCTTATATAACCAGAGCTTATCTAGAGAACATAAAATATTTTGATGCATTTGATTTAATTATCAAGTTCATATTGTTTCCAAGAAACATCTACTGAATAGGTACATATGTCAGGCCTGTATAGACTAGGAAGCACAGAGATGTGCAGCCAGAAAACTTGTACTTGAATCTTGATTTTGCCACATGTTGTTTGCAAGGTTTAGAGCAAGTTATTTAATCTCATCAGATGTCTGCTGCTTTATCTGTGAAATTGTGATAATATGGAGGATTATATAAATGCAAGGTATTGAAGAAATTGGTTATATACATGGATGGTTGCAAGAGCAAGTCTTATGGCACTAAAGGAAAACCTGGACATATCAAAGATGTGAAACTAGGAAGTCATGTATTTTTTTTTAAATTTATACTTTAAGTCAGTCATTCCCCACATGTCCTTTTTTTCTGAAATACAAATGTCTGAGGAAGATTTCTGTATGAGGAGCATTGCCTGTCAGTGAGACAAATGGAAGGCAGGCCCTCTGACCCAGTGGCAATAATAATTGTACATTCCTTAGGAGAAAATTGACTCTTCTCATTACTAAAACAGAAACAGTATGAAGTTTTTTTAAAAAGGCAGAAACAAAGAATTTTAAAAATAGGCCCTACTTGCAGAAATAATGTAGAAGAAACAAGAGCAAAAAGGCACAAGAAGAGAAATACCAGATCAGTCACGTGAAATCAAATGTACATGCCTCTATCAGACTGAAAATTTAAAAAACAAAACAAGCAAAGGGCCAGAATGTTCCATTTTTGTCATCAAATTATGAACAATTTGGGAAAACTCTGAATGATGTAACCTAAGCTATAACCATGATACAGTAAAAATACATACTGTTTAAAAAATAACAATAATTGTACATCTATTTCTTTCTCATCCTTAAGTATAACATTAGCTTATGTATAGAGCCTCATGTTATCAGATATTGATGGGACTTGGTTCTAGATCTGTTTCATGTGATCCTTGGCTTCCCCAACACATGAAACCAAGTGGCTGCATCCCCACCTGCCCCCCACAATGGACATGTGTCATCTTTTCTCATTTATGTGGCATTTGAACTCATGTTTGAAAATTTCCTACCTTAAAAGCCTCTTTGGAAAGCAAATCTACTCTAATCCTATGGAAGCTGACAGTTCCAGCTCTGTATTTTCTTTTCTCTTGTAGCTTGAGCATAAGCATGTGTAGAGTACTGATTCACTAACAGACATCAGCCTTAGATCTTAAATGAAGAGCTAGACAGATAAAGAGGCAGGAGCTACAGAGAGTCCTTTTTGGGGATGGGAAAAAGCAGTCACAACATTGGGTTTTGACACTCTCTAGAGACTATGGTACAGCTGTGGCCTTTTTTGTCCACTGCTGATGGTGACGGTGATAGCAAGAGTGGTGTCCTCACTGAGCAGTGTTTTCTTGGGAGAAGGTGGAAGGGGTAGAGAGTGTAATTTTAATTGTTCTTAACATTTTTCATTTCTGTCCATTTTCCAAGCCTGCTTCTCTCACTGGCTCAAAGCTATTTAGTATTCACTTTGCAATTTCATTTTATTTTTCTCTTCTTATATCTTCTCATTTCCTTTTCTCTTAGAATTACCTGGAAACAGAAATTATTGCAGGCAAATAGACTTCAAAGATAATCAGGCAATCTGAGATTATCTGACTTGGTTGGAGCTGAAGGCAATGAAAATCCAGTTAGTATTTGGAGATGAGAATCTGTTATACACTCAGCAACCAAAAGTCTAATTAAAACATCACCAGTATTAGAATTAAAATAAAAAGTTAATAAAGAAAAATACAGAAATAAACTCCCTCCTCAAACCCAAACATCACTAGTATTTATATGGAATAAAGTGCCAATTGAGGGTTATGGGCAAGTATTAGGGAAGCTGTCAGTTATTGATCAAGTCCAGGCAGCTTTGGGCCGATTGCTACAGAGGTTGTCATTTGGCTTTCCAGATTGGTTGTTACAGATTATGGGCCAGGATTCTATTCTGCCTCCCAATAGTTTAAAAAAGAGAATGGTAGACTTGTCTCTCAATGCTCATCTATCTTTTATTTAAAACCAGGGACTTTCTATGACTGTGCTAAAAACCAAAACAACAAAAAACCCTCTAAACTATTATAGCCATTGGCTGAAATAACTAAAACCTATAGAGTTTGAGCCAGATATAATATTACAAAGCTGTTGAATTCTTAGCCTTACCAGGTCACTTACGTAAGAGTTAAAGTGTTGATTGAGAGTGAGGACAAGCCCTGGAACAGAAAATAAGGGAGGAGTTATGAGCCTTGGATTACCTCAGACTCAGCTGATTCTCCCTTATCAGTTAAGAATCCAGTTTTACCATTTATTAAAGCTGTATCTACCTTTTTGAAGAGTAATGATACCTGAAAGGCAAAGTCACTGTGTATCATGCTCCTACTTCCATACAAATAACTAGAGGTATATGTTGGCATAGCAGAAAGTCTATAAAATCTAACCCTGGAAGAGAAGACTTATATACCTATACACATTCTAAAGTGTAAATGCATTTGGAGATAAACCTAGGAGAACAGAATGGAATTTTAGATTTGATTTAATGTGATAGCTCAAGCATGCTAATTCATCTTAGTGTCCCTACAATGGTCTAGAGATCTCTGGAACCAATGGGATAAGGGTAGTTCACAAACTGAAAAGGGCATTTGTATCCTTCAAACATCACCTGATCTGGTGCCCAGAGACCTGACTTGAACCATCATGATAGTCCTAGCTCTCCACCCAATTCCCATACAGTCATTTCAAAGATAGGGGCACCTGGGTGATACAGTTGCTTGGGCATTCGACTGTTGGTTTCAGGTCAGGTGGAGATCTCAGGGTCATGAGATCAAGCCCCACACAGGTCTCTGTGCTCTGTGTAGAGTCTGCTTGGGTTTCTCTCTCCCTCTCCTTCTGCCCCTCCTCACCATTCTCTCTCTAAAATAAATAATCTTTAAAAAAAAAACAACAGAAACAAAGGCTCTGAATATCTTAAGCAAAGGAAAAACCAATTATTATTGAGAACCCTGTAATAACATCACAAACCAGTACAAGACTTTCATCCTGCAGTCCCAAAAAGGAACTTGAACTCCATCAATCCACTGTTTTAGCCTCATTGAGAATTCTCTTTAACCAGTTGACTGGAGAGAAAAAGAAATTTAGCCTTAATTATAGAAGACCCTGCATGATATATGAACTCCAGAAGCTGGCTTCTGTAGAATTAGACTCAATTGGGGTGACACTGAAACAAAGTAAAAAGAATACATTAAAGTATTTTGCCTGGAAGGAGAGATTAGTTAAGAATCTATAATCAATCACTGATTAATGCTAATGGTTCTTTTGGGAAATAGGAACATGGAAGAAAATTGAAGACCTAGTGACAAGGATACTTGGGGAAGAATTATGAAGATAGAGTTTTGAAAACGACCAAAGTGTAAGAATTTGTGCTCTCCCAAACTCTAACTTTAGAGGATTCTCTTAATAAGGGAGGTAAAATGTCTGGTTTTATGAATGTCATTCAACTACATTACCTAGTCTTTCTAGTACCTTCTCAATGGGCTCCTGAGCAAAGAGAACATGATGGCAGAGATAAAAGCTTTACATGGGCTCAATAACATTATTCTCTTTGGTTTTAAGGATATTTTCATGAGAAAATGCAATGGCTCCATTGATTTAGAAATTGAGGCTCTCCTCTGATCAATTTGGTTTTTCTTACCAATTAACAAATGAACAACAAAAAAGAGATTGGGATTTCAGTGTTGGTTGAGGTAACTGATTCTGATTATCAAGGGGAAATAGGTTAATATTCTTAATGGCATAGAGAGGAGTTTGAATGGAATCCCAGGTGAACCACATGTTATCTCCTATTCTACCAAGTCAGGTAGTGAGAGTTAATGAATTTTTGACAACAGCCCAATCTAGATGAAATACCCATGGCTCAGACTCTTCCATAATGGGATCATCACACATTATAAAGAATCCCAACTAGTTGGGGTCTTGGTTAAACACAATGGAAGAAATGGAATCAGTAAAATAGAAATGTCATTAAAGAAAATGACCATAACTAGTGCAGAAATGAGGATTGTAGCATATACATATTTTTTTCTCTTGTTGAAGCACATATGAATTCATATATTTGAATCACCTATCTTCTTATTTCTGTTCCCCTTCTCTTACTATTTTATAAGCGATGTGCTGATGATTTTAACTTTATGGTTTAATCCATACATTATAAAACATTGAGATAGTAACATGACAAAATTTGTAGGAAAATGGACATCACCCAGAGTTCCAGGATTTATTAATTATACTTTAGGTTGTCCTACTTTGGAGATGAAGATAAGCTCATTTTTTTCTTTTTTTTTAATTTATTTTTTATTGGTGTTCAATTTACTAACATACAGAATAACCCCCAGTGCCCGTCACCCATTCACTCCCACCCCCCGCCCTCCTCCCCTTCTACCACCCCTAGTTCGTTTCCCAGAGTTAGCAGTCTTTACGTTCTGTCTCCCTTTCTGATATTTCCCACACATTTCTTCTCCCTTCCCTTATATTCCCTTTCACTATTATTTATATTCCCCAAATGAATGAGAACATATAATGTTTGTCCTTCTCCGACTGACTTACTTCACTCAGCATAATACCCTCCAGTTCCATCCACGTTGAAGCAAATGGTGGGTATTTGTCATTTCTAATGGCTGAGTAATATTCTATTGTATACATAAACCACATCTTGATCCATTCATCTTTCGATGGACACCGAGGCTCCTTCCACAGTTTGGCTATCGTGGCCATTGCTGCTATAAACATCGGGGTGCAGGTGTCCCGACGTTTCATTGCATTTGTATCTTTGGGGTAAATCCCCAACAGTGCAATTGCTGGGTCGTAGGGCAGGTATATTTTTAACTGTTTGAGGAACCTCCACACAGTTTCCAGAGTGGCTGCACCAGTTCACATTCCCACCAACAGTGTATGAGGGTTCCCTTTTCTCCGCATCCTCTCCAACATTTGTGGTTTCCTGCCTTGTTAATTTTCCCCATTCTCACTGGTGTGAGGTGGTATCTCATTGTGGTTTTGATTTGTATTTCCCTGATGGCAAGTGATGCAGAGCATTTTCTCATATGCATGTTGGCCATGTCTATGTCTTCCTCTGTGAGATTTCTGTTCATGTCTTTTGCCCATTTCATGATTGGATTGTTTGTTTCTTTGGTGTTGAGTTTAATAAGTTCTTTATAGATCTTGGAAACTAGCCCTTTATCTGATATGTCATTTGCAAATATCTTCTCCCATTCTGTAGGTTGTCTTTGAGTTTTGTTGACTGTATACTTTGCTGTGCAAAAGCTTCTTATCTTGATGAAGTCCCAATAGTTCATTTTTGCTTTTGTTTCTTTTGCCTTCATGGATGTATCTTGCAAGAAGTTACTATGGCCAATATCCCTGATGAACATGGATGCAAAAATTCTCAACAAGATGCTGGCCAATGGGATCCAACAGTACATTAAAAAAATTATTCACCATGACCAAGTAGGATTTATCCCTGGGACACAAGGCTGGTTCAACACCCGTAAAACAATCAATGTGATTCATCATATCAGCAAGAGAAAAACCAAGAACCATATGATCCTCTCATTGGATGCAGAGAAAGCATTTGACAAAATACAGCATCCATTCCTGATCAAAACTCTTCAGAGTGTAGGGATAGAGGGAACATTCCTCGACATCTTAAAAGCCATCTATGAAAAGCCCACAGCAAATATCATTCTCAATGGGGAAGCACTGGGAGCCTTTCCCCTAAGATCAGGAACAAGACAGGGATGTCCACTCTCACCACTGCTATTCAACATAGTACTGGAAGTCCTAGCCTCAGCAATCAGACAACAAAAAGACATTAAAGGCATTCAAATTGGCAAAGAAGGAGTCAAACTCTCCCTCTTCGCCGATGACATGATACTCTACATAGAAAACCCAAAAGTCTCCACCCCAAGATTGCTAGAACTCATACAGCAATTCGGTAGCGTGGCAGGATACAAAATCAATGCCCAGAAGTCAGTGGCATTTCTATACACTAACAATGAGACTGAAGAAAGAGAAATTAAGGAGTCAATCCCATTTACAATTGCACCCAAAAGCATAAGATACCTAGGAATAAACCTAACCAAAGAGGTAAAGGATCTATACCCTAAAACCTATAGAACACTTCTGAAAGAAATTGAGGAAGACACAAAGAGATGGAAAAATATTCCATGCTCATGGATTGGCAGAATTAATATTGTGAAAATGTCAATGTTACCCAGGGCAATATACACGTTTAATGCAATCCCTATCAAAATACCATGGACTTTCTTCAGAGAGTTAGAACAAATTATTTTAAGATTTGTGTGGAATCAGAAAAGACCCCGAATAGCCAGGGGAATTTTAAAAAGAAAACCATAGCTGGGGGCATCACAATGCCAGATTTCAGGTTGTACTACAAAGCTGTGGTCATCAAGACAGTGTGGTACTGGCACAAAAACAGACACATAGATCAATGGAACAGAATAGAGAACCCAGAAGTGGACCCTGAACTTTATGGTCAACTAATATTCGATAAAGGAGGAAAGACTATCCATTGGAAGAAAGACAGTCTCTTCAATAAATGGTGCTGGCAAAATTGGACATCCACATGCAGAAGAATGAAACTAGACCACTCTCTTTCACCATACACAAAGATAAACTCAAAATGGATGAAAGATCTAAATGTGAGACAAGATTCCATCAAAATCCTAGAGGAGAACACAGGCAACACCCTTTTTGAACTCATTTTTTTCATGGTAGGGAAGATACTTACATGATTGAAACAGAAAAATTTCTTGCTCATTTTCCTTTAAATATAAATCTCTATATTATGTGGGGCATCCAAACAGAGTACTACATAGATATTTCAGCATTAACCTTTTTTGATATCCAGCATCTAAATTCCCTTCCCACATTTGGTAAATACCCAGAATTCCCCATTTCCCAGCAGAAGAGCCTTTTCCCCACTATATAATCTAAAGTGCTAGATACTGTATGTCTCTGACTATTCCTGCTAGGGAGAGGACATAGGAACCAGGTGCCGCTAATCAGAAGCAACTTTCCTGCAGATTGGGAGCTTGTGATACAAGAAAGAGTAGCTATACAGAGCCCATTCTGGGGCAGGTGTGGGCAGCAGAGCAGTGGGAGAAGTGTGGTGGCACCATCCAGGGTATAAGACGAAATGGAGCAGGGATGAGGCAAACTTTGACAGCCAGTGTTTGGTAATGGTGACAGAAGAGTCCTCACCAGATTCACTTCTAGCTGTCCTCTAGCCATAGTTTAACATCCCCTTCTCCTACCCATTTTACAAGTTTTGTTCAGCCTTTCTAGTGGCTCTAATTCCTATTCTGTCAAAATGTAGTTTTACCTAAGACCCCTGTGTGACACAGCCCTCTTATTAGCACACACCTTATTTCTCACTTCTCCATTTCCATCTTTTTCTGCCTCATTATAAACTAACTCCCAACAGTCATAACCCAAGCTCATCTTTACTATAGTGCCCTAATGATTCACTAATGCAGACAGAGATGTTGACACAGTGCTAGGTGGATTCAGGATTTATGCCAGGCCAACACATGCAGTGGTGAGGACAGTACTGACAAAACCTCTTTGCTGATTGCTGAGGTGGAAATCTTCTGATTAATAGATATGCAATCTGGTAACTAATCAATATTTTGGTAAGCTATTATCTCTCTTCATAAAAATAATGACCATTGTTCAGGAACATGAAAGAGTCACTTTCAGAGTGCACAAAAATAATTTTATTATTTCTTGAAAGAAGTAGTTTGGAGGGAAGGTAGATGAGCTGTGTGCTCTGAGGCAGCTACAGAATTGTGATCAATTAAGTGATGATATAGGAGTTGCTTATTGACAAAGGCATGGCTTGGTTATATCTGTACTTCTAGCTGATTCAAGGAAAGATGGATTTTCCCATGGTGTTTGACTCAACCTTGTGAGAGAGGTGATAGAGGACAGAGTGTCTGCTAATCCATGAAGTGGTATCGTGGAATGAAAGAGCTAAGGGTCAAAAGGCCTGGGTTCATTTCCATCTAGCTTAGGGCAAATCATTTAATCTCTGTAGGGCTTGTTTTCCTTATCTCTACTAGATTTTTTAAAAAAGACATTTAACTTCTATATCTCAGCTCTCTTCTAGTTCTCACCTCTTGGATTGCTGATTCAATAAAATAAGTGCAATTATGTTCCCTTCACAGTGGTATCACAAGGAGTAAATTAGCTATGTTAAACATACCAGTTCAGACCCAGCACATGGATGGCTCTCAACAAGAGGTAGATCTTGCTGTTAGCATTATTGTCTAGTTTCCAAAATTAATTTAACTAAGCCATTTGGTACCTTAAGTGGATCCTTTCATTTACATGATATTCTTAAGTAAAAAAGGCCAAGAGTTATTAATGCCACAGAAATCTGGAGCCCAGGTGATATTGACCTGAATTCAAGGGTCTATTTCTGGGTTTGGACCAACACCAGATCCATATTGAGAATGCAGCTGCTTCTAAGCATATGTTCTCTTTCATGCAATGAATCTAAAATAGTACGGAGGAAAATCCACAAAACCACTAGATTTTTAACTTGTATATTACCTTCTCTTTTTTTATTCTTTGATATTTCCATATCTTTACTTAAAATGAAGGGTGTGTTTAATTCTATTATCTCATTTTTGTTCTGTTGCTCATTAACACATTTAACAACCTTTGAAAGATTGCTTCCGCATTTATAAAATAACTCGCCTAAAGTTACATAGTGGTAATTGGAATACTCACCTGGCATCTAGATCTACTATGTCTTTTTTTCCTTCAGTAATTCCTTGCATTTTAAAAAGATAACTCTCGGGTTAAAAAAAAGGACCATTCTGGGCAGCCCCGGTGGTGCAGCGGTTTAGCGCTGCCTGCAGCCCGGGGTGTGATCCTGGCGACCCGGGATCGAGTCCCATGTCAGGCTCCCTGCGTGGAGTCTGCTTCTCCCTCTGCCTGTGTCTCTGCCTCTCTCTCTCTCTCTCTCTCTCTCTCTCTCTCTCTCTATGTCTCTGTCTCTATGAATAAATTAAACAAAAATCTTTTAAAAAAAGGACCATTCTGAACAAATTCACACGTAAATATATTAATACATTCAAATTATTTTTTCTTTCTTTTTAAAATTTAAATTAAATTAGCCAACATATAGAACATCATTAGTTTCAGATGTAGAATTCAGTAACTCATCAGTTGCATATAACACCCAGTGCTCATCACATCATGTGCCCTCCTTAATGTCTGACAAACCATGAAAGACTCTTAACTATGGGAAAGAAACTGAGGGTTGTGGAGCAGGGGGTGGGGGGTAGGGGGGTGGAGGGGGTATGGGGTAACTGGGTAATGGACATTAAGGAGGGCACCAGATATGATAAGCACTGGGTGTTATATGCAACTGATAAATTATATTCACATTATTTTAAAAGATCAAATAATATATAATAGAAATTAAAGAGTGAAATGAACTCTTCCACCCCCATCATTCCCACTACCTTCCTTAGAAATAATTACTTATAACAGTCTGGTGTGCATTATTTCTTTCTTTTTTTTTTTAAGATTTTATTTATCCACAAGAGACAGAGAGAGAGGCGGAGACATAGGCAGAGGGAAGAGAAGCAGGCTCCATGCAGTGAGCCTGATGCTGGACTCGATTCCAGGACTCCAGGACCACACCCTGAGCTGAAGACAGACACTTAACCCCTGAGCCACCCAGATGTCCCATGGTGTGCTTCATTTCAAATCATTTTTAATGTTGACACACTAGATGTACATACACAAATATATAGGCTTCATTTTTGTCTTGGTTTGTATAGAGAGGATCATATCTGTGTGATTGTGTGTATACATATTATAATTTACATTTTTACTTAATATATTTTGGAAATCTTTTTGAATAACTACACACATCCACCTCATTCTTTTAAGCTAATAAATAATATTCTATAGTACGCTTATTTAATAATTCAGATTTCATGTAACCATTCTATTGTCAGATATTTGTGTTTTCCCAGCATTTAAATTCTGAAAATGTTTCCAGGGGTTATTTTTGTGCCTCCTTGGGATCATAAATATTTCTCTTAGATACAAGGAAATGAACATTCTCTGAAGAGTATGCATTTTACAAAAGGCTATGGCTTTTGGGACTGTGTGTTAACTCTAGGAATAAATATTAAAAATATCTCTGAGAGTAAGAGTGGGAATGTGGTGGAATAAAGGAACCAGAATCCCTCATGGCCTCATCAGAAAACAATTCTAATGGCCAAATCATCCATCAGATCTTTTCCAGCTGTAGTGTTTGAAGACTAAATCCATTCTGGCTTTCTCAGGGAACTCTTTGTGGTACCAACTCCCTGCCATAAATAGTTGTAGAATAATCGACTAGACCACATACTATTTCACATTCAGGGAAGCTAGACTGATAGTTGTGTCTGTGGTTCTCGGCAAATTCCACTTCTGGAGTGCCTTGTTCATTTAACCATAGAGAAAATTAGAGTATAGTTAGGGTGCATTTGGTCAGTAATGTCATTCCTCCATTTGAAGGTGAGATGGGTCAGTCATATGTAATTTCAGACTCAAGGTTTCTAATCAATTTGGACATCAGTATCTGGACATGAAGCAGTTAACTACAAACTTGATGGTTAGGAGGAACATAAGGTTTACAGCTAAGTCAGACTATCAGCTCCCCCACTAATAGCTGAGAAACAAGCAGATAACTTTGCTCACAATATATTTACTCAATAGGAATACCAGTAACTACTTAACAGGTTTGGACTAGGGAAGAACATAAAACCTGTAAAATGCCTGCCTGCCATACAACAGATTCTCTTGGGGAATATGCAAGAAGGCAAATGTGAAAATGCATCAGCTGTCTAGATTATTATCTAGGATGAGATTATACACCTATGAGATATAGTTGATATCAGGCAGTCAGTTCATCTTTCTAAATCTGTTTTTGCACTTCTAAGAAGATTCAGCAATCTTAGAATTCCCATTGCAGATCAAATGAGTGCCCTTTGGCTTTCTTGGGAACTCATTCTTTATTCATTTTATTATTCCAACCTGTTTTCAATAGTATTAAGTATTATATTTGTAATACTTGTCTCATGTGCTTTGAATCACATTTTTTCCCACTTAGGTGCATTTCAAATATTTTAAAAATATGTTAAATTTTAATGGTGTTTAATTTGATTCTTTCTGATCAAAATATCTCTTAATGCAATATGGATATATAGTTCCAATCATTGTTCAGAAATGTTTTACTTGATGTATTAATAAAAATCCGTGGCTAACAGACTCCTGGAAATTTATAATGAAGTAAAGACCCTGATTATTATAAGTAATAATAATTATTATAAGTAAGGAAAGAAGTGTTCATTTTCCCTGTGGCTGGAAAAAAGCTTACTCTGGAGAGATGTTCCTACTCTCCAGATTAGGGTCTGAAGCAAGACTGAGGTCAGAAGCTCCAGGGAGGAAAAAACACAGACACTGGGGATTTCTGTGAGTCATTTCGTTGGAGTTGTACTTCCATAACAAATTTAAACATAACAGTGATGTTTTATAGCTAAATGATTTCAGTACAAATCTGAGATATTCACAGTTATTGTCAATTCAGTGACCTTCAACCCAGTCTGCCCTCTCAGCTCTCATCTAGTTGTGGAGCTTAGTGAGGCCCAGGGTTTAAGGCAGACAGGAATGGTGCAAAGGGGTAAGGTCTTCCATACAGATACAGAGAGCTTGGAGGCAGAGCAGGTTTCTAAAACCTTAGACAATTCCTCTCTGTGTCCTGAGCCACTCCATTTATTCCACCTGTATGCTAATTCTCTCATGAAGACCCTCTGTCACTGTGTGTATGTAAAGAGGAGGGGTCACAGAAGCCCTCTTTCTGGAGCTTGGGATTTGAGAGTGGGGGTAATGAGAAGACATATTCCCTTTCTATTTTAATCTGAAATAAGCAGCTTAAAGTTGTGTGGGGTACCTCCACTTCTTTTTGGTGTCAAAGAAAGTTAATGATGGAGGGAAGAGATGTAAAGGAACAATGTTTCCAGTTTTATGATATATTTAAAAAATAATGAAAGTCATTTTATCATTAATCATTTCAACTATGTACCATTTGGTGACTGGAAGTGATGCATGCCCCATCAGAAATTTGGCCTATGTGACCATCAAAGATTATGACTGATGGCTTTCCTCTTCTGAACATGTAGGCACATCCACAGCAGTCAACCCACCTGTTGTTTCATAATCCTTAGTACCTTGTGGTCCCAAGACCCATTCTTCCCATCAGTTACTCTGCTCTATACTGGAGGGACTGGGGACCAGATTTATAGTGAGACACATGGTAAGATATGGAGAGTGATTTTTCCAGAACTGATGACTGATATCAGCATATGTAGTTTAAAGATTCTGTTTGATACCCCATCTGTCCTTAGAGTATGAGGAGGTCATTTGAAGGTCTTACCTAATCAATGTAGTGAAGCCAAATACTTCAGCCTATTTTAGTGGTCCTTACAACCAGACTGAGGAGGCATAATCATCTATAATGGTCATGTTCTGTGCCAGCTGTGATAAAAATGATTAGTTAATAGAGTTTATTCTTTATGTGAGGACATTTTCTTTGAGCACTAATTAACACAAGAATGTAGCCCGGAGTTCTCACTTTACTTCCAGATTTCATTTCTAGTTGGCCAAATACCAATTATTCTTTCTGTTAGCTGTTTGGTGATTAGGTTTTCCATGGAGACAGTAAATTGAACCAGTGATGGTAACAAACAGAGCCGAGTCTTGGTTTGTCTGTTTGATGGGTAGTGGACATCCATTGCATGAACTCACTGTGGGCTGCAACCCCAGCGCTGAATAGACAGCTAAGGGAAGCAAGAAGAAAGGAAGAGGTTCCCCTACAGCCTGAGAACCCTGTTCTGCAGGACTCTCACTTAAGGCCTTTTAAAGTATTC
Source organism: Canis lupus dingo (assembly GCF_003254725.2). Classification (NCBI taxonomy): domain Eukaryota; kingdom Metazoa; phylum Chordata; class Mammalia; order Carnivora; family Canidae; genus Canis; species Canis lupus. The sequence goes on from NC_064267.1 coordinate 8,421,464, forward strand.
TGAGATATATATAGCCAGGATAAATAAAGTGCTTAATTGAAAATATTTCACACAATCTGTCTTTCTTTCAAATTAAGAATATCAATAATATATTAGATTTTAATCAGGATGTTTGCTAGAGCAATGGTTGTAAAACCTATCAAGTCTCTCACTTAAAAATTGAGGTGAAATTTATGTAATAAAATTAATCATTTTAAAGTGAATGATTCAGCAACATTTAGTACATTTGCAGCATTGTACTACTAACCACCTCTATCTAGTTTTAAAATATTTTTATTGCCCTATACTAAAACCTCATACCCAGGAAGTAGTCATTACCATTGTCCCCTCCTCTCATCCCTAGAAACCACCTATGTGCTTCCTGTTTCTGTGGACTTATATATTCTGAATATCTCATAAAAGTGGAATTATACAATATATGATCTTTATGTCTTCTCTAACTTGGCATATTTTTTTCAGTGTTCATTCACATTGTAGCATGTATCATTACTTTATTTCTTTTCATGGCTGAGTAATAGCCCATCATATGTATATACTTCAAATTACTTATCATTCATCTGTTGTTATATATTTAGATTGTTTCCACCTTTGACTATCGTGAATAGTGCTACTAGAAACATTTGTGTACAAATATTTGCCCAAGTACCTGCTTTCATTTCTTTTAAGTATATACCTAGGGGTGGAATTGCTGTGCCATATGATAATTGTATGTTCAACTTTTTGAGGAACTATCATACAGTTTTCCATAATGGCTACATCATTTTACATTCTCACCAGCAATCTATGAGGGTTCAAATTTCTCTACATCCTCATAAACACTTACTATGTTCTGTTTTTTAAAAAGTATAGTCACCCTGAATAAGGATTCTGGGAAGAGAATGGAGTAGAAGGCACTAGGAGTATATCTCCCCATGTAGACAAAAATTTCACTGTTAATATCTGTTTGATGTAACTATTTTGGAATTCTAGAGTGTTCTGAAGGCTTATAACTTCTAGAGGAAGACTTGGACACTAAATTAGAGTTAATTTCACTCAATTTCAGCTCTTGGTGGTGGCTGTCAAACTCTACTACCCATACCTGTGGCAGGAAGCTGTGTACACATTTGAGAAGTAGCTTGAATGCAGCTTGCAGAAACAAGGGAGGGGGTCAATAAGCACCCTGCCCACCACATATCAAGGTCTTTGTTCTGAAAACTTACTGCTGCTTCTGATAACAGAGGTACAAAGAGGCAGTCAGTCAGTTACTGTATAACCTTCTTATTGCAAACCTCTCTACCTCTCCAGTTGAAGTGACTTTTAGTGGACTTAAAGAGCTGGCATGTTATCCTTTATTTTTCTCTTTTTAACATTTTGGGAACCAGACGTATAAGACTAGAATATTCCAAAGCAATGGAATATACAGGAAAATTTGGAAAGTCACTGCACATGCTCAGGGAAAAACACAGTCTCAGAAAAGACTAGGGAAACCTTAAGTTTTCACCTCAATCTGATTCCTACCATAGAAGCAGCCTAGAGCATTCAACAAAAACAAAGAAAGAAACTTTTGAAAACCCTGGAAAAGGGAGAGAATCTGTTTCCAGTTACTGCATTACTAGATTCAAATGTCTGGTTTTCAAGAAAAAAAAATCAAAGGCACACAAAGAAGCAGGAAAATATGTCTCATCCAGAAGGGAAAAAGATAAGCCAATTAAAACTGTCCTGGAGAAAGACCAGCTGGTGGGACTGCCAATACTACAAAGCTTTATTTATTTATTTACTTATTTTTATTTTTTACTACAAAGCTTTAAAACAACTATTTTGAAGTTACTCAAAGAACTAAAAGGAAGAAGTGGAGAAAAATCAAGAAAACAATGTATGAACAAAATGGAAATATCAATAAAGAGAAAATCCAAAAAGAAATTAAAAGAAACTGAAAAGAACATCTGGAACTGAAAAGAAAAATAACTGAAATAAATCTGTTAGAGGGATTAAAAGTAGATTTGAGTGTGCAAAAGAATCAGAAAACTCGGGCAGCCCAGGTGGCTCAGCAATTTAGGGCTGCCTTCAGCCCAGGCTGTGATCCTGGAGACCCAGGATTGAGTCCCATGTCGGGCTCCCTGCATGGAGCCTGCTTTTCCCTCTGCCTATGTCTCTGCCTCTCTCTCTCATGCTCTGTGTCTCTTGTGAATAAATAAATAAAATCTTAAAAAAGAAAAGTTGAAGATAAGACATTTGAAATTATAGAGTGTGATAAACAGAAAAAAAAAATTGAAGAAATGTGAACTGAGCCTATGGACCTGTAGTACACCATTAAGGAGATTAGTATACAACTTACATGGAAGTCCCAGAAAGAAGAAAGAGAGTAAGGGGCAGATAGATTATTTGAAGAAATAATGAATTAAAATTTTACAAACTTGATGAAAGACATGAATATAAATTTCAAAGAAGCTTAATGAACTCTAAGTAGGATGAACTTAAATGTATCCTCACCAAGAAACATAATCAAACTGTCAAAAGACAAGTAATCTTCAAAGCAGAAGAGATGCAATACATTATATATAAAGGCTCTTCAATAAGAGTACCAGCATATTTTTTTATCAGAAACTTTGGAAAGAGGCTAATATATTCAAAATACTGAAAGAAAAAAAAACTATCAACCAAAAATGTCATATCTGGCAAAACTATCCTTTAAAAATAAAGACGAAATTAAGATATTCCCAGATAAATAAAAGCCAAGGGAATTTGTTAACATTGACCTGTCCTTCAAGAGATTGTGAAGAGATGAATTCAAATTAGAGTCTTAAAAACTTAGGATATTAAATGTAATTATCATGGTAACCACAGATAAAATGGCTATAGAATATACACAAAAGGAAATAAGGGAATTTAAATGTTTTACTGACAAAAAAAAAATCCACAAAAAAGACAAATGCAGAAAATGAGGAACAAAACTAAAAAATATAAGTTAAACAGCAAAATGACAAGTCCTCTAATGAGAATTTATTTTAAATGTTAATCAGTAAATATTTAAAATGTAAATGGATTAAATTCTGCAATCAATAGACAGATTAGTAGAATGCATTAAAAAAACCATCCAACTATAATCTGTCTATAAGAGACTCACTTGAGATTCAAAGACACAAGTAGATTGAAAGTGAAATAATGGAAAAATATTCTCTGCAAATAAAAAGCAAAAAAGAGCAAAGATGGCTGTACTAAGACAATCTATATATTTTAAATAGGGAAAAAGTTTACAATAGACAAAGAAGTAAGTTATATATTAAATGATTCAATTCAATAAGAAGATTTAATAATTATAAACATTTACACATCTGAAGGTAGAAATATACAGCTGTACCATAATAGTTGGAGATGTTATTATTCCATTGTCAATAACCAATAAAACCAGACAGAAGATAAATAATGACATAAAGATTCAACACAATAAACCAACTAATCTCTTCAGTAAATGGTGGTGGAAAATGGGCAGTTACATGCCAAAAGAATGAAACTGCTCTACTTTTTTATATCTATTAAATTTAACTTGAAATGGATGAAAGGCTTAAATATAAGACCTGAAACCATAAAACTTCTAGAAGAAAATAGGAAGTAAGCTCTCTGACATTGGTCTTAGCAATATATATACATATAGCATTTGTCTCCTCAGCAAAGACTAAAAAAGCAAAAATGAACAAAGGAGACTAAATCAAAATTTTTAAAAAAGCTTTTTTTTTAAATAAAAAGCTTTTGAACTGCAAAAGGAAACTATAAAAACATTAAAAGGCAACCTACTGAATAGGAGAAGACGTTCACAAATTACATACCAGATAAGGGGTTACTATCCAAAATCTATAAAAACTAAAATAAAAAAATCCCAAACAATACAATTTTAAAAATTAGCAGAGAACCAATTAAAAAACAGGCACATGAAAAGATGCTCAACATCACTAACCATCAGGGAAATTCAAATCAAAACTACAGTGAAATATCACCTCAAACCTGTCAAATGGCTACTATTAAAAAAAAACAACAACAACAACAAGAAATAAGTGTTGGTGAAGGTGTGAAGGAAAGATAACCCTCATGTACACTGCTGGAGGGAATGTAAATTGGTATAGCCACTATGAAAGACAGTATGGAGAGTTCTTTAAAAAGTTAAAATTAGAACCACCATATGATTTAGCAATTCCACTTCTAGGTATTTTTTGGAGAAAAAAATGAAAATACTAATTTGAAAAGTCATATGCATTCCTGTGTTCATTGCAACATTATATGTAATAACTAAGACATGGAAGCAGCCCAATTTATGATCTTTGATGGATGAATGGATTAGATAGAAGTGGTATGTGGATTGACAGATAGATTGATAGAATCTATCTTTAGACATATAGTGGAATATTACACAGCTATAAAAAGAATGAAATCTTGTCATTTTAATAACATAAATGGACCTACAGGTGCTAAGTGAACTAAGTTAGAGAAAGACAAATGCCATAAGATTTCACTTACATGTGGAATCTAAAAGAAAAAACAGAACAAAGAAAACAAAAAAAGACTCATAGATACAGAGAACAAACTGTTGCAGAGGACAGATTTGGGGGGTTTGGACAAAATATGTGAATGGGATTAGGAGGTACAATTTTCCAGTTATGAAATAAATGAGAGAGGGATATAATGTATAGGGAATATAGCTAATTATAGTATAACAACTTTGTATGGTGACAGGTAGTAACTAGACTTATTGTTGTGACCATTTTGCAATGTTTATAAATATTACGTCATTACAAATATTATAATCATTATATTGTAAATCTGAAACTAATACTATAATGCATGTTAGTTATTCTTTCAGAAAAAAGTCCACCATGAGACACCACCTCAAACCCATTAGAATGATTAGTATCAAAGAAAAAAAAACAAAAAAATAATAAGCCCTGGTGAAGATGTGGAAAAAATGGAGCCCTATGCACTGTTGGTGGGAATGTAAAATGGTGTAACTGCTATGGAAACAGTTATTTTTCAGAAAATAAAAATAGGATTACCATATGATCTAGCAATTTCACTAGGCATATACTCTCCACAATTGAAAGCAGTGTCTCGAATAGATGTTTGTATACCTGTGTTCATAGAAGCATTACTCAAAATAGCTAAAACAGAAGCAACTCAAGTGTCCACCTGTGGATGAGAGCATAAGCAAGATGTGCTATATACTTATAATGGGATATTACTCAATCTTTAAAAAAGAGGAAAGTTCTAACATATACTACAATATGGAGGAACTTTTAGGACATTTGTTAAGTGAAATAAGCCAGTCACAAAAAGACAAATGCCATATGATTCTAATATAAGATGCCTAGAGTGATCAAATTCATAGTAGCAGGAAGTAGAATGATGGTTTGGAGTGCTGAAGAAATTGGGAATGGAATATCATTGTTTAACAGGTAATAGTTTCAGTTAGGGAGAATGAAAAAGAGTTCTGGAGGAGATTGTAGCACAACATTATGAATGTATTTAATGCCACTGAACTGTACATATAAAAATGGTTCAAATGATAAATTTTATTCTATATATTTTACAATAAAAATGGGAAGAATTATAACCATCTTAATAGGTGTGAATAGTATCTTATTATTTTGATTCACATTTTCCTGGTAAATATGGTATTGAACATCTTTCCATGTGGTATTGGCCACTTGTATATCTTTTCTGGAGAAATGTCTATTCCCATCATATGACCATTTTTAATACAGTTGTCTTCTTGAGTCATAAGGGTTTTTTATGGTCTATATATTATAACCTTAACAGATAATGATTTGCAAATATTTTCTCCCATTCTGTAGGGTTTTTTTTTTTTTTTTACTTTCTTGATCATGTCCTTTGATGCACAAAATATTTTAATTTTAATAAGTCCAATTTATTTTCTTTCTTTCATTGTTCATGCTTTTAGTTTCATATCTAAAAATCCATTGCCAGGATCCCCGGGGTGGCTCAGCGGTTTGGCGCCTGCCTTTGGCCCAGGGCCTGATCCTGGAGTCCAGGGATCGAGTCCCACATCGGGCACCCTGTGTGGAGCCTGATTCTCCCTCTGCCTGTGTCTCTGCCTCTCTCTCTCTCTCTGTGTAACTCATGAATAAATAAATAAAATCTTTTAAAAAATAAAACAAACAAATAAATAAAAATCCATTGCCACATTCAAGGTTGCAAAGACTCACTACAATGCTTTCTTCTAAAATTTTATGGTTTTCACTCTTTTATTTAGGTTTTGATATATTTTGAGTTAATTTATGTATATAGTATGAGGAAGAGGTCCAAATCCTCATTTTGCATGTAGATATCCAGTTGTCCCAGGACTATTTGTTGATTAAATTACTTTAAAAATATTTTACAGCCTTTTATACACCCTGAACTAAAGATACTATATACTTTCATCTAAGTCAATACACTGACCTAATTATAAAACAACATAAAATGAATATTTATAATCGGATATTACATATTTCACTATGTAGATACTCATGTACCACTATACTAGAAGACTTCAGGAATTCATGTGCTTGCATGTGAGCTTAGAATAACTATAACTGTAAAATAATATTTTTTTAGAAATGACTCAAACCTTGTCATCACAGTGATGTGATTTTTGAAACGAACAACTCTTTCTTAAGCAAAACGATGTACAATCTTTCCTTGATTGATATGGCAGTTGAATTCAATGAATTTTAACACCATGCTAAAAATACGTTGTGCTTCTGTGCCGAACATAGTTAGCTTAGTTACCTAAAGATCATAACATGGCTTTTCATTTCCATTCTATGTAAAATGTTCCATTTACATGATTTCACATCTGAAAGTTGTGCTGAAAGCAGTAGAACTCATCATGTATGACTGTTCCTCTCCCTGTAGGACATGTAGCATCCTTAGCCTTTTTCACTGAATCTTGTCAATATCCACCACACCACTACTTACAAAAAATTGAAGAACACCCCACTCCATTCTTCAAATGCCTTCACAATGTGTTAAGATCGTGTTTGCCAGGTTTCTCCACTGCACAATGACTACTTTTCCCATTGTAATAAATACTTTAGAGGAGATTCTCTAAGACCATGCAAATATTCTTCAAAGGGTTTCTTCTTAAACCCTTACCCACTAATTTCAATATCTATTAGTGGGTTTTACCTACAGTAATTATTTCTTTGGTGTCTAATGATGATTTTCTATTTCCATAATTCCTTCTACATTTAATTGAAATGCTTTTTTAAAGAAGAGTTGTCTTTTCTCCTCCTTTTATTTATTCAATTATTTATTTATATCCATTTGAATTTGTGGATATTTATTTTATTCTTTGGGTTTTAATACAGTCATCATTTATTTTATTCCTCAAAACTGTCCAGCTTTGGCCACTGAGGGGGCTCTTTCCAGTTGGGCTATGTATTCTTTTGACATGCTCTACCTTCCTACACAAAATTTCTCTTCTTAGTACTTTCTTATTGTCTGGCATCACAAAATTCTCCAAGTTCTGCATATATTTTTCCTGCCCCAGCTCTGAAATCAACCACTTACCCAAGGAACCCCAGTTCTTTTTATTGAAAATTTGTATTTAAAAATTTTAAGATTTTATTTATGTATTTGAGAGAAAATGAGGCAGAGCAAGTGAGCATGAGTGGAGAAAGGGGCAGAGGGAGAGGGAGAGGGAGAAGCAGACTTCCCACTGACCAGGGAGCCCATGCACAGGACATGATCTCAGGATCCTGGGATCATGACCTGAGCCAAAGGTAGATGCTTAACAGACTGAGCCACCCAGGCACCTGAAAAATTATATTTAGAAATCAAAGATCTGGGCACTAGATGTGCTCAGTGCTCCTGGGGTATCACTGCTTCTTGACTGTCTCAGCAGATAGAGCAGTGGAATAAATGCATGAATGCTAACCAATGTTAGTAGTAGATGCAGTCTGTACTTTCCATCCATCCATCCATCCATCCATCCATCCATCCATCCATCCATCTATCCATCCATTCATCCATCCATCTCTTTATCCATAATCTATTAAACTATGTGTTGAAACTGATACCTCCATAGACTTTGTAACTTTTTTCTGATAGTGACAAACAGAATTCTCATTACCTACAATGCATTTACTTGTTTGTATTTATTTATTTATTTATTTATTTATTTATTTATTTATTTATTTATGAGAGAGAGAGAGAGAGAGAGAGAGAGAGAGAGGCAGAGACACAGGAGAAGGGAGAAGCGGGCTCCATGCCAAGCCTGACGCAGGACTCGATCCCAGAACTCCAGGATCACGCCCTGGGCCAAAGGCAGGTGCTAAACTGCTGAGCCACCCAGAGATCGCCTACTTAATTGTTTTAACCCAAATACATATAGTTTCACAATTGCTAACACCCATACCTAATAAGGGACATTTTAAATATGCTGCTCTTAAGATTTATTAAAATTTACAAAGTAGCTGTAGACAATAACACTAAATAGAATCTATAATTGTTCTCATTTTATAGATAACCAAGGGTCGAAAGAGTTTTGATAACTTCTCCAAGGTTAGACATGGAAATCTTAACTCCAAAACTCATTTACTTTTCTATAAACTAAGTATAAGTAGAACTAACCTCTCTTCCAAATGAAACTATATGTAAAGTCTCAATATACAAAACTAATAAAACTGGGATTGCCCTTCTTGAGGAAGAAGTAGATGCCTTCCCATGATGGTCCTAAGCCCTCTGATGAATCTTAGGTTTTTAGAGACTCCTGAAACATATTACCACTTTTGATAAAACTCATTTTCCTAAAATAGCTCTATTCCAGGCACCAATAACTTGTAATTACAAAATGAAGTAAAATGAACCAAATGACAAAATGATAATGGCTTAAGTTTCTATGTCCCCTCTTATTACCTAGGTTAAAACTTGCAGTGTTTCTGCTAAAGATGCCATGTCTAGTTATTCCCAAAGCCACTTGCTCTAGACATGGGTTCTAATCTCTTTCTAATCTATTTTACCATCAGCATCTAGAAGCTCTATTGGACTCGGTGTCTCACAAGGCCTTTAATCAACTGTATCCCATTAACTTCTACCCTTCTTTGCCGACCCATTAACTAGCATTTCACCAAGTATCATGAAAAGTTTTTAGCCCTTATCTCTTCAATTATAAGTTCTCAAACCTAATTGAGGTGGCTGGTTTGAGACAGACACCAGGGCTTCCACTCAAATAAATACACCCCAGTCCCCCTCTAGTTACAAAAGCAAAGCTACTATGCAGATACAAAGAGATATGGATAGGTGACAGTAGGTAATGGGGGGAGAAATATAGTTTAGAACACTAGCTTTCAAATTGTTATGTAGAGCCCTAGGTCTACTTAAAGCCTTTCTAGGAAAAAGAGAGTTTTAAGGAAATTGATAAGATCTTCAATTTTCTTCATGTGTTGTTCCCTAAAATTCTGCCCAGAACAACCATGTGGTGGGAAGCAACTTTTTCCTCTCTTCTTTTCACAATTGCCCTTCTCAAAATTTACAAAAGAAACACATATTTCTCACTTGCCCAAATCTTAACATGATGCATTGCCCTGATGTGTAAAAAATTGTAAGAATGCCAAGCAATATGATAATTGAAAATAGTGATTTTTGTCTTGGGAAAATAAGTGATTCTAATGATTAAGTAATGAATCACTTTGCAAGTCATAGGGTTCTAATTCTTCACTTTCAACAAAATTTAAGGGGATCCTAATGAAGTTATCAACTGATAGATTACAAAAGTAATTTTTAAAACATAATTTTGTGGAGGTTTTCAATCATCCACAAAGGTAGTGAGATCTTTATAATGAATTCCCACATACCCATCATTCCAACTTCAAAAATTATCAACATTCTGCCACTCTTGAAAAAAATAATATTTGATGCTTTGTCACTATATGAATTTTGGATAGTTTTTAGAAGGAATTCAAAGAATTGTTATAGCTACTTAATAAAAAGCACCTCTACTCCTATGTATGTATGTAAGTAAATAAGTAAGTAACAGGGTTTCTTGGGGCTTATGTCTTTCATGTCTATAGAACATGAAAAATAGGAATATAATTGATATTAAAATTTGTCTCATTCCAGATTTACATTAGTCTATGGATACATTAATTAATTTAAAAAAGAGGGACCCAACTATCTAATTAAAGATTGATTTACAATAAAATTTTATGTTTGAGTTAATAATTGTCAAAATTGGTAATATACTTATGTTGTTTTAATGAGCCATTTACTTTTAGTTGTTAAAATAACATCATAAACATGTATATCCTTTTGGTCCTAAGAAATTTAACTTTTAGGGACACCTGGGTGGCACAGTTAACTAAGTGGCTGACTCTTGGTTTTGGTTTGGGTCATGATCTCAGGGTTGTGGGTTCCAGCCACACCATCAGGCTCCCCACTGGGCATAGAGCCCATTTAAGATTCTCTTTCTTCCTCTTCCTATGCCCTTCCCCTCCCACAAGAATGCATGCACTCTCTCTAAAATAAATAAATCTTTTAAAAAATTAACTTTTAAAATTATTGTATTTATAGTGTCTTTCATTGCAAAGGAGTTTTAATAGGGTAACTAAAAGTTTTTTTTCTTTTTTACTAAAAGTTTTTTAAGTTATAAAATAATTTACATGAAGATAAAAGTATGTGAGGAAAATGGAATGGAAATACAAAAGTACAAGGAACAATGCAGTTTCTATTAAGGTTGTTTATGTATTTTTAATGGAAAATGGTGATATCAAATGACTATAGTATTTTATTCTATGAGACCATGTAGGAGAGGACTGCTTCAGTGATGTAATGGTTTAATTTTGAAATACCAACATTTAAAACATGTTAGAAATTATATTTGTTGTAACTTGTGAAAATTTCAGATATCAATTTAAAATTTTGTGGAGGTATACGTAGTTTTATCAAATTCTTGTAAGATATTTGAAGGCGGGGATCCCTGGGTGGCTCAGCAGTTTGGCGCCTGCCTTTGGCCCAGGGCTCGATCCTGGAGTCCCGGGATCGAGTCCCACATCAGGCTCCCGGCATGGAGCATGCTTCTCCTCTGCCTGTGTCTCTGCCTCTCTCTCTCTATGTCTATCATAAATCAATCAATCAATCAATCAATCTATCTTAAAAAAAAGATCTTTGAAGGCCACTGGATGATACTCATATTCTTGGACTTTTAACTCAGTCATCTAAAATTCCATTTTAATATAAGAAGAGAAGAAAGATTGTGTGTTGAAAAAATAGTGATCTCTTAGTGTTTGAATAAATGAGTCTTCTGGATAGTGTATATGCTATATGGAAAGTATCCATGCTTGACTTCCAAAGACCAGAAAATGCATTGCTCATGCTAACATGTGTTTATTAGACTGACTACTGTAAGGAGGAACACCAACTTGATATTAGAGGGGGGTATTTATGGATTGGGGGTCTGGCCCACGTGGCTTGGGGTAGGTCATTCATGGTGGGAAAATAACTGGGAACGGGCAGAGTAGAAGACCTAATAGTTTGGCATTGGTGTACATGGCAATGGTAGGGCCTTGAAGTGGATCTTGATTAACTAACTCACTGTTTGCCCAGGACAAATTGGTTTTTAGGAGTTTGTTGAAACAAAGAATCATGTCAATTATTTTATAGCTTTATCTTCCTGGACAAGAATTTCCTGGAACAAAGAGTTAAAAGGATTTAACTGGCACAGGTCTTCTAGTTCTCGTTCTGTTGGTTAAGCTATGTAGATGTAAGAAGTCTCATTTCTCAGCAAAATATCTACCTATATGTAAGTCATACTTGGATATCTGGATGTTTATTAGAAAAAGTATGTACTTGAATGCTGACATACTTGGTCTAGATTCCCATGGCTCTTGGCTTTCAGTAAAGAGGAAAAGAGGCTAGGGCTTGAATTGGAGCACTGAAAGATGGGACGAATTTAGAGGCAAAGGGGGAACAGAGGGCAGGGCAGGGGCCCACTTTCAGAAGGTTGAGGTACAGAGTTGGGTCCCACTGAAGCCTCCCCATATGGGCTGTCAGCACAGATTCTTGGCAAGGAATGAATGGTTCCATTTCATGGTTGGGGGAGAAAACCAGGAGTCATTTGACCTTGGCAAAGCTGCATAGGCCATGTTTTGGTTCTCAATTTACCACATATGATGCTTTAAGTTTAAATTTCCTCTCTCCATTTACAGAGGATTTTAACTTAAGGTGCTGCTTCTCATAGAATCGTTTCACTTTTTTGCAGCAGGTGAAATTACTTGGTTTACCTGTGGAGAAATCTCATTAAAAGCTTAATTCAGAGGCAAAATCCTGTGTCAGCTAGTAAAATAGCCATTAATGGGTACCTTCTCCTTGTGGATAGGGCTTGTAGGAATGAAGAGCTAAGAGGAAAGAAAAACTATTTATGGTATTCTGTGCCTCTCAATTTTATTCCTCTAGGTCAGTGGTTCTACATATGTGGTCCCTTGACCAGAAGCATCAACATCACCTGGGAACTAAGGAATCTGCATTTAACCTTCAAGGTGATTCTAATACATAAAAAGCTTGAGAAACTCTGCTTTATGCTATTCTTCAGTGAAGCAGGACATTTCCCTTCATCATTTTCCCTCTTAGTCCATTTGGATTTGATGGACTATGAGGAAGGATTTCACTGTAAAACAGAGTAAACAGCCTGGGAATTTAACCTTTGTTTAGTAGTTCCTGGTTAAACTTTTTTGCATTTGGCTGAGCTCCCCAAACTCTGGAAGCTCTCTGCAGTGTGTTTCCTCATTCCTGATTGTTTCTTTTGTTTACCTAAAACAGCACTCAGTGTATCCTTTAGGCAAATTAACTTCAGATACTTTTATTTACATAGGACCCTTCGAAGGATCCATATGTAATATACTTTTTCCTTTTACCTGGATGTTTCCTAGCACTGACAATACTGTTTGCAAGGTAATTCCATGGATGGAATTCATCCAGGCTCCTTTATGAATTGCATGTAGAAGAGAATTTAAGGGCCACAATTAATTGTTATATTTTGCTCATTGATTCCTTCAGAGAATATTCTTGATTATCTACTATATGTATGGTATTGTGAAGGATGCAAAAGACAGATAAGCAAAATCTCTATATCTGCAGGATGTACAACCTTGACTCTAGCCTGAAGAATGTTGAGTAGTATGTTTTGTATGGTGCATACTATGAAAAATGCCTTTCCAAGTGTTAACTCACCTGTCAGTCTTCTGAGGGTAGATATTGTTTTCAACTCTACCTTTAGGGATAGAGAATGTCAGAGTTTAAGTAACAGGAAAGTTGAGACATCTAAAGAAGCAGGATTTGAGGGGATCACTGGATGGCTCAGCGGTTTAGTGCCTGACTTCGGCCCAGGGTGTGGTCCTGGAGTCCGGGGATCGAGTCCCACATCAGGCTCCCTGCATGGAGCTTGCTTCTCTCTCTGCCTATGTTTCTGTGTCTTTCATGAATAAATAAATAAAATCTTAAAAAAAAAATAAAGAATCAGGATTTGAACACAAATAGTTTGGCTCCTCCTACTTGCCTTTAACCACTAAATTAGCATGCTAGCTTTCAGAGGGTTGACAACATAAACACTGGTAAATCCTTAGAGTGGTAAAGATAAATTGTGGGATTGAATACTTGTTATTAGGTTGGATTGCCAAATTTAACAAATAAAAATACAGGATGAAAAAAAAAATAAAAAAAAAAATAAATAAATAAAAAAGAAAAAAAAATAAAAAAATAAAAATACAGGATGTTCAGGTAAATTTGAATTATTTTTAATTGCCTATGTATATGTATACTGAGATAAAGACTATTACTCAGGACACACTAATACTGAAAAATTATTGCACATCTGAAATAAACTACACATATCCAAATTCTATACCTCTTTCTTTAATTATATTGCCTTGTTTTAGCTCTGCTTAATAGTTCCTTGTTTCATGGAATTTGCTTATAAAATCCCTTGCAGTTATAATATATATTCCATTTACATCGTAACATAACTGGCACAATGTTTATATAAAAAGTATTTGGTTCTTTTGCCCATTCAACATTCTTTACTGAGAAAACACATTCAACATCAGCATTATGAGCTGGGATCTTTAGCATGTACTGACATAAAGTTATCAAGTGTGAGAATTACTCTTCCAACTTGATTTGGGTCCCTCCGGGATGCACCGCGGACAGGTGCACGCCGTACCCGGGGCAGAGCCCACGTGTGGCCCTGGGGGCGCCGCCTTGGGGCCGCTGTCGTGCCCGAGGCCTGTGGGTCTGCGCCCGCCGCGATGCCGAAGATCAAGGCGGGGACGAGCGGTCGCCGCCGCGAGCGGCTCAAGCAGAGCCGGGAGCTGAAAAGCGCGGGAGGACTGACGTTCAACACGGGGATTGGGCAGCACATACTGAAAAACCCTCTCGTTGTGAACAGCATCATCGACAAGGCTGCCTTAGGACCAACTGATGTGGTGCTGGAAGTTGGACCTGGAACTGGCAATATGACTGTTGAGTTGCTAGAAAAGGTAAAAAAGGTAATTGCCTGTGAACTTGACCCAAGGCTAGTAGCGGAACCTCACAAAAGAGTTCAGGGCACGCCTCTGGCCAGCAAGCTTCAGGTACTGGTGGGTGATGTGTTGAAAACAGATCTGCCATTCTTTGATGCTTGCGTGGCAAATTTGCCGTATCAGATCTCTTCCCCCTTTGTCTTCAAGCTGTTGCTGCACCGACCTTTTTTCAGATGTGCTGTACTTATGTTTCAAAGAGAATTTGCTCTCCGACTAGTTGCAATGCCTGGAGATAAATTATACTGCAGACTCTCAATCAACATACAGCTGTTAGCACGTGTGGACCATCTGATGAAAGTTGGAAAGAATAACTTCAGGCCACCACCCAAGGTAGAATCCAGTGTGGTAAGAATAGAACCTAAGAACCCACCACCACCCATCAATTTTCAGGAATGGGATGGCCTAGTAAGGATCACCTTTGTTAGGAAGAACAAGACACTCTCTGCTGCATTTAAGTCAAGCGCAGTGCAACAGCTATTGGAAAAAAACTACAGAATCCACTGTTCACTCCATAATATTATAATACCAGAAAATTTCAGCATAGCAGATAAAATACAGCAAATCCTAACCAGCACAGGTTTTAGTGACAAGCGGGCCCGTTCCATGCACATAGATGACTTCATCAGATTGCTACATGGATTCAGTGCAGAAGGTATACATTTTTCTTAGCTTTCTGGCAAACAGAATTTTCCAAACTCAAGAAAAAGAAACTGGAATTATATATTTTTTAATAATTTGAGAAGATGAACTATGCCTTTGCTTCAATGGAACACTATATATGCTTGACTATTTTTGATTTAATACTACTACTGTCATCATTTATTACTATGAATTTTTACAGTACTCAGTCAATTCTAAGTACCCAAGATTTTTTTGGTTGTGTTGTGTTTTTAATATCTAACATAGGGAAGGGTCCAGTCTATACATGATAATCTTTATGAGCCGCAGGCACGCACAACTTTACACTTAAACTTATCATTTCTTTTTTTTTCTTTAATAGTCTTTTTTTATATAAATTTTTATTTATTTATGATAGTCACACACAGAGAGAGAGAGAGAGAGAGAGAGGCAGAGACATAGGCAGAGGGAGAAGCAGGCTCCATGCACCGGGAGCCCGACGTGGGATTCGATCCCAGGTCTCCAGGATCGCGCCCTGGGCCAAAGGCAGGCGCCAAACCGCTGTGCCACCCAGGGATCCCTAAACTTATCATTTCTAACAGTTTATTGTATAAAGATGTTACTTGTTCTATTTTCTGTATATTACTGTGAGGACCTCTAGGCTTTGTCCCTCAAATAGTAAAAAAGTTAAAGTATGCTTAACTCCAATGTATTTCCCATACTGTTTTTATTCATGTACACAATAAAACTGCTTTATTTTGAAAAAAAAAAACAAAAAACAAAAAGCAAAAAAACAAACTTGATTTGTTGGGCAACTCAGGTGGCTTAGTGGTTTAGCACCACCTTCAGCCCAGGGGTCCCAGCATGGAGCCTGCTTCTCCCTCTGCTTATGTCTCTGCTCGCACCCACCCCCCTCATGTCTCTCATGAATAAACAAATAAAATCTTAAAAAAAAAAACTTGATTTGTTGGAGCACATAATGCTGTATTTCATAGCATAACTTGCTTATCTATTCTTGAAGATTATGCCACACCTCTCAATGGCTTTTTAAAATGTTATCCCCTGGCAAAAAGAAGATCATTGTTATCTTTATTCTCTTCTTCTACACTATACATGATGACTCCTATTAAAGAACATAAACATATTTATTTAAAGAAAAAAAAAGACTAAGTGACATCAGTAAAATAGCCAGGTAAGATGTGGCCTATATATCTCCCTTCTCAACAATAATAATTTGGCATTCATCCACAGACAAAAGTGCCTTTGCTGGAACTTTGGGATCTAGGTAGGAGACTGTGAAACCCTAGTGCAGATCAAGACCAAGGCTGTTTTAAGAAGCAGGCTCACACCCAAGGAAGCTTATTTGTTGACTGTGGTCCAGGCCACAGAAATGAAAACACCTCTGTACCCATGAAAACTCAGCTATAGGGCTATTTGGCTTTGGATCTGTTGCTAGTGCTATATGCCAGGGGTTGAGGGAGGAGTCACACCTACCTGTGTGTTTTGTAGAAGACTTACAGACCTTTGTCCTGGCTGTGGACTCTGAAGTGGTCCATGAATCAGCATTAGCCCCTCTTGGTCAGCCACACTCTACAAATAGTCTTTCTGGAATAGGGAGCCTGCAGGCGACACTCCCATCTGCATCCCCAGAGACCTGAGAGGGCCCTATATGCAGCTCCAACTTCTTCACAGTCATAGTCCTCAGCAGAAGGACTAGCAGTTCTGAGGATCCAAGGTCTCAGCAGGAGACACTATCCTGTGCAACCCCAGAGATTTTGAAAGGGCCCTTTATTGGGCTCCAGTGCCACCCAACCACAGAGACCCAGCAGGAGATGGCTCCTGGCTGCACCCATGGATATCTTGAAGGGTCCTGTACTTGACTCCAATCATATCAAAGCTATAGTCCACCACCAGACCTGCCAGCTCTGCCAACCCTGGGACCTAGTAGGACACATTCCTATGCTCTTGGAGATCCTGAGACCGCCTTATCTTTGGCTCTAGCACCTCACAACTATGGTCTGTGGTTTCTTGATGGCCCAGGTTACCAGTGGGAGATACCCTCATTTGTACTACTGGAGGCCCTAAAAAGGGATTATACTTGGTTCCAGGCTTTCTCAGCTACAGTCCACAGGAAGTCTTCCTGTCACAGGGACCGGGTAGGAGACACATCTGTGCCTCAAGAGATCCTAAAAGGGACCTTTACTTAGCTCTAGCCCTTTCAGAAATGATCAGGGGCCAGTCCATCCCACCCAGAGACCAGGTGGGAGAGACACCTAGATATGCTTCCAGAGATAAGTCTGTAGACCTCAATCTTGAAGATTGATCTGGGAACTGAAACTAATTTGGGGCTTGATTTTTGCTTCTCTCAGCAAGTCCTGAGCCAGTCCTGCCCACCCAGGAATCCATCTGGTGACTAGACAACTGATCTTCCAGGGACCTGGCATACACCTGACATGGCCATACCTGTCATACACCTGATAATAGGTTGTCTGAAGATCCAGCTATGGATCTTGAAATGGACCCTTGTCCTAGCAGCACCCCACTAAGCAATCTTAACCAGATCCAACCCAGCATGACAGCAATTCTAGATATAACCCTATATAAAACCCTGGAGAACAAACAGGAAAAGGTATTTATGTACAGAAACCAATCTGTGAAGCCTGAAAAAGGAGTCTTTTCTCAAATATACTGACACAAGCACAAAACTCATGAATCAAGAAGAATCAGACCAATATGACACCACCAAAGGAAACTAATAAAGCATGTATAACCAACTTCAAAGAAATGGAGATTTACTGTTTGCCTGACAAGGAATTCAAAATCATCATCTTAAACTAAATGAAATACAAGAGAATATATATGGACAACAAAGCAGGAAATCACTTCATAAACAAAATGAATAAATAAAAAGCATAAAAAAGAATCAAACAGAGATCCTGGGGCTGAAGAATACAATGATAGAACTGAAAAATTCAGTAAAGAGCTTCAACAACAGACTTGATCATGCAGATAAGGAATCAGTGAACTCAAAGACAACATTTGAAATTTTCCATTTAAAGGAACAAAAAAAATGAATCTATCTTACACCACTCATAAAAATTAACTTGAAATGAATTAGAGACTTAAATGTTAGATCTCAAACCCTAAAACTCCTAGAAGGATATATATGGAAAAAGCTTCTCAATATGGGTCTTGGCAATAATTTTTTTGGATATAAAATTTAAAGTACAAGCAGCAAAAGCAAAAATAAACATGTGAAACTACATCAAATTAAAATGCTTCTGCATAGCAAAAGAAACAATCTACTGAATAATTAGGCAACCTACTAAATGGAAGGATATATTTGTAAACCATGTATCTGATAAGGAGTTTATATCTAAAATACATAAGTAACTTATACAAATGAATTGCAAAGCAAATGAGCAAACAAAACTCACCCAAATAATTTACTAAAAAATGGTCAGAGAACTTAAAGCAGTATTTTTCTAAAGAAGACATGCATATGACCAAACCAGTACATGCAAAGGTACTCAACATCACCAATCATCAGGAAAATGCAAATCAAAGCCATAATGAAATATCACCTCACTTCTGTAGAATGATTGTCATGAAAAAAAGACATGAGATAATAAGCATTATCACAATAGCCAAGAAATGCAAACAAACTGTGTCTCTCAGTGAATGAATGGATAAATAAAATGTGATGTATAAATTGTGTATATGTATATATACATCTATAGTATAATATATATAATACATATAATATATATTTACATATTATGTACTTCCCCTATACTCTTTTTTCCATCAACATCTTTGATGCAGAATCACAACAATCTTGGAAGCTATGTGTTAAAGATGACCATACAACTAGATAAAAGGATCTGAGTTTCCTAAATCAGTGCCTGGAGAAGAATAACATTTCTGTTTGGAAATTCTCATAAGTGAACTTCTTCCAAATTAGAGTCAAAAGACGTTTTGAGATTTATTTGTTATAGTAGCTAATGTAAACTATTATGAATTTCTAAAAAAAATAAAGGAAATGTCATTTTTCCCTTAGAAGAATATCACACACAAAACACTTACCAGAAACCCCCTACCAAATTAAAAATATTAAGTCCTGAACCTGTGCTAATCTGGTAGACATAAGTCAGTGTATTTTGTTTCTTAGTCGCTTATCACTTCTCTTTGTTGTGTTTCTGATTAAGGCCTCTGTCTATAAGTTGTTAGAGATAGAACTATCTGTTCAGCTTGATATAAACACAGAAATATTTTTAGCCTAATCCCTGGTAATATATCTCGAAGAGCAAGTATATGTCTTCCTAAAAACATTAAAAAATACTATTTGGAGATACTTTAACATATTCCTCTTTTCAATGGTCACATCACTAGGGATATTTGTCTTCAATATATTTTAGCCTCCCCCCACCTTTTTAAAAAATGAAGGTAAATATGGCTTTCAAAGATTTTCTCTTAAAAACTTTAAATTCTTCCACAAAGCTTTTCTTCTTTTGGGAACTGGAAAACTACAATCATAGAGCCCAAAGAATGGGGAAAATGAAAATCAAGATATTTACTTCCAAAGGCAAGCAAGGATATAACAGGCACTATATCCTTGAGAAGCTTGAGTATTAAGAGTATTGATTTATGCAAATACTATTTTATCTTATTTCGGTGTCTCCGACTGGAGTATTTTAACCATCTAAGACAGCATTTACCTCAATCAATATTTCCCTTGACTATGGTGGTTTCCTAGGAGATCAGAAGTAGTCTGTAGAATCAGATTACTTATATATTTCTTGGACAAATATGAGAGCATTAAGCTTTTCAAATTATGTTGTTAATGTAAGGTGATTCTGAGAAACTAATTGTCATAAGAATTGGTAACATATTATAATAAGCTGAAAGGGAAAAATGCTTTCTGAAATATGACTGACTTGTCTGTCATGAGATAAAATGGAATATAGAGATGTGATTTTGCCAAAAACTGTGATATAGGATCCAGATAATTTGCTATTTTTGACAGTCACACAATGGCTCACAGAATTACATAAAACATAAAATTTAAAGTCCCCAGTTTATCTGTCCCATCTTCTTTTATCAGAGCCTACATGCAAATATGGGTTATTGCACCAACCTCTAATAGATCCTCCTCCACATTTTTTCTCATCTAATTCATTTTTTACCAAAAACTTGTGAAAATTCTCTTCTCAATGCAAAGCTACTCAGTGGGCTAGTATGGCCTCCAATTGCACATAGAATAAATTTTAGCAACCTCAACATGGTTTTTAAGACCTAGTATCATGTAGTCCTGCTTACCACTCTCACACTTATCAGTTGAATGAGGAATCTTATATTCTTGGGATATAAACAGAAAAATACTTGGTTGGCTGGCTGGCTTGCTTGCTTGCTTTATTTATTTATTTATTTATTTATTTATTTATTTATTTATGTGAAATCTATTTTCATGGTAATCGTTCATTTCCTTTTTTAAAAAATAATTTTAATGAATGAGTAATACATATATAGCTACAAATTTTAAAGGCTTTATAATGGCACATAAGAAAAAGAACCATACCAGCCAATTACCTACCTTGGAGGAAATAATTATGATTTATTATTTGTGTATTCTTCAGAAGATATTTCAATCATACAAGAAACTTTTTTTGCCAAGAGAAGTGCTGTTATTCACTGTACTTTTTTCCCTCCCTTCCTTCCTTCCTTCCTTCCTTCCTTCCTTCCTTCCTTCCTTCCTTCCTTCCTTCCTTCCTTCCTTCCATTTCTCTATCTATCTCTATCTAGTTATCTATTTATGGATGGATTGATAGTTGAATTCAATTTCAGTACCTACAGAACTGTTTCATTTTAGTTGACTTCATCATATTCTATTGTATGGAATTTTAAAAAGTGATTATTTTCTTACCTCAGATCCTCTAGATAGTAACACTGGATACAAGAATTAAGAACTAACACATTACTTGTGAGGTACAGGCCCAGGGAATAAGGATGAGGGATGAGGAAACTGAGGCTAGGCAGAGTGTAGGCAGCATAATGTGATGTGATGTTTGTTCACTGGGTGCTTAGTTCACTTGATGCAGGAGACTTCTCCAGAAATGTTTCAAGGAGGAAACATGTTTCAACATAGTCCACTATGGAAGAAAGGAGAAGATATTAAAGGAGAAGATATTATCTGTCCATCTTTCTGCTGTTACCCATTTGCCATTAGCTAAACTTCACCTTCAACTTATCTCTGTGCTTCTAAGTTATGTCATCAGATCCCTTCAGCCATTTAGGAAACCAGATGTATGTCACATAGCAAGTAGGATTTCATCAAAATCCAAAATTCGAAGTGTGTTTCAGTTTGGGGGAGTCATTCACTAAAAGAGAGAATAAAGAGAATCAGTAAAGGAACAAAAAATTTATTTTCCAGTAGAAACACAGATACATAGAGCACATAGTTCTCTTCGTGTTATAAGAGAACTATGAAAAGATTTAGTGTGATTGGAGATGGAGGAGAAAGAGTATGTATCATGACATATTGCTATCTACAGTTGCTTGTCATTCAGACTATTTTATTTTTTTAATGGAAGTATAGTTGACATACAATATTACATTAGTTTTGGGTGTATACCATAGTGATTCACCAAGTCTATATATTATGCTGTGCTCACCATGAGTGTAGCAACCATCAGTCACCATACAATAGTATTATAATACCATTGACTCTATTCCCTGTACTGTACCTTTCATATCCATGAATTATTTATTCCATAACACTGGAAGCCTGTACCTCCTACTCCCCCTCACCCATTTTGCTCATCCTCTTGCCCTCCCTCTCCTCTGGCAACCATTACTTTGTTCTCTGTGTTTTTTGGTCTGTTTCTGCTTTATGTTTGTTTGTTCATTTGTTTTGTTTTTTAGATTACACATATAAGTGAAATCATAGGGTATTTGTCTCTATATATATGGCTAATTTCACCTAGCATAACACCTTCTAAGTCCATCTGTGTTGTTGCTAATGGTAAGATCTCAATCTTTTTATGGCGGTGTAATATTCCATTTTGTATGTGTATATATATAGTATAGTATAGTGTGTGTATATATATACATAGTGTGTGTGTGTGTGTATTAATCCTCACTACATGTTCCTTAATCCACTCACCTGTCAATGGACTCTTGGGTTGCCTTCATATCTTGGCTCTTGTAAATAATGCTGTAATAAACATAGGGTTCATATATCTTCAAATTGTTATTTTCATTTTCTTTGGGTAAATACCCAGTAGTGGAATTAGTGGATCATATAGTATTTCTATTTTTAATACTTTGAGGTACCTCCATCCTGTTTTCCACAGTGGTTGTACCAAATTACATTCCCACCATCAGGACACGAGGGTTCATTTCTCTCCACATCCTCTCCAACAGTTATTTTGTCTTTTTGATACTAGTCATTCTGACAAGTGTAAAGTGATATTTCATTGTGGTTTTGATGGGCATTTCCTTAATGATTAGTGATGCTGAGCATTTTTATATGCCTTTTAGGCATCTGTGTATCTTCTTTGGAAACATGTCTATTCAGGTCCTCTGCCCTTTTTTCCCATCAGATGATGATGGTGATGACGATGATTACTATTTTGGTGTTGAGTTGTATAAGTTCTTTATATATTTTGCATAGTAACCCTTATTAGATATGTCATTTGCAAATACCTTCTTCCATTTAGCAGGCTGTCTTTTCATTTTGTTGGTGGTTTCCTTCACTGTGCAAAAGTATTTTATTTTGGTATAATCTAAATTTTTTTGTTTATTTTTTTGTTTCCCTTGGCTGAGGAGAGATATCCATAAATATGGTGGTAAAGCCTTTGTCAAATAGATTACTGCCTATATTTTCTTGAAGAGTTTTATAGTTCCAGGTCTCACATTTAGGGCTTTAATCCATTTTGTTTATTTTTATGTATGGTGTGTGCATGTATAGTTTTATTCCTTTTTATGTAGCTGTCTAGTTTTCCCAACACCGTTATAGAAGAAACTGTCCTTTTCTCATTATATATTATTACTTCTTTTGTCATAAATTGACATGGATTTATTTCTGGGTTATATATTCTGATCCATTGATCTGTGTGTCTGTTTTTGTGCCAGTATCAAACTGTTTTGATTACTAGAGCTTTGTAGTATAGTTTGAAATCTGGAATTGTGTTACCTCCAGCTTTCTTCTTTTTCAAGATTGCTTTGGCTGCTCAGAGTCTTTTGTGGTTCCATGCAACTTTTAGGATTGCTCGTTCTTGTTATGTGAAAAATACTGTTGGTCAGATTATTTTAAATTTAACAATGTAGCAGTGAATATATTCCTTCACATACTATACCTCTAAAATACAATTATATATGTTGGATACTTTTGAGAAGTGGGATTGCTGAATCAAAGGGAAGGTACATTTAAAATTTCTGGCAGATATGCATTATTTGATTTTTTTTCTGCTTAGGGTTCAGTGAGATTCTTTAAATATATCACTGGATATCTTTTATGACCTTTCTAAAATTCTCAATCATAATGCCTTTGACCATTGCCTCTTCCCCCATTCCCTATATTCTCTATTTTTGGGACTTTGATTCATGTTACATTTTTTCTATGTCCCACATACCTCTTAGATTCTATTCTCTGTTTCACTATGCTTCAGTTTGGATATGTTCCAGTCAACTATGCCTTTCTTCTGCTCTCTCCAATTAGTTTCTTCTGCTTTTAAATTAGTTTGTTGACTATTTCAGTTCTAGAATTTGCCATTGATTCTTTATTAAATATTGACATTCTCTGAAGACATTTTCCATCTTGTTACCTATTTTCTTGAACCTGTTATTCACAGTTATTTGCAAGTCCACATTAGATAACTTCAATATCCTGATTACTTTCAGATCTATTCCGTTGTCCATATATTTTTCCCTTAGTGTTTGCTCCTTTATTTCTGTCTTCTGATATGTGTGATAATTGATTGAATATAAAGAATTTTGATTAAATCTAAAAAATCATCAAGGTAATTTGAGGCTTTGCATGGTGTTCTGTTCTTCAGAGTTTGCTTTTGTTTCTGGCATGCAGTTGGAGTTGTGGCAGACTAGCCCACTGAGATGATGTGAAGCTCAGTTCCATGTTGAGAGGGGTTTTCCTTTTTAGATTTGCCCTTCCTTTGGGTAAGAACCTCTCTTGAGTCTCAGAAGTTTGAAGTGATTTACTAGGGCCCCTCCTTCTTGTTAGGCTCTGATATCTAATTTTTGATTTCTCATCACTCTCAGATTGCCAAAGTCCAGTTCACCTTTCTACTATCTTTTTCTTAGTTTCTCAACCTCTGTACCCCATAAATTTAAGGAAATATGCCACAGGAGAACAGATTCACCTTAATATTCTTCTTTCTCTTTGAAACTTTGGCCCATTCAGACTCAGCACCTGTAGTTCCCTAAACACAGATTTTAGAATCAGCACCATATGATTATTGAAACTTCAGTTCTGTTCACCAACTGTCAAGCTGGTTGCCTTCTGCTGGGCTCAGTCTCTGTCTCATGCAGGTTGTGATTTGCAAGAGCTTTGGAAGAAAAATTATTGAGTGTGAAGCTTCTATTTTCTCTAGGGGCTTCATTATCTTCAAGATCTTAGCCTCCTGAAAAAAAATATGGTGATTTTAGAATATATATATTACATATATATATATAGATAGATAGATCTATTAATAATCTATCTACAATATAGACCATATACACAGTAACTAATATATATTAATCATAATTATACAACATTAATATATAATAATTTATATACAGATATAATTTAGTAGAATTTATATACAACATAGAATATATATACAATATATAGTAGAATATATATACAATGACTAATATACATTAATCATAATTACATAACATATATATATATATATATATATAAATTCAAGAGACCAAAATCTTTTCCTAGCTCTTCTCAGTAAGAGGGTAGTCTAATACAAAGTCTTCTATCATGAGTGTGCTGTTAGTGAAAATCAAAATTTAACTCTTCGTATGTGTCTATTTTATAAATAAAAATAAAGATTTTATTTATTTATTCATGATAGACTCAGAGAGAGGCAGAGACACAGGCAGAGAGAAAAGCAGGCTCCATGCAGGGAGGCCTGATGTGGGACTTGATTCTGGGACTCCGGGATCATGCCTGGAGCCAAAGGCAGATACTCAATTGCTGAGCCACCCAGGTATCACTCATTTGTGTCTTAAATTAAGATTAATGTGTAATCTTTTGGGGATATTTTAGAATTCCTGAAGTATATTTTCAATGTGGCTCACCTCTGATTGCAGTATGTGTCAAATTTCATGCCCCATATTTTAAGAGGACTAGTAAAAATAAAAGAGGGGGGAAAAAGCAATTGTTTAATTGGGAAATCAGCACAAATAGAAAATATTTTGAAAGTATTTGAAGAAACTTATAGATCATGTGGATAATTTTAAGGCTATAGAAAATAAAACTGTTAACATTATGCTCTGAGTAAAAAATACATGAAATGAAATTTTAAAGGAATTTTTTATGTATATACAAGAAAATAGATGTGTGGGATTTCTTTTTAAGAAAGGATCTGCTAGTATCACGACACTAACAAAAAAAGATATATCTTTCTTTCCATAAATTATACTGAAAGTAAGGTCTAGAAATCTTCATATATTCCTACTTCTGTTGTTTAGGGTAATATCAGAAAATGTATTTCAGTGAATAAAATTTTATCTCTATAAAACTAAAAGTGATTTTTACCTATTTTTTTAAGGTTTCAGAATTTTCTCGACCAGATGAAAATATCTATTTCTGCATTTCACAATATTTGTTGAGTGTTTGGTGTGTGCCGGACACTTTTAAGGTACTTGGGATATGGTTAATAAGAATAACAAGTAAGTAAAACAGAGTGTTGCAGATTGAAACAGAGATTAGTGCATAAGACCTGTGTGCTCTCAAGGATCAACCCTATGGGGAAGGGAGGTACCAGGAAGGCAAGGGTATAATTTCATCTGTGAAGCAGATAAGCAGGGCCTCAGCCTACCTGGTGGGGAACTCTGAGGCTGCAATTATACTTCAGAGTGTCCCAAGTTGGTGAGGGGACTCAGACTGTTATATGGCCACTTTGACCAGTTACTGAATGCAGGGTGCATCCTAAAAAGCAGTGTGGCCTTGATCTAGGCAGCTCTTGTTAACAGATGCAATTCCTGGAGAGGCCTACAACTGATGCCTCTCAGCAAGCCATAACGAGCAGCTGTAGGAAAAGCTTTTCAGTCCTGAAGCAGGAATCTGGGTAGTGCTGCTCAGTCTACTACATATGGTTTGTTAAGTGGTGATACGTTCTATGAGAAACGAAAAGGTTAAGTAGGGTAAAGAGGACCAGAAATGCCAGAGAGGGTGTGGACTGATATTGATCAAGACACAGCTTCAGTGAGAAGGTGGTATTTGAGCAGATAGTGAAGGTGAGAGAGTTAGCCAGGAGGATATCTAGGGCAGAGAGGACAGCTAGGTGCAAAGCTCCTAATTGTATGCATGCTGGTGTAGGCAAAGAACAGTAAGGAGGTAACTGTGGTGGAGAAGTGTGAGTGAGGACCAGAAGGGTGGAAGGTGAGGTTAATGAGGAGATGATGGACAGTTTGTGTAGGTACCTGTAGGCCTTCAGAGGCTTTGGTCTTTAATCAGTGTGTGTGTGTGTGTGTGTGTGTGTGTGTGTGTATACATACATATATAGGGGAGCTGCTGTAGGGTTGAGCAGAGAACTAAGATGATCCGATCTATGTTTTTAAAAGGTTAAATGTGGCTCCTGTACTGAGAATAGACTTGGGGGTCAGAGGTAGAAGCAAGCTAGAAATTATATTTGGATATCAGTGGTATAAAATAACTTTTGTGAAGTGGTACATTGATGAGGGCTACTCTCTCAATTTGAGGCATAATAATGAACACAGGAAAAGCTCTTAATGCAAGCTAAGCACCCTGTTTTACTAAATTGTTCTCATATAATCTTCACAATGATCTTTGATGTACACAGTGTTATTATAGCAGTTTTGCAGATAAGGAAATGACAGCACAGAAGGTTACAAATTTTTTCTAAAATCATGGAACTAGTGGCATAAGAGGCCACAGAGTTGAGATGGGACTTCTTTTTTTTAGTAAGGAAAAAAGAGTTCCCTATAGTTCAACACTGATACTCGTGAAGTATTTTAGGTGAACTGTTACTCTGAGCAACAACTATTTCACTCATGCTTAGTAAGTCCCCAACCCATCAGAGCAGATTTTGTACTTGTATTGTTAAATTTATTCCTAAGTATTTTATTCTTTTGATGCTATTATAGATGGATTTGCTTTCTTCATTTTTTGATTATTCCTTGTGAGTGGATAAAAATACAATCAATCTTTTAATATGTATATTAATTTTGTATCCTTTAATGTTGCTGAACTTGCTTATCAATCTAATTTTTAGTTAATTCTTTATGGATTTTTATAAATAACATCCTGTTATATACAAATAAAGATATATTTACATCTCCCTTTCAAATATGGATGCCTTTTATTTCAATTTATTTCCTAATTGCCTTGGCTAGAATCTTTGGAACAAGCTAAAGAGGGTGACAACATGGAACATCCTTATCTTGTTTCTTATCGTAAAGAAAAGCTATTGTCTCACTATTAAGCATGATATTAGCTGTGGGTTTTTTATAGATGCATTTCATAAAATTTAGGAAGATCCCATCTATTACTACTGGTTGAGTGTATTTATCATGAAAAACTTTTGAATTTTATCATATGCATCTCTCCATCTGCTGAGATAATTATGTGCTTTGTGTCCTTTATTCTGTTGATGTGAAGTATTATAATAATTGATTTTCCTATGTTAACCAAACCTTGCATTCTTGGGACAAATCCTACTTGATCATGGTGTGCAATCCTTTTTGTATATTACTGGATTCAACTTGTATATTGTTGAGGAATTTTCTTCATCTATATTCATAAGATACATTGGTCTGTAGTTTTCATGTGAATGTCTTGATCTAGTTATAATATCAGGATAATGCTGGCTCAGAGAATAAGTTGGGAAGTGATTCTCACTCTTCTTTTTTTCCCCAACTTTACTGAAATATAATTGATTTATAACATTATGTAAGTTTAGGGTATATAAGTAGTGATTTTATATATGTATATATTGGAAAATGATTGCCATAATGTTAGTTGACACATCCATCACTTCATATAATTACACAGTTTTTACTTTTTTAAAATTTTTGTTTATTTATGATAGAGAGAGAGAGAGAGAGAGGCAGAAACACCGGAAGAGGGAGAAGCAGGCTCCATGCACCAGGAGCCCGACGTGGGATTCGATCCCGGGTCTCCAGGATCGCGCCCTGGGCCAAAGGCAGGCGCTAAACCGCTGCGCCACCCAGGGATCCCAATTACACAGTTTTTAGAATTATTTATTTATTTTCAGATTGAGAGAGAGAGAGAGCATGAGTGTGTGAGAGGGAGGAGGGGCAACAGGAGAGGGAAAGACAGAATCTCAAGGAGATTACACTGAGCACCATTATTACGCACGGCTTGATATCAGGACCCTCAGATCAGTACCTGAGCTGAAACCAAGAGTTGGATGCTTAATCACCTGAGCCACCCATGGGCCCCTTACACAATTTTTGTGAGTGGCAAGAACTTTTAAAATTTACTCTCTTAGCAACTTTCAAATATACATTACATTATTGTTAACTGTAGTTCACCTATATTACCAGAAATTATTTATCTTAAAACTGAATGTTTATACCCTTTGACTGCCTTTCTTGGATTTTTTCCACCCTCTACTTCCTGCCCACTGGAAACCACAAATCTCTCATCTTTCCTATAAGTTTGTTTTTTTATTATTCCAAATATATATATATATATCTTTCTCTGTCCAGCTTATTTCACTTAGCATAATGCCCTTGAAGTTCATTCATGTTATAGCAAGCGGAAGACTTTCCTTGTTTCTCATAGTTGAATAATATACCATTGTATACGTATACCACATCTTCTTTATCCATCCTTGGACACTTAGATTGTTTCCATTTCTTAGCTGTTATGACTAATGTTGTTATGAACACAGGAGTGCAGGTATCTCTTTAACAGAATAATTTTGTTTCCTTTGTATATATACCAGAAGTGGGATTGGTGGATAAGATGGTATTTCTATTTTTAATGTTTTAAGGAACCTCTATACAGTTTTCCATAGTAGCTGTACCAGTTTAGATTCTTACCAAAAGTGCATTAAAGTTCTCTTTTCTTCAGTTCTTCATCAGTACTTGGTTATCTCTTGGCTTTTTTATGATAACCATTCTAATAGGTGTAAGATGATATCTCATTGTAGTTTTAATATGTATTTTCCTGATGATTAGTGACATTGAGCACCTCTCTGTGTGCTTTTGGCCATTGATATGCTTTGAAAAATCCCTATTTTGGTCCTTTGGCCACTTTTAAACTGGATTGTTTGGTATTGAGTTGTATGAGTTCCTTATGTATTTTGGATATTAACCCCTTATATGTGATTTTCAAATATATTCTCCCATTCCTAGGTTGCTTTCACATTTTGTTTATGGTTTCTTTTATTGTGCAGAAGCTTTTAAGTTTGCTGGTAGTCCCACTTTATCCTTATATAATGACCTTCTCTGCCTCCTGTTGCCATGGCTTAAAGTCTATTTTGTTTGATATAAATATTGATACTCCTGTTCTCTTTTGGTTTGTACATGCAAAGAATATCATTTCCAGCCCTTTACACTTAGCCTATGTGTGTTCTTAAAGGTGAAGTGAGTATCTTCTAGGTATCATATAAGTAGATTTTATTTTTTCTTTTCTTTCTTAAATCCTTCCAGCTCCTTTGTATTTATTGATAGGAAAATTCAATCTGTTTACATTTAGAGTAAATATTAATAGGTAAGAACTCCCTGCCATTTTATTTTTTCCTGGCTATTTTATAGTACCCTTGTTCCTTTCTTCTTGCTACCTTCCTTTGTGAATTGATGATTTTACATAGTAGTATGCTTTGATTCCACATTCTTTATCTTTTGTGATTCCACTGTAGGTTTTTGTTCTGTGGTTAGCATAAGGCTTACATAAAACTATATGTAAATACATATATGTGTGTGTGTATATGTATATATACACAGACACATTTATACACACATGTATACACATATATGTATGTGTATATACATACATATATGTGTATATATACATATGTGCTTATATACTTATGTATGTATACATATATATGTTTATATATAACAATGTATTTCACTCTGATAACAAATTAACTTCAATCACTTTATATTTTTAATGTCACAATTTGCCTTTTTATGATATATTAACAAATTATTATAGCTATAGGAATTTTTAATACTTCTATCCCTTCCCATTTATAATACAGTTAAGTGGTTAATACACCATTGAATTGCATTATTAGTATATTCTGACTCTGACTTACCTTTACCAGTTTGCTGAATATTTTTTAAGATTTTATTTATTTATTCATGAGAGACACAGAGAGAGAGAGGCAGAGACACAGGCAGAGGGAAAAGCAGGTTCCATGCAGAGAGCCCGACATGGGACTTGATCCCCGGTCTCCAGGATCAGGCCCTGGGCTGAAGGCGGCACTAAACTACTGAGCCACCCAGGCTGCCCTGCTGAATATTTTTATAGGTTTTCATTACTAATTATCTTTTCATTTCAGCTTAAAAAACTCCTTTCAGCATTTCTTGTAAGGCAGGTCTAGTGGTGCTGAACTCCCTCAGCTTTTCTTTGTTAGAGCTTTTATCTCACCTTCATTCCTGAAGGACAACTTTGCTGGGTAAAATATTCTTGGTTGGCACTTTATTTCAGCCCTTGGAATGTACCATCCCATTCTCTCCTGACTTGCCAGGTCTCTGCTGAGTAGTCTGATGATAGCCATGTAGGAGTTCACTTTTATGAGAGGAACTTCTTTCTCTCTCTCTTTTTTTAACTTCTTTCTCTTTTAAAATTCTTTTACTTTGATGTTGGACAGATTTATAATGTTTTGGAGAAGACCATTTTGGGTTGAAATGAACTTGGATGTCCAAATCTCTCCCCCAATTTGAGAAGTTCTCAGTGCTTATTTCTTTAAATAAGCTTT
Organism: Canis lupus dingo; assembly: GCF_003254725.2. Classification (NCBI taxonomy): domain Eukaryota; kingdom Metazoa; phylum Chordata; class Mammalia; order Carnivora; family Canidae; genus Canis; species Canis lupus. The sequence goes on from NC_064267.1 coordinate 8,452,776, forward strand.
CTACCTTTTCTTCCTCTCTTTTCCTTCTGAGACTCCAGTGATGTATACATTGTTTTTGTTAATGATATCCCATAAATCCTGTGGCTTTCTTCATTCCTTTTCATTTTTTAAAAAATTTTTGCCCCTTTGATTAGATAATTTCAGTTGATCTGTCTGCTAGCTGATTTTTTTCCTCTGCTTCACCCAGTCTGCTGTTGATGCTCTCTATTGAATTCTTCAGTTCAGTCCTGGCATTCTTCATCTCCAGAATTTCCTTTTGGTTCCTGTTTATGTTTCCTTTCTCCTTGTTGAACTTCTTATTTTGTTCTTATATTGTTTTCCTTATAGCACTAAGGTGTTTATCTGTGTTCTCTAATAGCTCTTTGAGCACCTTTACAATAATTACTCTGAATTCTGCCAGTTAATTCCTGGATCTCCATTTCCTTGGGGTCAGTTACTGCAATTTTACTGTATTCTTTTGGTGGAGTCATGTTTACCTGATTCTTCATGATCCCTGCAGCCTCACACAGTTATCTGCACATTTGAAGAAGCAGTCACCTTTTTATGGACTGACTTCAGTAAGTGAAGACTTTCACCTGTGGATGGGGGAACACTCAAGAGTGTTGTGACCTCAGATCTAGTGATTCAGGGCACTGAGTCCTGGGGTTTGTGGTGGCACTAGGTCTGGAAGGGGTGTGTGTGTGTGTGATGTCTCTTCAGCTCTGGCTGCTAGGTTGCACAACATTGACAACTATGTGGTCCTTGGCAAGGACTTCAAGGAGTCCTTAGTGGTTCCAAGAGCTGTTGGAGACCTCAGAAGTGCCTCCAGATGAGTGGCTAGACCAGGGCAGGCAACAGTCAGTAGTGGCTGGACTTGGTGCTGTACACACACATGGCTGCAAGGGCCAGCTGCAGGTACCTATGTAGTGACAGGGGCCAGATGCATATACACTACACAGTGGTAGGGACCAGGATAAGCAACAATGTCCAGGGTCAACTCTGACACAGTGGCAACTGCAAGGCCCTAGCTGTCAGCCTGATTTCCCATGGTTGCAGCCTCTCTCCAGGTGTGCACAGTACAGTGGAATCCAGTGACAGCATTCAGGCCAGGACATGCAGGTGCATAGCTAGAGGCTACCTGCAGGCTCTTATTGTGCTTTGGGTCAGTAACACAAAACAGGCCTTTTCTGAGCCCACAAGAAACTGTGGGGGCCTTGGCTCTTGGCATGCTCTCTTGTGGCTGCACAGTCTCCCCTTGGGCATGCAGACTGTAGTGGAGTGGCATTCAACATTAGGCCAGTGACATACAATGCACAGCTACAGGGATAAGCCTAAAGCACATATAAGATGGCGGAATCAACCATGGAGTCCAGGTGGGTGTCTTGTACTCACATAGCCACAAAGTCCTAGGCTGGCTGCTGGTGCAGTTTCCAGGCTCCAGTGGAGTCAAGAGTGGGATCAAGACTGACAGCAAACATGAGGGAGCATAAATAGTTGTGTGGCCAAACCTGGTGAAATCTGCAGAGGAGTTTTCAGTAGCTATACTGGCTATTGATTTTTCAAGTGGTGAAATATGCTGGGTTTGTGGCAGGGCAGATAAGCCATGATTACTCCCACTGCATGGCTGCTCTTGATAAATTCTGCTTTTCTTCCTTGTTCTGAACTATCCCTGAAAATCTTAGCTTTGTCCGTCAGGGTGGAACAAAATGGAAGTAGGACCTTGGTGCAGTGCCCAAAGGCCGGGTAACCTGGCCACTTGCCCTGCTCTTCCTTTACTGCTGAGGGAAATTCTTTCTAGCTGGGAAGTTCTCTCTTGATGTTGAGCAATGCAGGCTTAGCAGATAAGATGCTGCAGGCACAATGAAGCTGCCTTTCTTCTCTTCTAGTGCAGTTATTCTCAGGTTTTTTTGTTCCACTGTTCTGCTAAAATTTCTTAAGTGGACTCCAAAGCTCTCCCAGATCTGGTTTTACTCATGGATTATTGATCTTTGCAAGGGACGTCAGCTGAGGTCTACTATGTCATCTTTTTTTTTTCAATATACATCTTATCAGAATCCATTTCAGATATATACTAACTTAATTCCAGTATAATATAGGAATGCTGCTCTTATATAGAGTTCCTCTTCCTCCTTTTGTGTTATTATTATACACATTATATCTGTATATTACAAACCCAACAATACATTGTTGTAATTGTCACTTTATATATTTTTACCTATTTTCAGGAAGCTGAAAGAAGCAAGGAGAACAAGTGTACATTTATGGAGGTTATTACATTAACCATCTTATTTACCATTTCTGGTTGTCTTCATTTGTTCCTGTGGATTCAAGTTACCGAATAGTGTCATTTTCTTATTCCAGTACACCTGGGTTGTGCTACCCAATACGTTTGTGCAATTATTGTCAAATATATTTCATTTGTACATGTATAGTCATAATAATACAATTATGTACATATTGTTCTATATAATTTTTAAAAATCAGTTGAACAAAAAAGGGGAAGAAGTGTGCATTTAAACTGTCTTGTATAATTTCATTTACTGATGTTCTTCACTTTTTTGTGTGTGGATTTGAATTATTGTCTGGGATGACTTTCAGCCTAATAATCTTTCTTCAGTATAACTTTCTTTTTTTTAATAATAAATTTATTTTTTATTGGTGTTCAATTTGCCAACATACAGAATAACACCCAGTGCTCATCCCGTCAAATGCCCCCCTCAGTGCCCGTCACCCATTCACCCCCACCCCCCGCCCTCCTCCCCTTCCTCCATCCCTTAGTTCGTTTCCCAGAGTTAGGAGTCTTTATGTTCTGCCTCCCTTTCTGATATTTCCTACCCATTTCTTCTCCCTTCCCTTCTATTCCCTTTCATTATTATTTATATTCCCCAAATGAATGAGAACATATAATGTTTGTCCTTCTCCGACTGACTTACTTCACTCAGCATAATACCCTCCAGTTCCATCCACATCGAAGCAAATGGCGGGTATTTGTCATTTCTAATGGCTAATATTCCACTGTATACATAAACCACATCTTCTTTATCCATTCGTCTTTCTATGAACACCGAGGCTCCTTCCACAGTTTGGCTATTGTGGACATTGCTGCTATAAACATCGGGGTGCAGGTGTCCCAGCGTTTCATTGCATCTGAATCTTTGGGGTAAATCCCCAACAGTGCAATTGCTGGGTCGTAGGGCAGGTCTATTTTTAACTCTTTGAGGAACCTCCACACAGTTTTCCAGAGTGGCTGCACCAGGTCACATTCCCACCAACAGTGTAAGAGGGTTCCCTTTTCTCCGCATCCTCTACAACATTTGTGGTTTCCTGCCTTGTTAATGTTCCCCATTCTCACTGGTGTGAGGTGGTATCTCATTGTGGTTTTGATTTGTATTTCCCTGATGGCAAGTGATGCAGAGCATTTTCTCATGTGCATGTTGGCCATGTCTATGTCTTCCTCTGTGAGATTTCTGTTTATGTCTTTTGCCCATTTCATGATTGGATTGTTTGATTCCTTGCTGTTGAGTTTGATAAGTTCTTTATAGATCTTGGAAACTAGCCCTTCATCTGATATGTCATTTGCAAATATCTTCTCCCATTCTGTAGGTTGTCTTTGAGTTTTGTTGACTGTATCCTTTGCTGTGCAAAAGCTTCTTATCTTGATGAAGTCCCAATAGTTCATTTTTGCTTTTGTTTCTTTTGCCTTCGTGGATGTATCTTGCAAGAAGTTACTGTGGCATGAGTTCAAAAAGGGTGTTGCCTGTGTTCTTCTCTAGGATTTTGATGGAATCTTGTCTCACATTTAGATCTTTCATCCATTTTGAGTTTATCTTTGTGTATGGTGCAAGAGAGTGGTCTAGTTTCATTCTTCTGCATGTGGATGTCCAATTTTCCCAGCACCATTTATTGAAGAGACTGTCTTTCTTCCAATGGATAGTCTTTCCTCCTTTATCGAATATTAGTTGACCATAAAGTTCAGGGTCCACTTCTGGGTTCTCTATTCTGTTCCACTGATCTATGTGTCTGTTTTTGTGCCAGTACCACACTGTCTTGATGACCAGAGCTTTGTAGTACACCTGAAATCTGGCATTGTGGAGCCGCCAGATATGATTTTCTTTTTTAAAATTCCCCTGGCTATTCGGGGTCTTTTCTGATTCCACACAAATCTTAAAATAATTTGTTCTAACTCTCTGAAGAAAGTCCATGGTATTTTGATAGGGATTGCATTAAACGTGTATATTGCCCTGGGTAACGTTGACATTTTCACAATATTAATTCTTCCAATATTCCATGAGGAATATTTTTCCATCTCTTTGTGTCTTCCTCAATTTCTTTCAGAAGTGTTCTATAGTTTTGAGGGTATAGATCCTTTACCTCTTTGGTTAGGTTTATTCCTAGGTATCTTATGCTTTTGGGTGCAATTGTAAACGGGATTGACTCCGTAATTTCTCTTTCTTCAGTCTCATTGTTAGTGTATAGAAATGCCACTGACTTCTGGGCATTGATTTTGTATCCTGCCACACTGTTAAATTGCTGTATGAGTTCTAGCAATCTTGGGGTGGAGGCTTTTGGGTTTTCTATGTAGAGTATCATGTCATCGGCGAAGAGGGAGAGTTTGACTTCATCTTTGCCAATTTGAATGCCTTTAATGTCTTTTTGTTGTCTGATTGCTGAGGCTAGGACTTCCAGTATTATGTTAATAGCAGTGGTGAGAGCGGACATCCCTGTCTTGTTCCTGATCTTAGGGGAAAGGCTCCCTGTGCTTCCCCATTGAGAATGATATTTGCTGTGGGCTTCTCGTAGATGGCTTTTAAGATGTGGAGGAATGTTCCCTGTATCCCTACACTCTGAAGAGTTTTGATCAGGAATGGATGCTGTATTTTGTCAAATGCTTTCTCTGCATCTAATGAGAGGATCATATGCTTCTTGGTTTTTCTCTTGCTGATATGATGAATCACATTGATTGTTCTATGATTGTTGAACCAGCCTTGTGTCCCGTGAATAAATCCTACTTGGTCATGGTGAATAATTTTCTTAATGTACTGTTGGATCCTATTGGCCAGCATCTTGTTGAGAATTTTTGCATCCATGTTCATCAGGGATATTGGTCTGTAATTCTCCTTTTTGGTGGGGTCATTGTCTGGTTTTGGAATTAAGGTGATGCTGGCCTCATAGAACGAATTTGGAAGTACTCCATCTCTTTCTATCTTTCCAAACAGCTTTAGGAGAATAGGTATGGTTTCTTCTTTAAACATTTGATAGAATTCCCCTGGAAAGCCATCTGGCCCTGGACTTTGTGTCTTGGGAGGTTTTTGAAGACTGCTTCAATTTACTCCCTGGTTTTTGGCCTGTTCAGGTTTTCTGTTTCTTCCTGTTCCAGTTTTGGTAGTTTGTGGCTTTCCAGAAATACGTCCATTTCTTCTAGATTGCCTAATTTATTGGTGCATAGCTGTTCATAATATGTTTTTAAGATTGTTTGTATTTCCCTGGTGTTGGTAGTGATCTCTTCTTTCTCAATCATGATTTTATTAATTTGAGTCTTCTCTCTCTTCTCTTTAATAAGGCTGGCTAATGGTTTATCTATCTTATTAATTCTTTCAAAGAACCAACTCCTGGTTTTGTTGATCTGTTCCACAGTTCTTCTGGTCTCGATTTCGTTGAGTTCTGCTGAAATCTTTATTAACTCTCTTCTTCTGCTGGGTGTAGGATCTATTTGCTGTTTTTTCTCTAGCTCCTTTAGGTGTAAGGTTAGCTTTTGTATTTGAGTTCTTTCCAGTTTTTGAATGGATGCTTGTGTTGCGATGTATTTCTGCCTCAGGACTGCTTTTACTGCATCCCAAAGATTTTGAACGGTTGTATCTTCATTCTCATTAGTTTCCATGAATCTTTTTAATTCTTCCTTAATTTCCTGGTTGACCCTTTCATCTTTTAGCAGGATGGTCCCTAACCTCCACGTGTTTGAGGTCCTTCCAAACTTCTTGTTGTGATTTAGTTTTAATTTCAAGGCATTATGGTCTGAGAATATGCAGGGGATGATCCCAATTTTTGGTATCGATTCAGACCCAATTTGTGACCCAGTATGTGGTCTATTCTGGAGGAAGTTCCATGTTCACTTGAGAAGAATGTGTATTCAGTTGAGTTTGGATGTAAAGTACTGTAGATATCTGTGAAATCCATCTAGTCCAGTGTATAATTTAAAGCTCTCGTTTCTTTGGAGATGTTGTGTTTAGAAGACCTATCGAGGGTAGAAAGCCCTAGATTGAAGTCTCCAAGTATAAGTGTATTATTATCTAAGTATGTCTTAACTTTGGTTATTAATTGATTTATATATTTGGCAGCTCCCACATTCGGGGCATATGTATTGAGGATTGTTAAGTCCTCTTGTTGGATGGATCCTTTAAGTATGAGATAGTGTCCCTCTTCATCTCTCACTACAGTCTTTGGGGTAAATTTTAGTTTATCTGATATAAGGATGGCTACCCCTGCTTTCTTTTGAGGACCATTTGAATGGTAAATGGTTCTCCAACCTTTTATTTTCAGGCTGTAGGTGTCCTTCTGTCTAAAATGAGTCTCTTGTAGACAGCAAATAGATGGGTCCTGCCTTTTGATCCAGTCTGAAACCCTGTGCCTTTTGATGGGGTCACTAAGCCCGTTCACGTTCAGAGTTACTATTGACAGATATGAGTTTAGTGTCATCATGATATCTATTCAGTCCTTGTTTTTGTGGATTGTTCCACTGAACTTCTTCTTAAAGGGGAATTTTAAGAGTCCCCCTTAAAATTTCTTGCAGAGCTGGTTTGAAGGTCATATATTCTTTCAGTTGCTGCCTGTCTTGGAAGCTCTTTATATCTCCTTCCATTCTGAATGAGAGCCTTGCTGGATAAAGTATTCTTGGTTGCATGTTCTTCTCATTTAGGACCCTGAATATATCCTGCAAGCCCTTTCTGGCCTGCCAGGTCTCTGTGGAGAGGTCTGCTGTTACCCTAATACTCCTCCCCATAAAAGTCAGGGATTTCTTGTCTCTTGCTGCTTTAAGGATCTTCTCTTTATCTTTGGAATTTGCAAGCTGAACTATTAAACGTCAAGGTGTTGAATGGTTTTTATTGATTTTAGGGGGGGAATCTCTCTATTTCCTGGATCTGAATGCCTGTTTCCCTTCCCAGATTAGGAAAGTTTTCAGCTATGATTTGTTCAAATACATATTCTGGCCCTCTGTCCCTTTCGGCACCCTTGGGAACCCCTATTAAACGTAGGTTTTTCTTCCTCAGGTTGTCATTTATTTCCCTTAATCTATCCTCATGGTCTTTTTATTGTTTGTCTCTTTTTTCCTCAGTTTCCCTCTTTGCCATCAACTTGTCTTCTATGTCACTCACTCATTCTTCCACCTCATTAACCCTCGTCATTAGGACTTCTAGTTTGTATTGCATCTCATTCAATTGATTTTTAATTTCTACCTGATTAGATCTAAATTATGCAGTCATGAAGTCTCTTGAGTACTTTATGCTTTTTTCTAGAGCCACCAGTAGCTGTATAATAGTGCTTCTGAATTGGCTTTCTGACATTGAATTGTAATCCAGATTTTGTAACTCTGTGGGAGAGAGGACTGTTTCTGATTCTTTCTTTTGAGGTGAGGTTTTCCTTCTAGTCATTTTGCTAAGTGCAGAGTGGCCAAAAACAAGTTGTATTGGGAAAAGGAGAAAAAGAGAGGAGAGAAAGAAGGAAAGAAAAGAGAAAAAAGAAAAAAAGGAAGAAAAAAAGAAAAAAGAGAAGAAAAAGAGAAAGAAAAAGAAAGAAGGGAAAAAAGGGTGGGGGAAGCAAACAGAAATCAAAAAGCAAAAAAACAAAACAAAGCAAAACAAAAAAACAAAAAACAAACAAACAAAAAACACGGGAGAGTATCTTCTGATTCTGTGTACTTTAAGTCCCTTGGCTTCCCCTGGAACTTGTCCGTCTAGCTGGTGTTCTGCGGGAGGGGCCTGTTGTGCCGATTTTCAGGTGTTAGCAGTTGGGGGAGCTGCTCTGCCCCTTGCCTGGTGCAGGGCTCAGTGGGGGTTGTTTACCCCGTGAGGCCCCAGGAGGAACAACCCCAGTGGCGGGGCCAGCTCTGGAGCCCTGGAGTCAGCCCCCGCAGTAGCTCCAGAGCTCTCGGTCTGCAGGGCCTGGAGGCTCCGGGGCGGGGCCGCTGATCTGCTCAGGTCGGGGCAGGAGCGTCCTCGCTGTCCTGGGCCCTCCCGGCCTCTGCCTGTCCGGGGAGGCTGGATCCTGCGCCCTGTGCTCCGGGGCCTGCACTGTTGGATTCGCGCTCCCGCCCCGCAGCCCCCTCCGCGGAGCCTCTTCCTCCGCCGAGCCCCTCCGCTCCGGGTCCCGCCGGGTCCCGCCGTGCGCGCTGCAGCCCTTAGGGAGCTCGGCGCACTCTCCGGGGCGCAGGTGTCTGTCAGTGTCCCCGGGAGCCCGAGGGCATCCCCGCCCTCCTGGGTCCTGCTCCACCTCCCCGCGAGCCCCTTTCCGCCCGGGAAGGTCGGTGCAGCTCCTGCGTCTCCGGGACGGGGCTCTCCTGTCCTGGGGACACTCGCCCCCGCCTCAGCCCGGTTCCTCCTGGGCCCCTCCCCCTTGGAGGCCTTTGTTCCTTTATTTCTTTTTCCCCGTCTTCCTACCTTGAGAGAAGCGCGAACTCTTCTCACTGTAGCATTCCAGGTGTTCTCTCTTGAAATCTCAGGCCGAATTCGTAGATTTTCAGGATGATTCGAAGGTTATCTAGGTAATTTGGTGGGGACAGGTGGCTTGGGGACCCGACTCTTCTGCCATCTTGCCCCTCCCCCCTCTTCAGTATAACTTTCAAGAAGGATCTGATAACAAATTCTCCAATTTTTTCTTTTTTAATCTGAGAATGCCCTTTTTAACTTTATTTTTTGAGAGATGCTTTTTCTGGAAATAATATTTTTGGTTGACAAGGACTGTTTTTCCTTTTCCAGCATTTTGAATACTATGTCACTGCACTGCCTTCTGGCTACTATTATATCTGATAAGAAGTCAGCCATCAATCCACAAAGGCTCATTGGTGCATAATGTGCTGTTTTTCTCTGCTTTCACAATTCTCTCTTTGCCTTTGTCTTTCAGTTAACTGAAAGATTAATCTACACATAACATATATATTATGTATAATATGTAATGTATATAATATATTCATTATATATCAATATGTAACATACAACCATGTATTATACATTATAACATTGTATTATTAATATATAACAAATATATTTTAATTAAGTTTGGCATTTTTAGCCATTAGGTCTTCAAAATTTTTCTAGTTTTTCTCTATTTCCTCTCCTATTAGTCCCATTACATATATGTTGGCTTCCATAATTGTGTTGCACATTTCTCCAGAGCTATGCATATTTATTTATTCTTTATTCTCTCTGTTCTCTGGCTTGCATAATCTCTGCCAATCTATCACCAAGTTTATTGATTCCTCCTCTGCAAGTTCCAATCTTCTGTGGAATCTCTTAGTAAAATTTTCAATTACTGTAATTTTCAATTCTTAAATTTCCATTTTAAAAACAAGTTATATCTCCTTTTGATATTCTTTGATGAGACATTGCCATATTCTTCTTTTTTTCTAAAATATTTTTCCAGTTTTATTGAGACATAATTGACATACAGAATTGTATGAGTTTAAGGTGTACAGCAAAATGATTTGACATACATGTATTGTGAAATAATTACCACAATAAACCTGGTCAACATCTATCATATAGATGAGATGTGATGAGAACTCTGAAATTTTCTCTCCTAACTTTGAAATATGTCATCCAGCAGAGTTAGCTATAGTCATCATATCGAACATTACATCCCTTGTACCTGTTTATCTTAAAACTGGAAGCTTATACATTTTGAGCATCTTCATTTAATTTTCTTTCCCCCTATGCCCATATCTCTGATAGCCACAAATCTGATCTTTTTCTGTGAATATTTTTTTAGATTCTACACGAGATCATACATGTTTATCTTTTTCTGTCCAGCTTATTTTACTCAGTATAATGCCCTCAAGGACCATCAATGTTGTTGCAAATGGCAGGATTTCCTTCCTTTTTATAGCTGAATAATACTCCATTGTATATATACCACAACTTCTTTACCCATTCATTCATCTGTAGACACTTATATTGTTTTTGTGTCTTGGCTATTGTAAATAATGCTGCAGTGAACATGCGGGTGTATTTATCTCTTCAATATTATGTTTCTATTTGCTTTAGATATATTCCAGAAGTGGGATTCCTGGATCATAATGGTAGTTTTATTTTTAATACTTTGAGGAGGCTCCATACTGTTTCTCACAGTGGCTGTGGCAATTTTCAGTTCCCCTGACAATGCACAAAGTTTTCCTATTTTCCACATTCCCACCAATATCTTTTTGTCTTTTTGGTAATGGCCAATTTAATAGGTGTGAAGTAATAACTCATTGTGATTTTGATTTACTTTTCCCTTATGGTGAGTGATATTGAGCACCTTGTAATGTACCTGTAGCCATTTCTTTTTTCTTGGAAAGAATGTCTTTTCATATGCTCTGCCCATTTTTTTCTTTTTTCTCTTTCTTTCTTGCTCGCTTGCTATTGAGTTGTATGAGTTCTTTGTGTATTTTAGATATAAACCTCTTATCAGAATATGGTTTGCAAGTATTTTTCTCATTCCACAGGTTATCTTTTCATTTGTTATTTGTATTTCTGTACAGTAGCTTTTGAATTTGATGTAGTCCTACTTGTTTGCTTTGTTGCTGTGCTTTTGATGTCATATTCAAAAACGTTGCCAAAGTCCATGTCAAAGAACTTTTTTCTTATGGTTTCTTCTATGAGTTTATGGTTCCTGGTCTTGTGTTGAAGGCTTCAATTCATTTTGAATTAATTTTTGTGAGTGGTATAGGATAAAGGTCTGATTTCACTTTTTTACATGTGAATATTTTTTCAGTATTGTTTATTGAAGAATCTGTCTTTTTTTCCTTTGAATAACCTTGACTCTTGTCAAATATAGTTGACTATAGATGCATAGGTTTATTTCTGGGATCTCAATTCGGTTTCATTGGTTTATGTATTTGTTTTTATGCCAGTACCATGCTGGTTTGATTACTATAGTTTTATTATATAGCTTGAAATAAGGAAGTTTGATACCTCTTGTTTGTTTAGCTTTCTCAGGATTTCTTCAGGATTATTCAGGGTCTTTTGTGGTTTCACATAAGGATTATTTTTTCTAATTCTGTTAATCCCTCCCCCCAAATGCTATTGGAATCTTGATGGGAATGCATTGAATCTATAAATAGTTTTGAGTAGCATGGACATTTTAACAATATTCTTTCGATTCATGAGCATGAGATATCTTTGATTTGTTTGTATCTTCAAGTTCTTTCACTAATGTCTTATAATTTTTAGTGTAGAGATCTTTTACTTCCTTAGTTAAATTTATTCTTAACTATTTTATTGTTTTGATGCTATTATAAATGGATTATTTTATTTCTTTTTTAGATAATTTTTGTTAGTTTATAGAAATGCTGCTGATTTTTGCATGTTAGTTTTATGTTCTACAAGTTTACTGAATTTGTTGAGTGGATAGGTTTTTTTTTGTAGATTATTTAAAGCATTCTCTATTATAAAAAATGTTTTTCTCTATTATAAAATCTTTTCATCTTCAAATAGAGCCAATTTTAATTCTTCCTTTCTGATTTGGATGCCTTTTATTTCTTTGTCTTGCCTGATTGCTCTGGCTAGCTCTCACTACTATATTGAATAAGAGTAGTGAGACTGGGTGCTCTTGTCTTGTTCCTGATGTTAGAGGAAAAGCTTTCAGCATTTCATCATTGAGTATGATGTTAGTTGGGGGCTTGCCATATATGTTGTCATTTACTATGTTGGCTTGCATTCTTTCTATGCTGAATTTTTAAGGAGTTTTATCATAAATAGATGTTGAATTTTGGCAAATGCTTTCAATGTGTCTATTGAGATAATGTGATTTTTTTCATTCTATTAAAGTGATGTATCACATTTATTAATTTGCATATGTTAAAACAACCTTGCATCTCAGAGATAAATCTCACTTAATCTTATGAATGATGCTTTTAAAGTGCTGCTGAATTTGATTTGCTAATATTTTATTGCATAGTTTCACATTTATAGTCTTCATGAAGATTGGCCTTCCAGTATTCCAACTTTTTTGGAAGACTTTCAGATGGATTGGTATTAATTCTTCCTTAAATGTTTGGTAAAATTTACCAGTGAAGCCACCTGGTCTTGGCCTTTTCTTCATTGGAAGATTTTAAATTATCAATCCAGTCTCCTTACTAACATTTGTTCTGTTCAGATTTTCTATTTCCTTCTGATTCAGTCCTGGTACATTGTATGTTTCTAAAAAATGGTTCTATGTCTTCTAGGTTGTCCAGTTTATTGGTGCATATTTGTTCATAGTATCCTATCATGATCTTTTATATTTCTATGGTATTAGTTGCAAGATCTTTTTTTTTTCACTTATAATTTTGTTGGAGTATTTTCCTTTTTTCCCCCTCTTGGTTAGGCTAGCTAAATTGTTTGTCAGTTTTGTTTATTTTTTCAAAGGACAAACTTTTAGTTTTGTTAGCCTTAGTTTCACTCATAGTGATCAGAAAAGATACTTGATATCCTTTCAACCTTGAATTTGCTAGGACTTGTTTTGTGTCCTACCATATGGTTTATCCTAGAAAATATTCTATGTACACTTGAGAAGAATTTGTATTCTGTTGGCATTGGATAAAATGTTCTGTATATGTCTATTAGGGCCCTTTGGTCTATAGTGTTGTTTAAATCTACTATTTCCTATTGTTTCTGTGGATGATCTATCTATTGTTGAGTGTAAGGTATTAAAGTCTTTAATTGTTGTGTTGCTCTTTATTTCTCCTTTTAGCTCTATTAGCTTTTACTTTATGTATTTAAATGCTCCCATGTTGGGAGATACAATTGTTTTATTTCCTTGATGGATTGACCACTTTGTCTATATAATGACCTCTTTGTTTTTTTTCTTTTTTCTTTTTCTTTCTTTTCTCTTTTTCTTATGAGGGAAGCCCCAGCAGAAGCAACCTGCTTCATAGTCTTGGTGACCCATACCTTTCTTTCTTAAGCATGGTTTCTTTTAGTTTTTTAAAAACATATTTATAATGGTTACTTTGATGTCTTTTTTAAAATTTGACATCCCTGCATGGGATCCCTGCATGGCTGAGTGGTTTAACACCTGCCTTTGGCCCAGGGTGTGATCCTGGGGTCACGGGATCAATTCCTACATTGAGCTCCCTGCCTTGAGCCTGCTTCTCCCTCTGCCTGTGTCTCTGCCTCTCTCTCTCTCTCTCTTTCTCTCTGTTTCTCATGAATAAATAAATAAAATCTTAAAAAAACCTGACATCTATGCCTTCTGACAGAGTTTCTGTTGCCTGTGCTTTTTTCCTGTGCACTGGTCAGACTTCTTTGCTTCTTTGCATGTTTCATAATATTTTCTGTTAAAAAAATTAGGCATTTAAAGTAGTATAATTTTCACTGTATTGTATCCCTGAAACTAATATAGTATTATGTGTCAACTATACCCAAATAAATAATAATATAATAATAATAATGTAGCAACTCTGGACACTGACACCCCTGCCAGAGGTTTACTGTTGTTTGCTTATTAATTTGTTTAATGACTTGGCTGGCCTATTTTATTGATTTCATTAATAGTTATAAGCCTCTAATATCATTCTTCAGAAGGCACAGCCTTGGGCATGGACCCTGTCATTCTAGGTTGACAATTTTAGCAGAGCTTTTCTACTGGACACTTTTTTTGAGGCTTTTCCAGAGGCTGCTGAATCTGTTGGTATCTAAGGCAGATGTTAGGCTTCACTAACTGCCAGATGATTGTCCTATTGTTTTTAATAATGCCCTACAACATTAGGTGTTTCAACATCTTATCAATAGAATTTGAGTCTCTTTGCAGAAGTAGTTTTTGAGTCTAGTCTTTGAGGTTTCTGACTCCAGGAGAGATTTTCTTAACTAACTTAACTTTCTGTGATTCTCTCTGGTAAACAAGCAGGCCTTTAGGGTTTAGCTCCTTGTTCTTGGGAAGTTTCAAGCGTCCTTTTAAATGCTTATCACCAAAATCTCCACTGTTTCTGAAAACTATTTATGGATGAGACAAGTTATTTTAAAGCCACTACCCATTTCTTAAAATTTTTATTTATTTATTTTTAAAGATTTTATTTATTTATTCATGAGAGACAGAGAGAAAGAGAGGCAGAGACACAGGCAGAGGGAGAAGCAGGCTCCATGCAGGGAGCCCGATGTGGGACTCGATCCCGGGTCTCCAGGATCACGGCCTGGGTCAAAGGCCAGCACTAAACCACTGAGCCACCCAGGGATCCCCCCCCCCCATTTTTTTTTAATTAAGTAAACTCTACCTCTAACATAGTACCTGAATGCACCATCCCAAGATCAAGAGTTGCATGCTCCACTGACAGAGCCAGCCATGTGCCCCATGCCACTACTTTTTATTTTTTAAAGATTATTTATTTATTTGGGGGGAGGAGAGAGAGAGAGAGAGAGAGAGAGAGAGAGAGAGAGAGACTGAGCAGTGGGGAGAGGCAGAGGGAGAGAGAGAGAATCTCAAGCAGACTCCTCATTGAGCACAGAGGGGCTCTATCCCCAGTACCCTGAGATCATGACCTGAGCCAAAATCAAGTGTTGCAGATTCAAACTACTGAGCCACCCAGGGGCCCTGGAGCCATTAGTTTTATTTTTTTATTTTTTAATTTTTTTTATTGGAGTTTGATTTGCCAACATATAGTATAACACCCAGTGCTCATCTCGTCAAGTGCCCCCCTCAGTGATGGAGCCACTACTTTTTAAAGACAACTTTCTTCCATTGTCCTGTTAGTTGTACTGAATGCATTTCTTAAATTATCTGGATTCTAGGTGGTTTGGCTTCTCTTGATCCTCTTAGCATCAACCAAAATTGTTTCACTTAAGTACTTCACATAGAAATAATCCACTTCTTAGTTTTAATCAACACTTCTTAATCAACACTTACTCCTCTCCAGCTATGCTTCCTGTGGAGCACAGAGGAAGGGGAAATACAGCCTCAAGGATGATTTTCGTTTTATCTAAATCTAAAGTAAAATAAAACACATACATGTCAGAAGAGAGCTAAGTAGATCCTGAGGGTATATTAGGCAAGTTTCATAGGACAAGCTCTGTATATAAAGCAGATGATTCTGCAAAACAATCAGCTCAGGGATGGGTGAAAGAAATAGTTCTAAAAATCTTTTGTAATCTAAGTAATATCCTACTTTTCCCTATTTTATTCAGTTGATTTAAACCTGAATAAATTCAGTATTTTGTTATTGTGAATTAAATCATTCTGAAAAACAGTTTTATGAAATCAGGTATGAATTTGAATTCCAATTTACTATTTGGATAATTATTTGTGAATATTTCTAAAAATATCCCAATTGAATTCTGGCTATATTTCCTAATGTTTAATATGGGAATAATAATAATAATAATAATAATAATAATAATAATAATAATAAATACAATAGCTTTTCTGTTTAGTTCATGGGGCAGTTTTGATGGCAAGGTAAAAATAACACAGATGGCCTGCAAAGTTTTTAAAACTTCAGAAATTATTTGAGTATTATTTGAGTATGTTTGAGGTACTGTGTTATTTTCAAAGGGACTTACAGAAAAAGTTGTCAGACAAATAAAGACAAAGTGGGAATTTTGGCTAGACTATTCTTTGATCTTGTCTAGTAGATTTCCTTTTCCTCTCAGCTTCTGTTCTGCTTGCCCTTTCTGAGAGCAGGTACACTCACCTTAAACTCTAATTAGAATATTGAAGATAGCTGCCTCCCCCATTTTCAGAGCAGACTTTCACCTGTTTTATTAAGGGCTTCCCACATAAGACTTCTTTTGTGCAATTCATTCCAAAGCTAAAATAATTTTGTAAGCTGCTGTTCCAGAGCCTTTGAAGATATTATTTTAATTTCCCTTACTTAAATTGTGCATACATTTTCTTGAAATGGTAGCATGTAAGAAAATGGTAAAGCAATATATAAACATGTTTCCAGTGGGAATATGGTATAATATTGATAATAACACCTTCTGTTATTGAACATTTTACATTATTCTCTTGAACACTTAAGACAGTCCTGCAACAAAAATGTTATTTTCATTTTGGAAATGTATTTATTCCTTTTCCTCTCACTGCCTTTAACTACGCTGTGCCATGTCTTCTTTTCCCAAAGCCCCCCTAATAATGCTGCTATTGATCCCTTTGAAAATATTAAAAACTAATCATTTCCATGGCTTTTTCACGGTCAGTAGTGCCAGGCAGTGATGAAGTGTTTGCTCAGTGTAGAAAAGGCCTCAGCTTTGTATCAATTTAAAAGACTTTCTTTGAAAATGATAATTATTTATTGCCCTTTGTTTGTTTCAAGATGTCCTTTCTTTTATGATTAACAATTATAGTAGATGGCAGGAATTTTTAAAAATGTCATTCCTTGGAAAAATATAAATATGGCAGTACTACTATGATGTCATTTTTTCTCATATTGTAAGTTAATTTTTACATGGATATTAAATTCACATGGTTACACAATCAAATAATGAGAAAGTAAAAAGTGAATGGTCTCCCTGGAACCCACTTATATCTGTTACTGATATCTCAGTATTTTTGTAGTTTCTTTATGCATGTAGGTATATATTTTTTACCCCTCTCCCAACATCTTTAGACTAAAGATAGTATTTTACTGTTCTGCCCCTTGTATTCATATAAACATATTATCCTGCTTTTTTTTTTTTTTTAGTATGGGCTCATAGAAATATTTTTCGTTCTTTCTTAATAGTAGCATAGAGCTCAAAGTATAAACAAACTATTATTTATTTAACCAGTCTCCTATTAGTGGATATAAGACTATTTCTAATATTCTACTATAAACAATGCTACAATGAATAATCGGACATATTTATCATTTCATACTCGTACAAGAGTGTCTACAAGACAAATTCCCTGAAACTGAATTGTTAGGTCTGAGGATGAATAAAAGGTAGCTTTAATGATGTTGCCAGAGTGCCTTCCACAGAGCAAAGAATTGGGATGGTTATACCAATTTTCACTCTCACCAGCAATGTATGAAAGTTCCTGTTTTCCCACAGCGTCACAAACAGCGAATCTTCTGGATTATTACTGACCTAATAGGTGAAAAATGGTTTCCCTGTATAGTTTTAAGTTGCACCTATATTATTATGAATGATAGTGTACATAGTTTCATATGTTTAAGAGTCATTTGTATTTCCTTTCCTATTAACACACTTTATATACTTTGCCCATTTTTTTGTTGTGTTGTTGGTCTTACTCTTCTTGATTTTCTGATGGCTATTATTGCTTTATTATTTGATACATATACATGTATATATTATACATTCATAATTTTATGTCTTCATTAGCATTATAGAGTTCTCTCTTTTTTCTTGTTTCTTTATTTTGTTTTCTTTAACACAGTGCAGTTTTCATGAGTTTAGCATAAGTCTATTCCCAAGGCTTCTATGTGTAAATTTATGAACACTTATATCTTAATAAATGAAGATGTTACTTGAAAGACATTATACACAGTGCAGGTCAATGAGTTAACAGTAGTGCTATTACCATATACTTCTATTTTTTAAGTTTTTATTTAAATTCTAGTTAGTTAACATACAGTATAATACTAGTTACAGGTGTAGAATTTAAGTGATTCAACACTTCCATACAACACTCAGTGCTCATCATAAGGACACCCCTAATTCTCCATCACCTATTTCCCCCATCGCCTCCCAACCTCTTCTATAGTAGCCCTCAGTTTGTTCTCTATGGTTAAGAGTCTGTTTCCTGGTTTGCCTCCTTCTTTTTTTTTCCCTCCCTAGGCTTGTTTTGTTTCTTAAATGTCACATATGAGTAAAATATGGTATTTGTCTTTCTCTGACCACTTATTTCATTTAGCATAATACTCTAGCTCCTGCCATGTTGTTGCAAATGGCAAGATTTCATTCTTTTTATGGTTGAGTAATATTCCATTTTATATATATATATATATATATATATATATATATATATATATATATATCTCACACATCATCTTTACCCATTCATCAGTTGTTGGATACTTGGGCTGTTTCCATAGGTTGGGTATTATAGATAATGCTGCTATAACCATTAGGATAAATGTATCCCTTTGGATTAATATTTTTGGATTTTTTTTTGAGTAAATGCCTAGTAGTGCAATTGCTGGATCATAGGGTAGTTCTATTTTTAAATTTTTGAGGAACCTCCATACTGCTTCCCAGAGTGGCTGCACCCGTTTGCATTCACACCAACAGTGTAAGGGGTTCCCCTTTCTTTACTTCCTTGCCAACACCTGTTGTTTCTTGTGTTGTTGATTTTAGCCATTCTGACAGGCATAAAGTGATCATATTGTAGTTTTCCTTTATAATTCCCTGTTGATGAGTGATGTTGAGCCTCTTCTTATGTCTGTTGGCCATCTGTTAAAAAATGTCTGTTTGTGTCTTCTGTCCTTTTTAACTTGGATTATTTGGTTTTTGGATGTTGAATTTTATAAGTTCCTTATGTATTTTGGATACTAACCCCTTATCAGATATGTCATTTGCAAATATCTTCTCCCATTCTATATGTTGCCTTTTAGTTTTGTTGGTTGTTTCCTTCACTGTGCAGAAGCTTTTACTGTTGATGAAGTCCCAAGACTTTATTTTTGCTTTTATGTTCTTTGTTTTGGAGACATATCTGGTAAGAAGTTTCTAGATCCGATGTCAAAGAGGTGACTGCCCGTGTTCTCCTCTAGGATTTCAATAGTCATGTTTTACCTTTAGGTGTTTAATCCATTTTGGATTTATTTTTGCATATGGTGTAAGAAAATGGTCCAGTTTAATTCTTTTGCATGTTGCTGTCCAGTTTTCCCAACACCATTTGTTGAAGAGGTTGGTTTTTTCCCTGCCTTATCAAAGATTAATTGACCATATAGTTTTGGGTTCCTTTCTGAGTTTTCTATTTTGCCATATTGATTTATGTACTGTTTGTGTGCAGTACTATACTGCTTTGATTACTACAGCTTTGTAATATAACTTGAAGTCCAGAATTGTGATGCCTCCAATTTTGGTTTTCTTTTTCAAGGTTGCTTTGGTTATTTGGGGCTTTTTGTGCTTCCATAAAAAGTTTAGGATTGTTTGGTTCTAGCTCTGTAAAAAAATGCTGTTGGTATTTTGATAGGAATTGCATTAAATGTGTAGATTGCTTTGGTAGTATAGACATTTTAAAATATTTGTTCTTACTACCCACAAGCATAGAATGTCTTTCCATTTCCTTTTGCCTTTTTTAATTTCTTTCATGAGTATTTTATGGTTTTCAGAGTGTAGATCTTTCACCTCTTTGGTTAGGTTTATTCCTGGGTATTTTATGGTTTTTGGTGCAATTGTAAATGGGATTTCTGTAATTTCTTTTTTTGCTGCTTCATTATTGGTGTATAGAAATCAACATAATTCTGTACATTGGCTTTGTAGCTTGTGACTTTACTGTATTAGTATATCAGTTCTAGCAATTTTTTGGTGAAATCTTTTAGGTTTTCTATATAGAGTATCTTGTCATCTGAAAAAGAAGTGAAAGTTTTACTTTTTCCTTACTGATTTGGATGACTTTATTTCTTTTATTGTCTAATTGCTGCGTCTAGGGCCTTCAGTACTATGTTAAATAACAGTAGTGAGAATGGACATCCTTGTCTTGTTCCTGACTGTAAAGGAAAAACTCTCAGTTTTTCCCATTGAGGATGGTCTTAGCTGTAAGTTTTTCATGTATGGCTTTTATTTTGTTGAGGTAGGTTTCCTCTAAAACTACTTTGTTAAGGGTTTTTATCATGAATGATGCTATACTTTGCCAAATGCTTTTTCTGCATCTGTTGAAATGATCATATAGTTCTTGTCCTTTTATTATTATGGTAGCATATCATGTTGGTTGATTTGTGAATATTGAACTACCCTTGCAAACCCAAGAATAAATCCCACATGGCCTCATAAAATTAATTTGGAAGTTTCCTTCCTTTTATATTTTTTGGAATAGTTTGAGAAGAATAGATACTAGTTCTTTAAATGTATGGTAGAATTTACCTGTGAAGCCATCTGCCCCTGGACGTCAGTTTGTTGGGAGATTTTTTTTTTTATAGTGATTAAATTTATTTTCTAGTTATCACTCTTTTCATGTTTTCTGTTTCTTTCTGGTTCAGTTATATCCATTTCTTCCAGGTTGTCTGGTTTGTTGGCATATAGTGTTTCATAATATTCTCTGATAATTGTATTTCTTTGGTGTTGTTATTTTTCCTCTCTCATTCATGATTTTATTTGTTTGGGTCCTTTCTCTTCTCTTTTTTGATAAATTTGGCTAGAAGTTTATCAATTTTATTTTTTCAAAGAACCAGCTCTTGGTTTCATTGATCTGTTATATTGTATTTTTCAGTTTCTATATCATTTATTTATGCTCTATCTTTATTTCATTCCTTCTGCAGGCTCTAGGCTTCATTTGTTGTTTTTTTTCTAGCTACTTTAGGTGTTAGATTAGATTGTTTGAGATTGTTCTTGTTTCTTGAGATAAGCCTGAACTGCTATATACTTCCCTCTTATGACTGCTTTTGCTGCATCCCAGAGGTTTCAGACCACTATGTTTTCATTTTCATTTGTTTCCATGTATTCTTAAAATTTCTTTTTTGATTTCCTAGTTGACCCATTCATTCTTTAGTAGCATGTTGTTTAATATCCATATATTTGTATTCCAAGATTTTTTCTTGTAGTTGATTTCAAATTTCATAGCATTGTGATCAGAAAATATGCACGGTATGATCTAAGTCGTTTTGTACTTGTTGAAGCTGGTTTTGTGGGCTAATATGTGATCTCTGGAGAAAGTTTTGTGTACACTTGAAAGGAGCATAGAATTCTTTCTTTTAAACCTAATTTCACCTTGTAATCCTGGTTTGTGATTGATCATGTGCTTGCATTTGCTCAGTTCTCTTTTATTCATCTGTTTTATTTCCAACCTTGCTGAGACATATCTTGGTATAGTTAAACTTGTTTTTATTTTTTGCTATTAAAGTTTTATTTTGTCTTAGTTCTGCCAGTGTTCCTAAATGCTTTCTCCTTCTCTACCACATAAATTGCTTTATGTTAAAATGGTCCCTCCATGTTATTCTTTGGTCTGTTATCCTTTCCTTCTCTGAGCCAAACTGTCCAGAGAGACTTTATTCAAGCATTCATGCTAACTCCAGTTCTTACTCCCATTAATAAAAATGATCTATATTGGTTTGCACATTCCAGTGAGACTTCTTATCTTCAGAAAGTATATTTTTCTTGGAACTGAGACATCTAGGCATCTTTATGATTTTCTCTGAAATTCTACTGGTTTTGCCTAGTCTAAGCTCATTTTGGCATCCTCACGTGTATTTTGAAGTATGAATAATAATTGTATCCTACTTTTCCTGAAAACAGTTTGTGTTTTCCCCCCTTTCTCCCTGTTGGCCTTCATATGACTTCCAGGATGAGAATAGAAAAGGTAATGACCCAGCCATGTTTCTCCCCCTGCATTTGTTTTAATTATATAGTTCTGAAACCCAGTCCAGGAAACCATTGATCTAAACAGTAGTCTCTGACTTAGATTTAAAAAACTGAATCAATTCTTAAGATTTTCAGGTTCCAGTGATGAAACTCCGCATCATTGAGATCCTTAGCAAATGATCTTTTGTTTAATCAATCCATTTAGATAAACACAAGTACTTTATCCAAAGTACCATGATAATAAGGTGCCCTTACTTGTTATAGGATGACCTAAGTACATGAACCATAGTTTCATGAAGAATCCAAACCTAATGAGTTCTAGCTAAGTCTGAAAGTGAATAAAGGAACTTTGTCAAACATTAAGTGTTCAATGAAAAAAGAAAAAGAACTACATATAATTTGATCTGCAAGAAAAACTTTCAGATATATTTAAATTAAATGCATAGTTTCCATTCAATTAGCTATATCTTTCCCACATGATTTCCATTAATAGATCATGATTTCAACTATTCTTCTAAGTTAGAGCATAAAGGCTAAAGCTATTACTATTTCTATACCTCTAAGAATAAGTGGAACAAGAGTTGGCTTTGCCTTCACTACTTATCTTTTCATCATACGTACTTATTCAAGTGGCTGGGAGAGAGGCTTTCTTTATTATCTTCTGGGAATGACAGAGATGATGGCCAATTCAGATGGTTAAAAACAATTAAATTGTTGCAGATTATTAGTCAATGGCTACTTTATTTTAGTTTTAATCTGAATTTCTGCTTATTTTGTATAAAATTATACATCATTTGAGTTGGATAGGTTTAATATGATAAAAGGGCAAAAAGAGCATCATAAGAGTGGAAATAATTTTATCCCTTGCCCTTTTCTTTTGCACATCTACGGAAGGAGAATAGGCAAAATGATCCTAAGGTCCTTTCCTCCTAAGGTGTTATGTTCTGCAATACTGCTCCAAAAGCAGTGTAAGGGCCTTGAACTAATAGATAATTCAAGCCAAAAAACTTACCCTTTCTCCCATTCTCTAAAGACCTCACATGAACAACCCCTGGGGGATACCATCTGACTCTGGGAATGTCTATCCTTACCTTGACACAACCTCTATCGATTATAGTCTTTCAAATGATCTGTTGGATTTTTTTTATCTGGTTTCTCTTTCATGGAATATTTGTATGCCTAGTCAAAACAACAATCATAGCCGAACAACGCCAAGAATTCTGGGAAGTTACTTTGCTGTTTAGATTGAGAAAAAGTCTTCAGTTGAAACCCTCTCAGCCCCACTTTGAAATCTAAAGCATAATTAACTCTGAGGGGAGGCCTTTTAATGAGGTCCCATGTTGTGGAAGCCTAAGCAATATAAAACATACCCCTCAGCCTCACACAACAACCCCAAAAACCACAAGGAAGTTATGCCTGCCATGCCTTTGAAGGCTCTTAAAGCTGTTGGCTATGAAATCTAAAGCCTTGCTCTACAGATGTCAGTATAATTAGAGGGCATTTTAACACAAGACAAATTATATTTGAAAGTTTTCAGTTCAGTAGCCAGGGTCCAGGTTTTACTAATCAAAAGTCTGTTTCTCATTCCATATTCCATATGAGTCCCTCATAAGAGAACTTTACAATCAGTAGTCAGTCTTGGTGGCCTCTAAATCAAGCTGCATGTTTGCCAGCACTGTGGTCATTTTAACACACTTGTGTATCTAATGGTTAGAGGTGTTATCTCTGGAGTCAAGTGATCTAAGATTATATTCCCTTATATACTTAATAGCCTGAGGATTGTGAGCCAGTTGTTTAACCTCTTTGGGTCTCTATTTCTTCAATGTTGTAAGGATCAGATGAGCTAGATTACCTAAAGCAGAGAATCACTGGCACAAACTCACTTGACTTTACGAGGAAGTTATAACACATGCTCAAAAGAAGAGATCCTTCCAGTTGCACACAGTTCTTCCTAATACATTTTATAAAGCTAGTAAAAAAATTTTATAGGGATCCCCAGGTGGCTCAGTGGGTTGAGCATCTCCCTTTAGCTTAGGTCATGATCCCGAGATCCTAGGATTAAGCATTGCATCAGGTTCCCTGGTCCATGGGGAATCTGCTTCTCTCTCTCCTGCCTGCAGCTTTCTCTGCTTGTGCATGCTCTCTCTCTCTCTCTCTCTCAAATAAATAAATAAAATCTTTAAAAAAGTTTTTATAAACTCCACACAAGAAATATAGGAGGCAAATCTCACTCATAAATAGTGATTAAGGGATCCCTGGGTGGCGCAGTGGTTTAGCGCCTGCCTTTGGCCCAGGGCGCGATCCTGGAGACCCAGGATCGAATCCCACGTCGGGCTCCCGGTGCATGGAGCCTGCTTCTCCCTCTGCCTGTGTCTCTGCCTCTCTCTCTCACTGTCTGCCTATCATTAAAAAAAAAAAAAATTATAAAAAAATAAAAAAGAAATAAAAAAGAAATAAATGGTGATTAAAAAAAAAAAAAAAACCTGAATTGGTAAATCTAGCCCAATCTAGCTAGATATGTGTAAGTATATATATGTGTATAAAAAAAAAAAAACATCATTTTAACTTTATCCCAGGAATTGCAGTGTTGATTTCTAAGTGGAAAAATCTCATGTAATTCAGAATATTAGTACAGAAGAACCATATGGTCATCTCAATAGAGGCATGAAAATATTCAGTAAAATTCAGCCTACTTCATGATAAAGTCTTAGAAAACTAGCAATAGAAAAGAACATTTTATATCTAGGGTATTTCCACCAAAATAAGTATTAGCATTATTGTTACTAATGAGGTTTAGAAACACTTTCATTCATAATTAGGAAAAAGTCAAAGATATTTATTGTTTTCTTTTCAACGTTGAATTGTGGTCCCAACCAATGCATTCAAGATAAGAAGAAATCAACATTATAAGGTTTGGAAAGAAGAAATAAAATGCCATTACTGGTGGAGGTTATGATCATCTACATAAAAAATCCACAATGACTTTTAAATAAATTATTAGATTTAGCAAGAGTTTTTAGCAGTTTCTAGATATGTATTAATATGCCAAAAATTATATTTCTATAGAGACAGAAAATATTATTTTTAAAAAGACATAATTAATTACTGCCAAAAATAGTTATCCTAAAATAAACTCATGAAAATGTTCAGGAGCATTGGTGCAGATACATTTAGAACTTTGTTGAGAGATAGTGAAAAGACCTAAATAAATTTAAAAATATATAATGTTCATGTATAGGAATATTTATTACCATAAAGATGACACTTTTCATTCAAATAGATCTATGGCTTCAAAAATGTTTCCAATAAAAATCCCACCAAAGTTTTTTCGAGGATTTGAACAAGTTAATTCTAAAATATGAGTGAAAAAGCAAAGCCTAAGAATAGCCAAAACTCTCAAATAAATAGTTGGAGGAATTTGCCCTGTCAGAATTGAGATTTTCTATGAAACGTCAGTGATGAAATTATAGCATCAAGGAAGAGAATAATGGAACAGATTAGAGGGATCTCAAATAAATTTATACAGATATGGATAAGATGCAGGGCAAATCAGGGAAGGAAGGTCAGGCCATTCATAAATATGCTAGGAAACTTGATTATTCAGATGGAAAAATGTGACACTGGAGTCCTATCTTATATACAACTCAAAAATTAATTTCAGTTGGATTAATATTTAAATTTGAAAGGTACGTCATATAAACATTTAAAAGAAAACATTGAATAATTTCTTTCTGACTTACAGGTAGGGAAACTTTTCTTAAGAAAAAAACATATACATACAACATAATTCAAAGAGTATATATTTGTTGTAGGTATTGAGAAACTCCCATTAATAAAAAATGATACTATAAAAGAAGTAAACAAGACAACCTATAAACTAAAAGATCTTTATAGTACACATAACACAAGGGATTATGTCCAGAACCCATAAAAGGTCTCCTTTAAATCAATGGGTTTTAACATGTGCAAGAATATTTACTGCAATATTGTTTATAGTAGCTAAAAAACTGGAACCAAGCCAAATGTCCTCAGTTGAAAAAAGGTAAATTTGATTTATTCAAATAAGGGAAAACTGAACAATAGTGAAAATGATTAAACTATATAAAATATGGACAAATTTCAAAAACAATGTTTAGTGAAATTTACAAAAGAATAATTGTAACGTGTATCAATTATAAAGTCTCAAAAGCATAAACATAAAAATATATAGGCAAATATACATACATATAAAATATTATTATAGTAAAAAAATGGAATGATAAATATAAAAATAAAGGTAGTGGCTACTCCCAATCGGTTAGAGAGTGAAATGTGACCCAGAAGAGGCACATAGAGGTTTCAATGATATTGATGCTGTACCGTACCACCTTTTAATATGAGTTGCTGTTGTTTAAATGATCTTAAAGATGTTAAAATGTGAAAAGATGTGCCTCTTAGAATTCTTAAAATATTGCAAGTCATAATAAAGTATTTAGAAAGATTAAATGTGCATCTATAGTTTTTCTCAGACCTTTCTCATATTTGTTTTCTTAGACATTTCTCATATTTAAAATATTTTAAAGAACTCCTCACCTTCCTCTTTTAGTTTGTCACTATTCCTCTTAAATCAACTGTGTGGCCAGAACTGAATGCAATACTCATTTACAGAATGGATTCTATTGTAGATCTCCTTACATAAGTGAACAAAGACTTCTACTTAGTTCCCTGGCCTGAAAGATCACTATAGAAGTTCTGATTTTGCCCTACTATTATTAGAATTTCTGCAGAATACAGATTTCTAAATGGATGCTCTGGTAGACTGGAGAAAGGATGGGAAAGAAGAAGAACACGTGCCAATTGAAGGGTATGTAGAAAGAAGAACATGCAGTTGCCAAGCAACCAGCCTGAATCCTTCACCTTGAAATGCTGACTGAAAGTGGCACATGGACCTCAGGTCTTTCTCTTTGTGACAGTGACGTAGCCCTCCTTACACCACTAGCTTCCTTTTTCTTTTGCGCCCAAGGTACAGGATTCTGCATGGGTTCCTTAATTTCACATTTTCTATTGACCTCTTTGCATCTAGCTGCCCATGTTGACATGAGTTTGACTCACAAAGGTAATCCTTGTCATTACGGAATTCCCTGGATTGGAAATATAAAAACCCTCTAGAAAGATATTTTACTATATTTTTAATCTCTGTGTGTGTGTGTTCCATATCTTTCCTAGAAAGATTTGAGGTAGCTAGAGTATCATGTGTTTTATTCTCAGTTGATAAAACCGGAAATGAAATTAATTTCCTTTTCCATGATGCGTTCTGGAATAAAAGTGATATTTTCAGCAAGAAGAGTGTGTAATGTAAAACCATCTATTCCATCCACATGATAAAGATGGTTGAGTTTGGGAGATAGAGGAATATAGAATTATGTATAGGTGTTTCTTCTTAAATGCCAACAAATTTCAAAGGCTATTGTGCCAGAAAATCCTATTAAGTCACTCTTTCTTAAGAGTGACCTTGAATGGCCTGTATTAACATTGCCTGGAATGTTGGATTAAAGTGTGCATTTCTTATTCACTCCCAAGTTCATTGGATAAGGTCCTGGGATTTGCGTTTCTAATAAGTTTTCCAGGCAATTTTGGGACACATCTCTTAAGTGATTTTATATGTCCCTAATTATGAAGTATCAGTACTGTTACTAGCTTGGGTGGTCTCTCTAAACAGGATTTTCCATGCAATTAGAGATAAGCCTTCACAACACTTAATGAAATATTTTACCAAGAGTGACCTAATATAATTGTAGTAACTACACATTCTCCAGTTCCAAGTAATTTGCCCTCTCGATTCTAAAATCTTTTACTTTTGAGACCATGAGCCTGATTGTTTTCTTCATTGTATGTTCAAGCTCTGTGATAGCAGCTGATACACCTATACTTGAAACCCCGTTATCCCATCTACTTTTTGCCCTCAGGGAGTAGATAAAGGGAAAGACTCTATTGAGCAGAACTTATGGCAAATGCTCTGATATACCACCGGTTTCCTTTATTTTATTCAAGTATAATTGACATACATTATTATATTAGTTTCAGCTGTACAGTAGAATGATTCAAAAATTCCATACATTACTCAGTTTCATCATAAGTGTACTCTGAATCTCCTTTACCTATGTCACTCATCCCCCTGCTTTCTTCCCCTCTGACAACCACAAGTTTGTTCCCAGTGTATAAGAGTGTGGCATATTTTTGTTTGTCTCTTTTTTAATTCATTCATTTGTTTTGTTTCTTAAATTCCACATGTGAGTAAAACCATATGGTATTTGTCTTTTACTGACATTTCATTTAGCATAATGCCCTCTAGATCCATCCATGTTGTTGCAAATGGCAATTTAATTTCTTTTTATGATTAATATTGCATTGTGTATATATACACTATACCTTCTTTATTCATTCATCTGTGGATGGCCACTTGGGTTTCTTTCAGATTTTGACTATTGTAAATAATGCTGGGATAAAATAGGGGTACATATCTTTTTGAATAGTGTTTTCATTTTTCTTTGGGCAAATACGCAGTTGTGGGATTACTGGATTATATGATATTTCTATTTTTAATTTTTATTTTGTTTTATTTTTTTTCTATTTTTATTTTTTTAAGGAAATTCCAGACTGTTTCTCCACAGTGGCTGCACCAATTTACAGTCTCACCAACAGTGCATGAGGATTCCTTTCTCTCCACATTCTCACCAATACTTGTTATTTCTTGTCTTTTTGATACATCATTCTGATAGGTATAAAGTGATATCTCATTGTAGTTTTTATTTACATTTCCTTGATGATTAGTGATGTTGAGCATCTTTTCAAGTGTCTGTTGGCCAACTGTATGTCGTCTTTGGAAAACTGTCTATTCTTGTCTTCTGTCCATTTTTAATTGGACTTTTTGGTATTGCTTATATTTTGGTGTTAGTTTGGTTTTTGTTTGATTTTATAGAATTTATTTATATATTTTAGATATTAACCCTTTATCATACATATTATTTGCAAATATTGTCTCCCATTTAGTAGGTTGTCTTTTTGTTTCGTTTCCTATCACCTATTTGATACTGATGTGTTTTCATGTGGGTTGTATCCTCTTAGTTCTTAACTTTTTGGCCCTACTGATTTGGAGCTCATCCTTAATCTTTTTGGCAGTCAGATCTAAAGTCTCTATTATTATTCTCAACTAACCTCTGGCAACACCCATTGTCAGGACAGTAATCCTTGTTTCTACCTCATGCTTTTGGAAACCAACTCCAAAATGGTCATGGTGAGCTCTGCCTGTTTCTCCCTCATCAGGAGAAGCTAGAAGCCCAACTTGGTATGTGCCATGCCTTCCTACTGCTATAAGGCATTCCTTCCCACTGGCTCAAGTTTAGTTTAGTACAGCTGACCCCAAGTATTCAGTGTCTTGTGACACCAGTTGAATCATTCCCCCATATATCACTGATGAGGGGATGAGGATAAACCCGGGAGAAATAAACAAGTGTCACCGTGGGATGATGGAAGAGTGGAATAAATAGTATTCATTGAGGAAACACATCCTGGGCATCTACCATGTGCCAACGTCGGTCTCCAGTGCCGGATACAAAAGTGAAATATTGTCTTTGTCTATTTGGGCTGCTGTAACAAAACACCAGAGACTGGGTAGCTTATGAACAACAGAAACTTATTTCTCACAGTTCTGGAGGATGGAAGCCTGGGATCAAGGCATCCATATGGTTACATTCTGTTCTGGGCCCTCTTTCTTATTGACAGCCAATGCTTTTTTGCTGCATCTGCACATGGTCAAAGGGAGCCTAGAGGGAGCTTTCTGGGTTCTCTTTGTAAGAGCACTAATCTGATTCATGAGGCAGAGCCCCATCTCCTGTAACATCACATCGGGCATTAATATTTCAGCATAAAAATATTGGGATGACACAAACATTCAGACCATAGCAAATAGTTATTCCATGTCCTCAAATAGTCTACAGTCTAACAGAGAGAGAAATAAGAAAGGAGACCATTGCAGTATGGTAGATAAGTGCTATGATGGTTGTAAGCAAAGTGTTAAAGGATCCTAAGGAGATCCTGGAGTACAAAGGGATTTTTCCATAGTCAGGTGGAAGTGGAGAGGATGGTACTAGAGAGCCTGACCCACACTAGGTCAGGGCCCACAGTTCATTATGACTAGACAGAAAGTGTGAGAGCTGGGGTGAAGTGATAGGCTAAACTAGATAGATAAGTAAAGATCATATTCATCTCCATGTTCCATGTTATAGGCTAGCCTATCTTAAAGGCCCTGGGGAGCCATTAATGGTTTTAGAAGGATCCTTCTGGTTAGAGTTTGGAGTATACTTTGGAGTGGTTTGGTCATAAGGAGTTTCTTTCCAATGGTTTAACAGTAATCCAGAAAGGAATTAGTGATGGTCTAAACTAGCAAAGTGCAAAGGGCTTACTTAAGTTATCTACTTATTTATAACAAACCACCCCAAAACTCACTGGCTTAAAAATTAATAATTTGTTATTTCTTATAGTTCTGTGGGTTGACCAATTGGTTCTTCTGCAGGATGCAATGTTGACTATAGCTTGGCAATGGCTGGAAGGCCCAAATGACCTAATTCATATAGATGGCAGTTGGTTCAGGCCACAGGAGTTCAGATGTAACTTTCAACCAGAGGTCTTAGTTTTCTTCCACATTGTTGTCTCCATGTGAATTCTTGGCCTTCCAACAATGTGGTTGGGTTTCAGAAAGGAATGTACCAGGGGCATCTGGGTGGCTCAGTTGGTTTAGTTTTTGACTCTTGATTTTGGCCCATGCCATGATCTCAGGGTTGTGAGATTGAGCCCCAGATCAGGCTCCACTCTGAGCATAGAGCTTGCTTAAGATTCTCTCTCTCTGTCTCTCTTCCTTTGCCCCTCCTTATGTTGCTTGTGTGCACATGTGCATGCATACATGCTGAATCTCTCTCTCTAAAAAAAAAAGAAGAAGAAAGAAATGTACCAAAAATTCAAGACCCAATGTGCAAGTGCTTTTCAAATCTCACTCTTGGTACTGTCCTGTTGGCCAAACTAGATACATAGTTAAGCCCATAGGGACCTACATAGGATATGAATAGCAAGAGGCATGGTTTACTGGGAGCCATCAAAGTAATGTTCTACCATAGAGATGGAGAGCAGATGAATTGAACTGCCACTTGTAGTAACCACCTAAGCCATGGCTGCTCCACCACTTCAGTCTGGTCTCCAGAATTTATTCTGGTAACATACGCCTATCCCCTTCCTCATGTGGGAACAGTAGTGGATGGAGGAGGGGTAGTGCACTGGCTTATACTGCCTGAAAGACATGTATACCACTACTAAAATATTATTCAAATGAAAACTACCTCTTTTTTTTCTTCAAAGTATTTGGCTTGAGTTTATTATTGAATAGTTTTATAAGACTCATAGGTTTGTCGTGAGGACAAAATGCAATATAATGTAAAAGTGCCTAAAACTCATATAAGTGCTCAATAAATGTGAACTATGATTCTTATATGCTTTAGGAATATTTTATAGATAGTAACTGGGCAGGATATTGCCACATACACTAATGCTCACACAGAGCACCCAGAAGGCTCAATATATAACTTCTCCCTCACCAAACTTTCTCACCAAAGGGTGAGCCACACCTTGTTAACATGCATCTGTGCCTGTTCACAAGATTAGCGAAGTCTATCCATCTAAGGGTAAATTGTATGTAATCCCAGTAATTTCAGTTGGTCCACTTTGCAGAGTCTGACTTAGTAACATGTACAAAAAGAAATCTGTATTTTAGGGGTACCTGGGTGGCTCAGTGGTTGACCTGCCTTTGGCTCAGGTCATGATCCTGGGGTCCTGGGATCAAGTCCCACATCAGGCTCCTCACAGAAGTCTGATTCTCCCTCTGCCTATGTTTCTGCCTCTCTCTGTGTCTCTTATGAATAAATAAATAAAAATCTTTTGGAAAAAAAAGAAATATGTATATCTGGATACACAACGAGATTCCCTGATGCCACATTGCAAAAATGAACATTCTCTGAGTTGTGCAGTTCATGAGCAAGTGGTAGACAGAGCCAGTCCTGCCAACAGTGAAGGGTTTAAATCAAGTATCACGTGACATATAATTTTCCAGTGAAATTCTCTAACTTGCCTAAGATTGTTATTTTCTCCCCTTTGGATTGAAAATGAAGGAATTTTATTTCAATACCTAAATGTATCACTTTTTCATCACATAATATAAAATTAGAAGGATTCATCAGCTAATGGCAACATGTACATTTCTGGCTATTGCTTGGCATATATGAAAGAAGGAAAAACTATGAGAAATTCAAAATACAACATGTTTCTGATCTTCTCCTCTAAGATATCTTTCTGCCTACCTTTGGTAATATAAAAATAATAATCAGAGCACCTATCTCCTAACATTACAAGGCAGTTATCAAGCCATGCAACAAACATTTAACAAACATGATTGTTTTCATTGGACACTCATGACTGATTCTCAGCTTTTAAATATGCATATTACACTAACAGTGGTCAGAAGTCTACATTCCTCAGCTTCTTTATTAATCTTCTTCCTTGTTCATGCATAGTTTATTTTCCCCAGTTGTACTCTGAATGTGCCCTTGACTGATCCACAAAGCTCTCCTGAATGTGTCCTCCCCGAGGGAACTATTACCTTATGTTCCTCTTCACCATCTGTTTGCTGCAAAGCTTTCTTGAAGCTCAGCCTCTTGGAACAAGAGAATAACAAAAATGAAATTTATTGCCATCGATCACTTTTAGATAAAGCTGAATGTCTTCCAGCCACTCTGAATTGATTTTTCTCTCCACCCTCCCACCCCACTTGAGAAAGTAACAGAAAGGAGTTAGAAATCATGCAGGGGATGGAATCAATACAAAAGTGAGGAGAATTGCATGGAGGTAATCATGTGTAGAAAAGCAAGGAGCTGGCAGCATTAGTTGACAGAGGGGAGTTGCTTACTCAGCTTTATTAATACCTCACAGAGCAGGACATAAAACCTCAGATTTTTCTACCTTAATCTATGTCCCTGCTCCTTTGTGTAAAGAATTCACTATCATTTGTGGGTCCTTTCCATGATTCAGACATGGTTAGGACCCCTTACAATGACACTAGCAAGTCCCTATTGGATGTATATCAACACAACGTTAAAAGTCATGAGCTCTCTGGGCAGCCCGGGTGGCTCAGCAGTTTAGCGCCACCTTCAGCCCAGGGTGTGATCCTGGAGACCTGTGATTGAGTCCCGAATAGGGCTCCCTGCATTGGAGCCTGCTTCTCCCTCTGCCTGTCTCTCTGCCTCTCTCTCCTCTCTCTCTCTCTGTGTATCTCTCTCTCTCTCTCTCTTTTTTTTTTATGATAGTCACAGAGAGAGAGAGAGAGAGAGAGAGAGAGAGAGGCAGAGACACAGGCAGAGGGAGAAGCAGGCTCCATGCACCGGGAGCCCGACGTGGGATTCGATTCCGGGTCTCCAGGATCGCGCCCTGGGCCAAAGGCAGGCGACAAACCACTGCGCCACCCAGGGATCCCCTCTGTGTCTCTCATGAATAAATAAATAGAATCTTAAAAAAAGAAAAAAAAAACTTTAAAAATAAATAAATAAAAGTCATGAGCTCTGAAGTCAGGTAAAAAGGTAATAATTATGATGATAATGATAAAGTAATGTTACTTATATATCATTATTTATTTCCACGGAGAGCTAAAGGTATGTCATCTTATACCCCTCCCCCTCCTTTGGCCCCTCTAAGGCAACTGATTACCATACCTTCTGTAATGTGTCTGTTAAATTTTTATTTAATTTTTGGTAAAACATATATAACCAAAAATTTACCATTTTAACTATCTTCAAGCATAAAATTCAGTGGCCTTTGATTACATTTCTAGTGGTGTGCTATCATCATCACTATTTGCAAAACATTTTAGAAACTCTTAACCTATTAGACAACGACTCCCCCATCTCACCATACCTGGCACCTCTAATCTACTTTGTCTTTATGAATTTTCTTATTATAGAAATTCCATATAAATGGATTTGTCAGCTATTTATCCCTTTGTGTCTGGTTCCTTTCGCTTTGTATAATGTTTTCAAAATTCATCCTTATTGTAGAATTTATTAGATATGTATTCCTTTTTAGGGCTTGATAATATTGTTATATGTACAGCTGATCCCCATTATTCATAGCTTTTTGTATTTCTGAATTTGCCTACTCATTAAAACTTATTTGTAGCCCCCAAATCCATACTTGTGGCTATAGGTGGACATGTTCAGGGTGGCAAGAATTTGAATCCTATAGTGCTGATGTTCCCAGCTGAGGGTAAACAAATAATGCTATAAAGAACATTGATGCACCAGTATCTAAGTCTCTATTATCTCTCCTTTGGGACATATACACTGAAGAGTTGAGTTTCTGGGCCATATGGCAATCCATGTATAAGTGTTTGAGGAGCTACCAAACTGTTTTCTACAGTGGCTACACCATTTTACATGTATAAGGGTTCCAGTTTGTCCATATCCCTACCAACATTTGTTTTCTTTTTAATTATAGACATTTTATTAGCATGTGTGCAGTGGTATCACATTGTGGTTTTGATTTTAATTTCCTTAGTGATTAATAATATCAAATGACCTTTCATGTGCTTGTTGGCCATTTGTGTATGTTTGGAGAAGTATTCTTGAGGTATTTTTGCCCACTTTTTAATTGGGCTATCCTTTTGTGGTTGGGTTCCTTCTATATTCTGGATACTCTAACCTTATCATACATAAAATTTGCATATATTTTCTTTCATTCTGTAGGTTGCCTTTTCACTTATCTTGGTAATGTCCCTTGATGCATGACAATTTTGTCTTTAATCTACCCCTTCCCACTATTGCCTTTCAGTCATGCTCTCACTGTTTCTAGTCAGGATTATTTCAGAACACTCTGGACTCCCAACTTGTGTTTTTGCCTTTGCTTTAGTATCTGTTCCTTGCTGTGATCTATTCTCCATTCAGTTGTTAATTGACATTTTTAAAGATAAATCTGATTAAGTTTTTCAGTGTTTTCCCATTGAAATCAAAAGAAAACCCAGACTCCTTGGGATAATATTATTCATTATCTTCAGCCTCATTTTATAGACCATCTTCCAATGCATGGCTGATGCTTCTGGTCACAGATCAAAACTTGTACTCCAGGCAACATGGCACATACACATAGCTCTGTTCATTTATGCATGTGATGCTCTACCTGGTGTATTTGTATCTCTCCAGTCTTTAGCTATTACAATTCTACTTACTTGGACTTTAATGCAAGATGCCATGATAAGCATAGATATGTTGGACAATATATCACTGAGGAGGAAATTAAGTTATATGTGAATATACAACAGCAGATAGATATAGGACAGTGAAAAAGCATTGGGTCAGTCTAATGCTACTTGATATGTAAGATATAAAGAAAGCTCAATACTGTGTCTCTTTACATAATTTGGATCTTAGAAAATTAATTTGGCTTGCATACAGCACTAGTGTAAACTAACTAGCATTACTCCTATCAAGGAAAGACTACCCAGCTACCAAATAAAGTAACTTGAGATACCAAGCCACTATCTGTATTATTGTGATGCAGTACTTCATGTAGAAGGATGAATTAGCCTCATAAAGGGTTGGAAGCCAGCCATGCTGCTGGGTGGACTGGTGGATCCAGCCTGGAAGGTAGTGATTGACAGGACTGTAGGTGGAGCCAAAGTATAAGTATGTATATTAAATCTGATTTGGGAAATTTCTGAGGTATAGCAGTTCCTTGTTTTTCCCAGGAGCCTATTTGCTGGTGAATAGACTGTGTTGGCATACTCCTTATACTTCTTATCTTATCCTTGAAAGGAATGATTCTTAGAATTCTTGTAGGGATAAAAAGTATTATGAGATGAACAAGAATTGTAGCAGTTGGGACAACTGACTGCTTTAACTTGGGCATAGATAAACTTTTTTTCTGTGAAGGACTAGACACTAAATATTTTAGGCTTTGTGAGCCAAGAGGCCAAATAAAAAATATCATATAGATATTCATATAACAGGAGGGAAAACACACTTCCCCAATTTTTTTAATTGATGAAATTAAAAATATAATAAAAATTGAGTACAAGTATAATCCAGGTCTATTACTGAGAGTAAAATTCTTTCTGGAATGTTATTTTACCTAGTTTGGATACAAAGTTAGTGTTCCATATCATCAAATTGATTGGAAATACTCATCTGTGAAACCATCCTCAGCTTTTGGGCCATGCAAGAACAGGTGAGGACCCCCTGCTGTACTTTGCCAGCGCCTGCAGTTTAACCAAATACCTCTTGTTTCTTAGAGCTGTCAAGGAGGTATGCAGAGGCAAGAATTAAGCATGGAGGAGGGTTATCAACAAAACATTTTGTTCTTGCACATTCCCAGATCATCACAGGCTTGGCTCTACCTGACTTGTCCTTGTATTGTCTTTCATTGAGGCCTTCTCTGACCACCTATTTAAAATCACAATCCCTTCTCTCACCAGTCACTCCTAATTCCTCTTACCCTATTCTTTTTTTTTTTTACACAGCCTATATCACTTTTTTTAAAAAAGATTTTATTTATTTATTCATGAGAGAGAGAGAGACACACACACACACACACACACACACACGCGCACACACACACAGGCAGAGGGAGAAGCGGGCTCCATGCAGGGACCCCAATGTGAAACTTGATCCCAGGTTTCCAGGATCATGCCCTGGACCGAACGAAGACAGGTGCTAAACCGCTGAGTCACCCAGAGATCCCCCCATATCATTTTTTAATATGTTATATGCTTTCTTTATTCATCATTTTTATTGTTCATTTCTGTCTTTCCCTGCTAGAATGTAAGCTTAACTTGAGCAACAGCAATCATTTTTGTTTTGTTCACAAATGTATTCCAAGTATACAGAGTAGTGTTTAGCATATGGTAGGTACTCAGTAAATATATGTTGGATGAATTGATGTAAAATACATCATTTTGTCTTCAAAAAAACTTGCTGAGATAAATATTATTAATATCAAAATTTTAAATAGAAAATTTGCAGGTACAGGGAGGCTAAATAACATGCTGAAGATTACACAGCTAATTCTACTACCACTGTCACCACTCCTACTCCAGGCAAATTAATTATTTCATACTAATCATGTACCAGAAACTGCTCAAACATCATATTTAATTTTCACAATAACCCTGTGAGTTGAGTGTCAGAGTTAAAAATCGAACCTGGGTAGTCTGATTCCTAAACTCATGTTTTAATCATGTACTTATTATCTAAATTGTAATCAGAAGTAAATTCATAGCCTTAGAAGTTCGTGTTATAAACATGAAGAATAAAAATTAATAATAAAATCATGAAGAAATCATAATAAAATGAATGTAAAAATAATTGTGAAAACAATAAACTTGATTAATACAAGATTTCTTTGAGAAAAGAATAAAAATTGAATTTTTCATAAATCTAATTATGTAAAAGGAAGGCAAATCAACAAAAGCATGAAGGAATTAAACTCTAATGTCGTGGCAGAAATTACAAGGTTGCTATGGATTAAATAGTGTGCTTCCCCCAACTCATATGGTGAATTTATAACCCCTAGTTAACTTCAAAATGTGACTTTGTTTGGAGTAGGGTCTTGCCAGAGGTAATTAAGTTAAAGTGAAGTCATTAGAACAGACTCTAGTCTAATACGACTAGTTCCCTAAAAGGGAAATTTGGGCACAGAGAAGTGCAAAGAGGGAAGACCATATGAAGACATAGAGAAGAACAGGCCACCTACAAGCCAAAGAGCAAGAGCCTGGAACAGATCCCTCCCTCACAGCCTTTGGAAGGAACTAACCCTGCTGCTGACACCCTAACTTCAGACTTCTAGCCTCTAGAGACGGTGAGATAGTACATTTCTGTTCAAGTTACAAAATCTGCAGTACTTTTTTATAGCAGCCCTAGCAAACTAATGTGCCTCCTAAATTTGAATTCATCCATATTTTCAATCAGGATATGTAAATAGTGGGCTCATTACCCTGTAATATCTGATTTATTGTGCTACAGCTGCTTTGTAGGATTAAAATTTAAAACTCATCTTAGGTTTGCTTTTCACATTTCCCACTTTGAATTTTGAAACATTTTTTTAAAGATATTATTTATTTGAAAGAGAAACAGAGAGAAAGCGTATATGAGCAAGGGAAGGGGCAGAGAGAGAGGGAAAGGGACAAGCAGTCTCCCTGCTGAGTGAGGAGCCCCATGCAGGACTCAATCTCAGTACCTTGAGATCAGGACTTGAGCCAAAGTCAGATGCTTTACCAACTGATATAATTAGGTGCCCCTAAAATCATTTGAGTGCAACCAATAATATCTTCTTCCATGGAACTTTTGATATTCATTTATTGGGGAAGTTTCTGAGAATCCATAATTCTGTTAGTATTTAAAATAGATTTTGACAATGACAGAAAAATGTGATTCTAGGCCAAAGGAAATTTGACAGGAACAGTAAAACCGCTATCAGGCTGGCAGGCTGCTTTTAGACTGGATGGGAACCTTAGTGAATAGAACCCTTGGATTAGCTGAGCCTCTTGCAGCTACTACCTTTTTCATCAGTTGGTTTTGCTGCTTTTATTGCTGGAATCTAACTGCAGTAATTAATGCCTGTCTGTATGGTTCTGTCAGAAAGAACTCCTTGTTCTTCAGATACAGATATGCCATGAAAAATATGTGAATTAAAATAATGCCTCTATTTGAACATTCTACTCACATTACACATTGATCCCAATTTCCCTTGGTTTTGGCAATCTCTCAGGGAGTGAGGCCACTTACCTGTGACCAGCACATTGGTGACCAAGTCAGTGGCCACACATACCTACAAATGGTATAGATACCAGAAAAAACCCCTGCTAATATTTACCTTGAAGTAGAGCAAATAGTCTTCCCATGGGCAGGATCACCCCTCAGGTCTGGTCAAGGTCAAAGCTCAGAAGTTATAGACCTTGAAATAGTTGAATTATGTTAGTAGATTCAGAAGCAAGCATTCATGAGTCAGAAAGAAGTGCTAGGCAGGGCCAGACAGATATTTTAGGCTGTCTGTCTCCTTCTAAAGGTTGCTCTGACCCCCAGTTTCCATGAGCAAAGCTGAAATGGAAGAATCCTGCTTCTCAGTGTAAGTGGAAGCGGCACATACAGTGAAATAAATCAGGATTTAGGGTCAGGTGGACCTGGGTCCAAATCCTGGCTCATGTGCTTCTGGTTGGGTAACCTTAGAAAGACTGATTAACCAATACGACCTTCACATCCTGCATCTGTATCATGTGAATAACCATATATCGTAGCTACCTCAGAGGGCTTTTGTTAAATGTGATCATGTTTATAAACCTGTGTGCCTGATATGTAACAACAGTTTAACAAGAATTTAAAAATGCAAACATGCCTCTGACTGGTTTGGGATATACTGTGCAAACAACAGCAGTATTCAGTCTTTGTTGAAAGACCACGTGAGACACATGAGCTGAGATCTCAACAAGAGATTTTATGAGAAAGTGACATGGAAGGAAGCCCTGGATTAATAGTTTAGACTCCTAGCCTATCCTGGGCTTTAGATCATAACTGGACTACACTGAGTCTCCACAGGAAATCCCAAATTGGAGGATTTCCTGCCCACCCTTTCTGTCCCTGAGTCACTTTTCCACCTGTCCTGAGGGCCCCAGAGTAGGGATACCATCAGAGGATGAGTTTCTGGGTGTCTGAGAAACTCAACTGTTTCGTGAGAGCACAGACCCATAGGTATTCTTACCAGACTCTTAGGTTTCAGTCCACTTATCCTCCTTCTTTTGCCTGAATACCCCTAAAGAGCCAATGAAGAAGATTACCACCCTGCCATTGGTATCACATGCACAATTTGGAATTACTTTGAGTGCAAGCCCTCAATGCATGAAAATAAATTTGTTCCCTGCTGTACCAATGTGGAAAATAAGAGAGTCTAATAGTTTTAGCATTTTAAATGGCAAGACTTCTTGAGTACAATAAGTACCTTTGAAAAGGCAACTGTTCTTCATGAATGTGTCATTTGGGGAACAAAAATTGACATCTGGTCTCCCCAACAAAAAGGGGAAAAAGATTTTCTAGAAGCTGATGGTGATTTGGGTAAATTTCAAACACTTTTCTCCCATAGCACCTAATGAACTTGAAATTCCACACCCCTTAAAATATGGCTCAATTGGTTTTCTCTGGCTTGGCAGAAACACAAAATAGGAACAAGAATCCAAATCCATGTGGCTTATGAAGGGAGAGGCAAAACTTCTTGGCACATTCATGTGATCACCAGCTCAGTTCCAAAGTAAGACCTTAAAATAGATGAAGTGTTTGTGACTATCTCCTCTGTATATGCTGTATTCCAGTGGCCTCTTGCAGGATTTGGGCACGCAATTCAATACTCTAATTTAATACATACATCATACATCATTGCCATGAGGAAAGGTCTAGCTTAAGCTTGACACGTCATAGCTTTGACGATAGTAAACTATAGACACCTTGAGAAAGAGATTGGCTGGAAATCCACTGTCACTTAACACCTGTCAATAGCAGCTCAGGCTATTATTACAAATGCCAGGGACTGGGTGACTTAAACAACAGACATTTATTTCATCACAGTTCTGGAGGCTGGAAAGTCTAAGATCAAGGTGCCAGAAAATTTAATTCTTAATAAGGGGCTAACTTGCAAACAGGTTCCTTTTGCTATATCTTCACATGGCAATGACAGGAAGCCCTGGTTCTTCCTCCTTTTAGAAGAGTAGTGATTCCATCATATGGCTCTACTCTCATCATCTCATTTAAACTTAATTACCTTCTAAAGGCCCTCCTCCTAATACACACTTTGGGTTAGTGCTTCAACATAATGAATTTTGGAAAAACTAAAAATATTTAGTCCATGATACCAACTCCCAAAAACCTTGAGTGGCCAAAGATTACTTTAGGAATCTTTCTTAAGCTTTTCTTTCCTTAGGCTAAGAAATCCCAAATGTAATCATGAGAACAGTCACTTACTGCAAATCACTTTCCAAACTCTGATGAATAGATTGATGAATAGCATCATCATGGAGGAAAGTCCTCGCCCAAGAACAAATTTCCTTGTTCAACGTTTTGATCAGAAATTTCATGAAGAACCAGAGAGCAGACTTATCAAAATGGTATACAACACAATGCTTACCGATGGGGAATTTAGTGGATGGCAGAATTAGATTCCTAGAAGTCTCCATGGACTGGAGCAGTGAATTGCATCTTATTAGATGAAATGTAACAGGGCTAGTTGTGTAAGGCTGTGCACCTGCATTTGAGAAATATCAAACCTACACAAGTAGAGATCAGGCAAAATATGGTTGTAGTAACAACTTTGGTGTAAAAGGCACACATTCTCAACAAAGCAATTTCATATGAATGGGAAATGTGATCTCTCTGCTTGGAAAGGTGATAGAAGTGATAGAAGATAGAAGATAGAAGATAGAAGAAGATAGAAGAAGAAAGCAGTGATAGAAGCATAGAAGCATGTCATGGATGGTATCCTACTAAGACCCCCTATCTGTGCTCTTTGTTAAGATCCAGACTTTGCACTTAAAAAAGTAAACGGACACACTGGACCTTGTTCAGAGGAAAGTATCTAGGAAGATGCAGAAAGGCAAAGCTTTGCCATACAAAGAGGGCTTGACAACCTGGGGGATGTGCAGCTTGTAAAGATGATAACTTGGGCCACACCTTCTGCCTTCAAATGAAGGAGAACAATACACCCATTTTATTTGGCATGCTATGTTGGGGAAGGATTTTTTTTTTTCTTATTTTTTTTTTTATGTTGGGGAAGGATTAAGGCAACTGATGAAAGCTTATAAAAGCATAGATTTTAATTAATATAATTTAAAACTTGTCAATAGTCACTTTGCTTATACTTCTTATAATTCTTACAGCAACAGTCTAGACAGTCGGACCATGATTTGAGAAACCCTTAAACTTGGTATCCCATTACATGCATTAGATTTAGGTTCATCTGAGAATAACAAGAAATTCCAAAGTTACAAACTACATAGAGTTTTATATCTCCCTCACATAAAAACCAAAACCAAAATAAAGCAAAAACAAACAAACAAAAAAACAAAAACAACCCAAAAGAACAAAACAGAGGCAGGACTAGGTAAGGCCTCCTGCCTTACTCTTTGTCCATCTTTAGCACATCTTTAGGGAGCTAGGCTCCCTAAGGGAGGAGCCATGATGGCCTCTTGGGCTAAAGTCATTTGTCTGAATTCCAGGTGGAAGAAAGGAGGCAAAAGGTGAAAGAGTGAAAGTGTTCACATCATTCCTTTCCAGGAAACTTTCCAGAAGTTCCATTCAACCTTTCTGCTTCTATCTCCCTGCTAGAACTTAACCTAAATTGGAGTCTGGGAAATGTAGATTTTGTGTGAGTGCCAGTGTGCCAGGCTGAAAAGGGAGTACTTACAGAAGGGGGAGGTGGGATGTTAACAAGGCAATTTCTGACACATTCTTTTTATGGCCAAAGCCTCTACCTTTTCACCTCCTGTTTTATTACTCTTTTTGTAACTACTCTTCCACTGTCACAGAGGTGGCAGGTCCCTGATCCCTTCATTTTCTTCTAGCCAATCAGCCCCCATGTCCTCGTTTCTTTTACCAGCTCTAGCTCTCAGCGTATCATCTGTCCTATTTGCTTCCTCATGAACATTCTCAATTCCCTTCATTACCATTACAGCACGCACTGGTCAAAATATAACCCTTGATTTAAAACTTGCCTTTCACCCAGAGTTCCCAGAAGTTATGACAAAGCCATGGACATTGGTGCCACGACAATCCTTGGATTCTCATGTCAGTCATGCCCCTGGCTTTGCCCATCTGTGGCAAACATCTGTGCAACATCTGTGATGTTGCATCACAGCACTTTTACTCATGCCCCTCCATGGCTAATATAAACTGGTATCATTTTTCTCAAGTATTGGCCTCCTCTTGCTCAGAAAACTATCTGATTTCCTAGTATTTCCAAAAATAAAGTTAGGCTATCAGTAGTTGTCATACCTAATATTTATTGAAGATTTATTAAATTCAAATACTATGCTAAATGCTATAAGTCTACTGTCTCATG
Source organism: Canis lupus dingo (assembly GCF_003254725.2). Lineage (NCBI taxonomy): Eukaryota > Metazoa > Chordata > Mammalia > Carnivora > Canidae > Canis > Canis lupus. The sequence continues at coordinate 8,495,537 of NC_064267.1, forward strand.
TAAACCAGTTCAATAGTTATTGTAACCCTCAAATATGACACCATATTCTTAGGATAAACATTGCTTGGTCATGATATAGTACTCTCTTCCTATATTGTTGAATTTGATCTGCCAACATTTTTAAAAATATTTATTTATTTATGATAGACAGAGAGAGAGAGAGAGAGAGAGGCAGAGGAGGAGGGAGAAGCAGGCTCCATGCCGGGAGCCCGACGCAGGACTCGATCCCAGGGACTCCAGGATCGCGCCCTGGGCCAAAGGCAGGTGCCAAACCGTTGAGCCACCCAGGGATCCCCGATCTGCCAACATTTTGTTTAGAATTTTTGCACCTGTGCTCTTGAAGGATGTTGCCAAATCAATATGGAACCAAAAGAAAAATTATAAAATAACCAATTATATTTATTTTGACAGTTTTTAAGCTGAAAAATAGCCCTTTTTTGCTAATAAAATTAGTTATAGGTCATTTGAAAAATTTCACTTACTGAGTTCATTGAAAAAATTCATTTACTGAGTTTATTTTACAGCTTTCTACAGAAAGTATTTTGCCTCCTGAGTCCCCCCTCCAGCACTATGGCAGAGTCCACAACACTAGAAGTGATCTTTTCCTCTCTCCCCTTGCTGAAACACTCCCACTTTAAGAACTAGACATACCACAGTCATCCAGGAGGTGTTCTCCTTCTAAGAATCAATGAGCTCGGGTGTAATAGGTCTCTGAGGCCTATCAAACAGCTTTTCATTTCAGTCCTTTTAGTAATCAGGAAATCCTATGTCTCAAGACACAAATATCTATGGATGCCTGAGTGTCTCAGTGGTTGAGTGTCTGCTTTAGGCTCAGGGCGTGATCCTGGAGTCCTGAGATCCAATCGAGTCCCACATCAGGCTCCCGGCAAGGGAGCCTGCTTCTCCCTCTGCCTATGTCTCTGCCTCTTCTCCGTGTCTCTCTCATGAATAAATAGATAAATTATTTTTAAAAAAGACACAAATATCTAGCAATACAGATATTTCTAACATCTACTTCATATTCTAAGTTTGAACTTGAGAACAAAGGCATCCATCTGTTTTTTAATGAGGACGATGACTCAGTATCATCTACAGATTCAAACCAATTGAAAGTGTTTTTCAGGAGGTTGATAATATTCTGAATATCAAAAAGGTCACTAAAGCATAAGTATATTTTCCCTCTTGGAGACTAAGCATGATTTTTTAAGAAGCAAAATTAATATAGTTTGTGATTCGGAGTTCTAGGGTTCACTGTTAATTTGGTAGCTAAAAGAAAATAAAGGAAGGTAGCTTTTAAAATTGTCCATCATGTCAGATCTCAGCATATTTAGTTGTTGGGGCATATTTACAGATTTTGGCTGTGGAATTTAACTGTCAGAGGGTAGGCTACTAAAATAATCAGATTGGCTGACCTATGGTAAAATTCATAGGTAAATACATGGATGACAGATTCAGAATTAATAAAATCTACATAAGACTTAGCCTTTCAACTCATCAGCCGGTGAGTTGAAATTGTACAAACTCAAATGTAAAATTCTTCTAAATATAAATAACAACATAAATCTGAAATGAAGAATGTAAGCCTCAGTAACAATTCAGGTGAAGAAAAGTTTTCTGTTTTTATTTTTATTGAAAATAACCTGAATATCCCACAGAGGGAAAAACAAAAACAAAAACCAGATGCCATATAAACAGAAGTTTCCTACCAGAGAGATATAATCCTGTGCACACTCATCAAAGGAACTCTAAGAAGATAGAATAAATTCAAAGAATCACTGAGAAGAGGCAAGCTTTCAAAATCTTTCCATAAGATCAGCAATGCATGAGAATGCTGCTCTTTTTAGTGTTTCACCTTATTGTTCTGGGCAATGCAAATATATTTGTCCATCATAACATTATTGACTGGGAATGCATTGAGCAGCTGTGCTTTCATTTTTTCCTATTTTCTTTTAACAGTATTCCTATTTTTCTGCCTGTATTTTTGGAGCAGAATGAGCAAGAAAGAAAGTAGAAGGTTTAAGACCAGAGAGGCAGCAGGGCACCAAAACATAAAGTCTCCTGAGTGAGAATAAGAAATTGGGAATTGATTCTGGTGTGGTGGTGGATTAGTCAGTATCGGAGCATGGAAACCTCTCTGGCTAACTGAAGGAGAAAAGGATGTAATTCAGTGAATTTAGTGCTTACAACATCTTTGGAAAGGCTGGAGGAATGGGTTCTCAGTGGACCTCTGGAATGACTTTCAGAAAACCCCCACAAGGGCATGCCATGGAAGCCTCCTCTCCTGCCAGGATCAGGGAGGTAGAGACAGGGGCCCACACAGCATCTGCTCTCCTCTGGACCACACCGTTGGCACTGTGGCCAGGGATCAGGAAGTGGCTGTTTCTGCAACTGCCTATTTACATCTAAGCTGCTTCCTGGACAGTAAGATGCTGCTGCAGAAAACAAAACAAAACAAAAAACACACCACCCACCACGGTGCTTGCCAGTAGCAGCAATTAAAGCAGCAATTAGATGTGGCCACGTTCATCTTAACTGGCAAAATCTAATGTGTGTCTAAAACATAAGGGCAAGGCCGTTTTAAGCTCTGTGTACTTACGAGATTTAGAATTAATGCCAAGTGTTGACCCACAATATCAGGTCCAAATGGAAAGATTTCCAAGTATTTGAGCAGAGGAATGAAGACATGATTTGACTTAAACTTTTACAGAGATGACAGTGGCTCCTCTGAGAAGGGACTACAGGAAAGAGTTTCAGAGAATGGGAAATGGATGTAGGAGGGAGGAGCCCAGTTGGGGGGCTATTGTAAACAATAAGTGAGATGCAGAGTGATGGGCTTGGACCTGGGAGGCAGTGGTGCAGTAAGGAGATTAGGAAGATTATTGGGTTTTTTTGAAGGCAACATCCAACACATCTACTGATGAAGTGTGGATATGGGGCACATGAAAGAGACGAGGTAAGAAAGTATACAAAATTTTTGGCCTGCACAATTAGAAATCATTTATTGAGATAAGGAAGACTAGGGGAGAGTCAGAGTTAGTTGAGGACAGTAGAAGCACATGTAGAGATGTCACACAGATTGGGGAGAGAGTGGGCTAATGTCATCACCACACATATGAGATTTAAAGTCATGAGACCAGATGATTTTCAACTGTGTAAAGTGTGTTAGAAAAGACATCTGTGGGCTGAGCCCTGAGACACTCCAGTGTTTAGATAGCCAGAAAGTAAATAGAGTACAGCAAAGAAGAGTGAGAAGGTTGGCCAGTAAAATAGAACTGAGACAAAGGAGTGTTCTAGAAGTCAAGAAGAAAAAGTGAGTCAAAGAGAAAAAAAGTTATCACTTGTATTTGACACTGCTGGTGTGAGAGGAATGAGAGAGTATGTGCGTGAGGAGTGAGAATTGATCCATGGATTTGACAATACTAAGGTAATGGATTTTTGCGAAACAGCAGAGGCAAAATCCTGATTGGAATAGGTTCAGGAGAAACAGCAAATACAGACATCTTTCAAGAAAGTTTACTGTAAATGGGAGCAGAGAAATGCCTTATGGGCTCAAGGGTAGCTATTTATCTTAAGGGATTTTTTCCAAGTTGGTCAATAATAGACCAAGCATGTTTGCTCATGGAAATGGTCCAGTAGTGAGGAAAATTTGATGACCAAAATGACACTTTATTATAGATTTTGGATCCTGTTTTTTTCTACTTAACATTATGAGCATTTTTCATGGTATTTTATTTTTTGTAGATGGATTTGGTGGTTATATTATATCCCATGGAATGAATATAATGATTTTAGAAGCCTTCTCTTTATGTGTTTGAACTATTTACTTTTATTTGCTATTGTAAATAATGCTAGGAGGATCATCTCTATATATTTGTCTCCCTAACTTTGTCTATTTTTTCCCCACTTCTCATTTCCAGCTGAGGGGTTTAAATATTTTAAAGTATCCTACGCTGACACATTTGCTTGCCAAAAATCACGTTCCAAGTTTTCAGTTTGGGATTTAAACATTTTTCTTTCAAAGGAAATATCAGACAGCTACACTAGACCTCACTTTCTAGCTCAGTGTCATGCTGATGTATTGGCAAAATATTGGAGGTTCGGAAAAATGCCCAAAGTGGCCCCACATCACTTTAGCAAGTTGCTTAGAAACATTACCAAAGTTTCACTATGGAGCAGTGTACTTTTTGCTTTATATATATTTTATAAAGTTCCCCAATGTGAGAGCTGAGTTATGCTGAAAGGAAAATATCATTGAGAGATTTATCTAGATCTTTCAGTTGTTATATATGAAGTTGATTGATGTGTCTTAACTTCCTATATGGAACTTTTCTGATAGTCAAGTTTATTGCTTCAAAGTAAGGAAAAAGGTAGGAGCATTTTTCTAGTTGTTTCAGAATGAGAAAGGGTATGAATAAGGTGGTATTTGTCTAGAAGGGGGGGGAATAAAAAATTATAAATATTAGCAATGAGTTGTTAGAATCTTTTAATTTTTTGCAACTGAAAATCAATTTATTTTAGATTTGTGGGATAGAATTAAAGAGAGGGAAGGATTTACTTTACATCAACCTCCCCACTGCCCACCCTCAGAACACACAATCATAGTTTCATACTTTTATATAGCCATATCTCCTTTCAAATTGTTAATACCCAAAATCTTAAAAGAACCACTTTGGCATTTTACTGATTTTGACATGGTGAAAATGGACATAATCTATAGTTCTCTTTAATTTTCTATACATTATTATTTATACAGGATAGATGATCTTAAGATTGAGGGTTTGGGGGGGTCTTCTTTTTGGTAAGGAAAGTAATCACAGCATTTTATAATCATTTTTCCCCTTTTTTATCTTTTTCTTTCAGTAGAATTCAGTGATTCACCACTTACACACAATACCCAGTGCTCATCAGAACAAGCCCGCCTTAATGCCCATCACCCATCTAGACCATTTCCCACCCACCTCCTTCCTCAACACTCAGTTGTTCTCTATCGTTAAGAGTCTCTTATGGCTTACTTCCCTCTCTCCTTTTCTTTCTTCCCTTCCCATATGTTCATCTGTTTTGTTTCCTAAATTCCACATAAGAGTGAAATCATATAATATTTGTCTTTCTCTGATTATTTTACTTAACATAGCACACTTTAGCTCCATCCATGTCGTTGCAACAATCATTTTAGATTCTGTATAGGGCTCTAAAGAAAATCACTCAACGACAATATAAATTCTTTAAAAACAAAGTTCCTCCTTTCGATATAGGTTCTCAGTCTCCTAACTACATTTCCAGAATGTAAAAAAGGCTCTGGAAATTGAAAATCTTCCGTGTAACTCATTTGACTGCAAAACCTGATCTGACTTGAACTCATTTGGCCACAAAACTTGACCTTACCTGACATGAGGCTACATTTAGTCTTTTTTAATCCCACTTTCTGTAAATATTCATACACTGCTATACAGAAATACTAGTGTATTTAATTACCCATGCTGCCTTAGAACACTGCTACAGAATTCGGAATACTGAAGCAATCAATTATGACTCCAAAGGCATCAGAAGATGGATTAAGAATCTACATTACTGGGCAGCCCCGGTGGCGCATCAGTTTAGCGCCGCCTGCAGCCTGGGGCATGATCCTGGAGACCCTGGATCGAGTCCCACATCGGGCTCCCTGCATGGAGCCTGCTTCTCCCTCTGCCTGTGTCTCTGCCTCTCTCTCCCTCTGTGTCTCTCTCATGAGTGGATAAATAAAACCTTTTTTTTAAAAAAAAGAATCTACATTACTTTTAATTTTCTAATACATTGCTCTCTACCACTTCTTTTTCTGAAAAATAATTGGTGAGCCATATAGGCGTCCCTGGTAATAGAGTTCTAAAGTAGAGTCAGACTTTAAATCAGAATTAACTAGCACCACATTCCTATTTTTTGGTTCTGTTGATATTCATCATGCCCAGTCAAAATAGTAAAATTGTTTTAATGGTTAAGAAATAAATCTGGTTGAAGTATCACATGCCTTTCCATTTCTTCTTTTTTCATTCTGGGTTTTCTTCTAGCACATATATACTTAATATTTGGGGTATATATCTGAAAACATATATTTGATAATATATAATTGATACTTTCATCAATTTGTTGATAAGAGGAAGTATAGTTATGTGACCAGATTGTTCCTGATTGAGTCTGTGGACACAGGTAAAGATAGAATTAGACACAGCCTTCAAGAAATTCCCAGACAGTAATTTCTTAGCAAATTTTTGGAAAACTTAGTTTAAGCATATAGTAAATGTATAAAGGTGACCCAAAACATTTTATTTTGTTTTGTGATGTTCATGGTTTTTTAGTAATTTACTTCAAAAAGGCAATTAAAAATGATTTGTCTCAAAATAAAGAGATGTGTTAGTAAACATATCATTTATTTGCTAATAACTTACATAAGATGAAGAGATGACTGGAGGACTTCCCAGAAGTCAGATGAATGAAAAACCAAAAACAAGTCCAGATAACCATAAATAGATCATCTTCCTTCTGCAACTTGAACGTTTCCCCTCAGTCAGATCTTCTGATTTCATCTGCTGTAGCCTGGATGTAGGGTAATTACAATCCTATTCCTCTTTGTAATTCTGTGTTTAGAGGGAGTTTGGATTGTGGATTTATCTAGGGATAACAGAGATAAAGAAATATCCCAAGTTTTGCAAAGTAAAACCATAGCACCTCATACAGAAGGGATTAACAAGGACCCAGATGCCTCAGGAATAAGGTTTGGAGCCGTCTACAAGGCAAAGAACTCAGACAAGTTGGGGTCTGGCCATGGTGGAAAGAGTTGCTAAAGAAAAGTGATAAAACTGCTTGTTAGCAACCAATTGCTGAAATGAGGATGATGACATATACCACATTTCCTTCTTGTATCATGTAATGATAATGTCTTTGAACTAATTTATTTTTATCTCCTCCATTCCTTGGTATACATAGGATGTGTCGTGGTGGTGAACTTTACAAATTTACTTCAGAGCCTTCATAGTACCAGTATGAAATTGTGAGAAAACTGGGTGAGAAATGGATTTGGCCCAGATTTCCTGAATTCGGAGCTGGATGCAGTGAGACTCTTGGATTGTTTCCTTTTAGAAATAGGGTGAGTAAATTTTGATTCGTTCCCTTGAATTATGTTAAGGAGGAGTAACTGTTGATGTTATGACGCACATAAGAAGACTGGATATAGATCTTAGGCAAGTGGATACTTGTCATTCCTAGTGCTCATCTTCTTTGTTCTGTCTGCCTGGTGCACAAATCCAAACTCAGAATCGCCGGCTTTCTTGCCACTAAGTTGTGAACATTGGATGGAGCTAGGTCTAACAATCAGGTGCCTTATGCAGGTATTCCTTTTGGAAGTGAGCCTCATGAGAAACAAGCTCTGTCCAGAGCTCCCATTTTGCTGAGGCAAGTGGAAGTGGGAGTGTCTGGCTTTGGGCAGGATAGTGTGAGGATGCCAGGTAGAATTCTTGAGGATGCCAAGTGATGTAGGACTATGTCCACCCAATGCCTGTTAGCTGCTAAAAATTCAATAAATTATTACTATTGATAGTAGTAGTAGCATCAGCAGCACATAACAGAGTTCTTTAACCCTGGATGTGTTTAAGCATGGATTGGATGACCACCTGCAATGTTGCAGAGTGCCTGGGTTAGGTAACTGGTATACGTCATGCTTTGCTTTTTTGTTATCCTTGTTTTTGTTTCTTAGGGGGAGCTGCTGTTTCCTTATCCTTTGTTATTCTAGAGGGCTTTATAAAGGGGTCCTACTTCCCTATCACCAGGTCATTGTGGACATATGACTTAGACTGGTCAATAGAATACTGTATTGTATGGACATAGTATATGGACATATTGAATGGACATGGACATAGTGATTTTCCCCCATGGAGGTGGATGGGCATCTGATCCAAAAGGGCCAATTCTAAGATTGATTCTGATGCTGGGTGGGGGTATCTATTTTTTTCTGAGATCATTACCTCCAAGACTTGAGCTTTCATGAGCATCTTTTTATGTAGTCAAAGACCCTGGCCTCCACTTGGGTGAAGACAAACAGAGGGAAATAGAGCTGCGAAATGAAGAAAGAGAGAGAGAGAAAGAGAATGAAAATAAAGTGTGTGTGTGAGAGAGAGAGAAAGAGAGTGAGGGAGGGAGGAGAAAAAAAGAGGAAGGCAATTGGAGGGAGAAAGAAAGGGAGGAGAGGAGGTAGGAATAGGAGGGAAGGGAAGGAAACAGGGAGAGAGGGACTCAACAGCATCTTCTGACACCTTCATCAATCTGTGCCTGAAGTTACAGAATGCATTTCCTAGTGATACGAGCTAACAATGCCATTTTGGATTTAAGCTTTGTTGGATTGAGTTTTTGTTTCTTGCAAGTGGGAAAGTTCTACCTGAAAGAGCAAACATAGCCTTTTTGAATCTGAGACACTGAAATTTTCTGTAGAGGAAAAGAGGAATATTTTCCTTTTTTTCTTGAGTACCAAACCATATGGAAACCAACATCATACCCCAGGTACATATTTTATTTTTCAAACAGAAATTCTGAAAATAGGTTTTTAAATCTATGTCTGGGCAAGGAAAAGTAAAGAGACAATATTTATAGGGTTGAAAATAGAAGATTGGGATGCCTGAGTGGCTCACTGGTTGAGCATCTGCCTTTGGCTCAGGGCATGATCCCAGAGTCCTGGGGTTGAGTCTCGCATCAGACTCCCTGCAGGCAGCCTGCTTCTCCCTCTGCTTGTGTCTCTGCCTCTCTCCGTGTCTCTAATGAATAAATGAATAAAATATTTAAAAAAGAAAATAAAAGATTGTAGTGATTAATTTCCCTAAAGGGGTCCACTCTTATCACCAAGCATTTCTATTCTTGTCACCAGAAAAACAATTAGGTGGGTCCCCGAGTCCAAATACCCATCTATACAGTGCTATTGATGAGGTTCTTTAACTTTATGAATGCAAAAAAAAAAAAAAAAAAAGAATATGACTAAACTCATAGGATAGGACAAGAAATTCTATAGAGAAATTCCAAAAACTCATTTTAAAACAAAAAAAGACCTATTTGTCTTCAAAGAATAATTTGGGTTTTAACCAGATTTGGATTCCTCTTCTACCAGTCCATTTTTGAGCTGCTTCTTATTCTTGATACATTACTTACAGTACTGTTAAAAGATAATCTAATTTTGTTTAATCTTTGTAGCATCCTTTTATACATGGGAAAGACAGGCTTTAAGAAACTAAGAAATTAGCTCAAGTTTCATGATTTGTAAGTATGGAGCCAGAGCAAGACTATGTGATTTAAATTTGTTTCCTTTTTATTTTTAATTATTATTGTTGTGGTAAGAACATTAAACATGAGATCTACCACCTTGACAGATTTTTAAGTTCACAGTACAGTATTGTTAAATATAGGCACAGTGTTGTATGGCAGTTCTCTGGAACTTATTCATCTTACATAATTAACATTTTATACTCTGATTAGCAAACCCACTCCCCCACTTCTCCAGTCCCTGGCAATCACATTTTACTCTCTGTTTCTATGAGATTAACTATTGTTAGATATATCATATATGTGGAAACATACAGTGTTTCATTATGTGACTAACTTATTTCATTTAGTATAATGATCTCGTTTCATTCATGTTGTCATATATTGAAGGATTTCCTTCTTTTTTAAAAAATTTATTTATTTATTCATGAGAGACACAGAGAGAGGCAGAGACACAGGCAGAGGGAGAAGCATGCTCCCTGCAGGGAGCCTGATGAGGGACTTGATCGCAGGACCCCAGGATCACAACCTGAGCCAGAGGCAGTCAGACACTCAACCACTGAGCCATGCACACGTTGCTTCCTTCTTGTTTAAGGCTGAATAATATTCCAGTGTGTGTCTGTCATATTTTTTATCATATTTGTAATCCATTCAGCCATTGTTGGTTGTTTAAGTTTTTTCCACATCTTGGCTATTGTGAATGGTGTTGTAATATACTTTTTGGCCGTTTGTAGATCTTTGGAGAAATGTCAGTTTAAGTCCTTAGCCCATTTTATGGTTGGGCTATTGGTTATTTTGCTATCAAGTTGTAGGAGTTCATTATATAGTTTGGAAATTAATCCCTTATCAGATAAATAGTGTGCAAATATTTTCTCCCATTCCATAGGTTGCCTTTCAATGCTATTTTTTTTCCTTTGCTATAGTCCCACTGTCTATTTGTGTTTTTGTTAACTGTGCTTTTGGTGTCATCTCCATGAAATCATTGTCAAGACCAAACCTTTTACCCTATGTTTTATTCTAGGAGTTTTATGATTTCAGATCTTCTGTTTAAGTATTTATGCCATTTTCAGTTGTTTTCTATATATGATATACAATAAGGGTCTGATTTTATTCTTTGCATGTAGATATCCAGTTTTCCCAGCACCACTTGTTGAAGAAACTATCCTTTCCCCATTGTACAGTTCTGACACCCTTGTTAAATATCAGTTGACTGTATATGTGTAGATTTATTTCTGGGGTTTGTATTCTGTTCCATTGGCCTAGACAGGCCAGTAGTGTTTATGCCAGTACCATCGTGTTTGAATTACTGTAGCTTTATAATGTAGCTTGAAATCAAAAAGTGTGATGCCTCCAGCTTTGTTGTTCTTTCTTGGGAGTGTTTGGTTGATTAGAATTCTTTGTAGTTCCATATGAAAGTTTTTCCTCTAACATCAGGACTAAGGGAAGGATGCCCACAGTGACCACTTTTATTCAACACAGAACAAGAAGTCCTAGCCAGAGCAATTAAGTGAGAAAAATTGCCCCTGTTTGCAGATGACATAATCTCATATGTAAAAAACTTTGAGGATTCCAGAAAACAACTTAAAATAAACTCAGTAATATTGCAGGATAAAAAATCAATTTATGAAAATTAGTTTTTCTATACACTAACAATGAATTGCCTGAAAAGGAAATTAGGAAAACAATCTCATTTACAGTAGTATCAAAAAGAATAAAATATTTAGGAATAAACTTAACTAAGGAAGGAAAAGTTTGTACACTGAAAACTATAAAATATTGATGAAGGGAATTAAAGAAGATACAAATAAATAGAAAAATATCTCCATGTTTATGGATTAAGAAACTTAACATTGTTAAAATGTCCATACTACCCAAAGCAATCCAGATTTAATGCAATCTCCATTAAAACCCAATGACATTTTTTTTACAGAAATTGAAAAAACAATTCCAAAACTCATATTGAACCACAAAGGACTGAAGATAGCCAAAATTATTTCTAAAATGTGTGCTATTGATGTGATAATGACATAATGAAAAAAATATCTCTAAAAAGAAAATGTAGGAAAATAATTAAGTGTAGATATGCAGTATATACTGTAGCTGGCACACAAACACCAATTCTACATATCTCTTACCAACTCTGTGTTCAGTGATGCTATTTGGTTATTTGAAATCAGAAATAATAGGAGTATTTACACCACAGAAAGTGGCAGACTCTACAAATCAGGACTTTTATTTGGAAAGCCAGTTGTTAAAGCTTTAACAGCACACCACCGCCTGCATGTTAATGAACATCATGGCTCATTTTTATTTTCACAAATTAGTGCACACATAAAAATATATAACATATATAATGATATTAATATAATTATTCTTAATATTTATTTTAAAAGAATTCATTTCCACTCAGTCTAAAATTTGGAGTTTTGAAATTAAAGATTTAAATAGACTCTAAAGCAACCAGTATAATTTAAGAAACTAAAATTAAGGAAGTATTCCTTTTCAAGATAAATTTTGACATGAAAAACATTTCAAAAGGTATTTTGAGACATAGAATTTGGTCTTTAAACTGGTATATGGGTATCAGAGATTAGGATGCCAAGTATATTTAATGAGGTATCATGTTACTTCAATCCTTTTCAGGGACTGTGGGGTAGGAAAGAAAATCTTGGCTATGGCAGCCGTAAGTACCAGCATTCTAGTCTCCTGTCAACCTGGGCTAACTTTTCACTCAGAAAATACAGTCACCTTATCCTTACTCCCCTAGAGCAGTACACCAACCTGATAGTAGAAACATATTATTGAGACAGTGCTTCACTATAATTGACATCATAGTGATATCAAGGTAGTTTCTTAAGGAGGAAAGATGTCAGTCAGGTAGAAATATTTTGGTGGCAAATGAACAATTAGGATGACAGAGCTATCTCATCACTGAGAGCAGCTTAATAGGAGAGCCCCCTTGGAACCTTCACTTTTTAAAAGTTGAAACACTCTGATTGGTTCAGGAGGCAGTGGAAAATCCATATATAGAGCTTAAGTTTTGCTTGTTATATAAATGTAAAATCTTCCTCTTCTCTTGCATTACAACAAAATATGACAATGGAAATATAAAATGAATTGATTATTAAAATAGAATCCAACAAATCTGGAAGCCTACACTGAGTAACAACTTTGTGTGAGAGTCTGAGATACTAATAATTTATTAGAAGAAAAAGGATAGGGAATCCCTGGGTGGCTCAGTGGTTAAGTATCTGCCTTCAGCCCTGGGCATGATCCTGGAGTCCCGGGATTGAGTCCCACATCAGGCTCCCTGCATGGAGCCTGATTCTCCCTCTACCTGTGTCTCTGCCTCTCTCTCTCTCTCTCTCTCTCTATATATATATATATATATCTTTCATGAATAAATAACATTTAAAAATCTTTAAAAGAAGAAGAAGAGGAAGAAAAAAGTATATATACATGTGGACGAATAGGTATTAATATGGGGAAGTAAATAAGGTCAAAAGTGTGAGAGATGTATATTTTACAAGAGATAAGGAAAAAAAGAAATCACTGCTAAGTTGTGATGAACGATTGCAAGGATCAAGTGGGATATAATCTGGTCTTTGATCACTCTATTTGGAATGGATAGAAACTAAGGACAGAGAGTGAGTATTCATCTTTAGCAAATATGTGAATATTTCTAACTGGAAAATAGAGATGTGAATGACATACAGACCCATATTCTCTCTGTATCAATGTTTTTGTCTGGGAGCTAGCTAAGGGAACTAAATCTAACTATTCTGCATGTGTGACCTCCATGGGCTCCCAAAGTGAGGGCTAAGGTGCTATGAATTGGGCTAGTAGAAAAAGCACTGGCCTAAGAATAAAGAGACCCATGCCCTCATCCTGTCTGCACCACTGACTTCATTTGTTTCTCTTATTTATAAAACCAGCCAGGTAGGGTATTGAAGCCTAACAATCCCTTCAAGTTCTTAAATTCCTTGATAATGCCTGGAACCACAGGGCCATTTGCGATGTCACTCTTCAAGTATGCTAAACACTTTGTCCTTTTGGTCATTGCTCATATAGGAGTCTGTGTTCCTCAGACAGCCAGTTCACACTTTGCTCTGTTGTATGCCAGGTCATTTTTACTACTAATTCTCAAAATTGAGATCAGATGTATTAGTTCCTTAAGATTTACATTCAGGTAGTTCTCAGTTTTGACTGCTCATTAAAATATCCAGAGGACAGACACTTAAAACTACTATGTCCCACTTGGGGATTCTGATTTAGTTGGTCTTGGGTGTAGCCTGGGCGTGGAGATCTTTAAAAGCTTCCCAGGTGATCCTACTGTGCATCTTGTGTTGAGAACTATTGTATGTAGGACAGTTTCAGGTCCTTATTAGCAGCATTAGTTTTATAAGTCATATCCTGCAGTCTGGCAAGACTAACTTCAGTTTCCTAATTTGCCTACGTGATTCTACAAGCAGTAGATCAGTCCTATGTTGGCTGGTGAGAGAGCTCTCTGTTAAGCCTGTCCTAGGTCCCAAACCTCTCCTCCCCAAAACAAAACTCTTACCCTTAGTAGAAATAGAATGGTAGGGAAAAGGCTTGTTCAAGCCCTGCCTCATCTGAAACACCTGTAAAACTTATCACAGAAGCTGAGGATTCAGTATAGATAGGAAAAGCCTGGGAACTTACTCCCAAATAATGTATTTAATGCTTTTAGTAATAGATGGAGCCTCAAGATAAAATGATGCAATTCTAAAGGAAAAGCCACTACACATAGCTTGGTAATGATATCTAAAGGAATAGGCTTTAATGAATACTAGGATACCAATATTTAAAGCAAGTCAAAAAGCTTTCTAAGCCAGTAAAGATAGCACCTGCAATTTTTAACATGTTGTCATTCAGGAAGGACTACCTAGGAAAAACAGGGAAAATAGATTACTGCAAAATGAAAAGCATATGGTGTGCAACTGAACAAATTTGGCATACTTGTCCAAAGTAAATGCTTTCTAAATATAATCACTCTGTGTCACACAGTGATTCCACAGGATTCCATAGGGGAAAAAAAAAAAAGCCTTTGACCACATGGCCAAATTAAAAGAACATTCTTTGGAGTGAAATTATTCTTTGTTTACAATGTGTGTGTTCTTGTCTTTTAAATGACAAGTGCTATTTTACCATAATGTGTCTTCAATCAAGCAGATGAGTTAAATTCTTTAGCCTTGGGGGAAAACTAGTACAGAAGTCAGGAGAGAGGGGCGCCTGGGTGGCTCAGTGTTTTAGTGCTTACCTTCGGCCCAGGGCGTGGTCCTGGAGTCCTGGGATCCAGTCCCACGTCAGGCTCCCTGCGTGGAGCCTGCTTCTCCCTCTGCCTGTGTCTCTCATGAATTAAAAAAAGAAGAAGAAGAAGAAGAAGTCAGAGGAGAATATTGAATTCCAGGGATCCACCTAGGGTCTTCCTAATGCTGTTTGATTGTGTGCAGCAAAATAGAGAGGTTACTATTGAAGGTATTAAATCATTCTCTGAGGAGGGATTTAAGAAGTCCAGGGTAAGCAGAATTTCTCCACCTTGGGGTATGTGAGGGCCGTAAAGTGGAAGCTAGCGAAAAAAAGAACAATGCAAATCATTTTGGGTATCTGTTGTTACAACAAAAACTATTCTCCGAACTCATATGTTAAAACAACCATGTTATTTTATATCTTAACTATTTGATCGATCTTTTGAGCAAAGCTGAGCTGGGAGATACTTCTGCTCCATGTGACATCACTCTTTGGTACTTAGCTGGTGGCTGGGCTGGTCTGAAAGGGTCCAACTGACCTGTCAACATGCCTGGGGGCCTTGGTGGCCACCTGGAAGGCTGAACTCAGCTGAGCCATTTCCTTCCTCCTGTGACCTCAGGACCTCTCCACATGACCAATGTACCTGTTATAGGGCAGGGCAGGGCTCTTAGAGGCTAGGCAGAAGCAGCCGGTCCTCTTAGAAGTCAGACCCAGAATGGTCATCATTCTGCCATACTCCATTGGTCAAAGTAGTCACAGGCCAGCCCTAATTCAAAGAGTAGGGAAACAAATCACACTTTTCTGTAGGAAGAGTATTAAGAAAGCACAGCTACCATTAATATTCCAGGCAGCTTGCCCTCTGGCCACAAATGCTTTAGATTCCTCCCACAAGACTCCCAAAGTCTTGTTCCACTATGGCATTGGCTTGGAGTCCAGGATCTCATTTTCTGAGTCAGGTCTAGATGTAGATGAGGCGTTTCAGGTATAATTACTCCAATACATGCCCTATTGCTTTGAAGACCTGTGAATTAAAGAGACAAAGTATCTGCCTCAGTATACAATGGTTCTGTGGTAAGCACTCCCATTTTAAAGCAGGAAAATGGGAGGTACATAGTTGTGACTGCTTGATTAGGGTCCAGTGCTATTCCCTTGGAATGATTTTCCTCCATTTTTGGGTCTATCAGTTATCCACTGATAAGTAATAAATAATTCCAGACCCTAAGGGGGGTCTGGAACAATGTATTATTAAGACATTGTATTAAGACAACGATGTATTATTCCCTGTCATATTTCTGTCAGGTAACTGGACTCAACAGTTTCCACTTGCTGAGATGTGCTTACAGTCAATCTTGACTAGGGCTTGCAGTCACCTGAAGGCTCACCTCTATTGTCTTGCCAGAGTTCTAGTTACAAGACTGGGCTCTTAATAAACCTGCTTACTCTCAGCTCCATACCCCCTCTGCAATGGTTGGGATTGGAACTCTGAAAAATTGTATTTCCCAAATGCCCTTGTTTGCTGGTGTCTATTAGATTTTGCCAGTGAAAAGCACTCAAGGAAGTATCAGAGGCAAGAAGAGAGATAGTTTCATTCTACATTTTCCAGTTTCTTTCAGCTTCGTTGCAGTTGAAACAGACACTTGGTTCTAAGCCGAGCTTTTTTTTTTTTTTTTTAAATTGGGGTATAATTTATATAACATTATATTAATTTCAGGAGTATATGTAATGATGCAGTATTTGTATATATTGCAAATTGATCATGACAATAAGTCCATGTAACATCCTTCACCATATATAATCACAGATTTTTTTCTTGTGATGAGATATTTTAAGATCCACTCTCCTAGCTACTTTCAAATATGCAATACAGTATTATCAACTATAGTCACCATGCAGGACATTATATCCCCATGACTTGTTCATTTTATAACTGGAAATTTGTACCTTTGATCTCTTTCACCCATTTTGCCCACTTCCCACCCTCACCTTAGGTAACCCCCAGTGTATGCTCTATATTTATGAGAACCCCAGATTCTTTGGACACCAATGACTGAGCATCCTTCCTCAGGTTAAGTATCAGTTGTGTGAACCTTACCGGACAGGTTTGAACACCAGCCCCAAGAGCCCCATCTTGAACTCCTAGGTTCTTGTAACCCCTGCTTTCCCTCAGGTAACACTGGAACAGACTCCTACAGTTATTAATCTCTGAGGGACCTCAGCATGCTTTTTTGCTTTTTCAACCCCACCATATTTATAAAACCAATCCCTTTTATGTGATATGGTATAATTTCTGTTTTTATGACTGGAACTTAATGGATGTAAAGACTAAACCAATTGCTTTCTTTCTTGTGTTTCTTGCCTGGCTCCTGTTGTAGCCTATGTTCCTGAGCTCATTTTTATGGCCATGTTTAATATGCCCTCTCTCTGCCTCAAGTAGGTCAGCCCTTTTCAGAAATCAATTGCATAAGTATTTGAAGAAATCTCTCTTAATCTGAGGAGAACATGCTACAAGTTTACCACCATCTTTCCTAACAACAACAACAACAAAAATTATTAAAACTAAAATGGGGTCAAGCAGACTCTTCATTAAGATCCATGGCCGAGCCCCACTGGTCTATGTGGATTCACTCATATCAAACAGCTCCCTAGGTGTTATTCCAGATTCTCCTGTTATGTTCCATGGCTGCAGCTCGGGTCAAAGTTGTACATATCAGTGACAGCCATATTTGTGCAATTGAACCACCCCCTTCACCTTGCAATGTTCTGTGGCCTCCGAATTTGAAGTGCATATTTTATAAGCATCCTCCAATTTTAGAGGAAAATTCTATATCACGTCGCTAAAGGCAGTACTGCAGGATTTGACAAAGTATCTAGTTCAGTTGTTCTCAGCATACCAGTTCAAAAAGCTGCATTTCATACACTATTCACACTCCTTTATCACTAGGTTCAGACACTCTCCCAGGAAAATGTTCTTTCAGATCAAATATTATCCTATTGTGTCATCTTTGGAAACTCCCAGGTGGATATTATTTCCGCTACTCTTCCTCTTTATATAAGAGAATATTGGAGAGAGGGTTCCATAGCTGAGTTTAGGTGTGGAATCTGCTATTTAAATGCTGTCTCTTAGGTCTAATCCAAACTATCTGGTCCACAGGCCTACCCACAGCATGTGTCCATGCTGTGTCTGCATTACTAGCAAAGGTCCATTGTCTAGAGGGTCAAATTATTCTTTGTAGCTGATGGTATCTATGACCCAAGCCCTCTGCTGTCATGGAAGAGAGTTGTTTCTCTGGGAAATCTATCTGGGACTCTGGGATTTGACTTCAGGGGTTTATTAGAGAATATTCTCTGGGACAACACTGACATAGGAGCACAGGAAGGAGGATTGAGCAGCAGATATTGAAATGCAGTACAGCTGCAGCAGAAGCTTCAGCCATCCCAAAATCAAGTGAAGGGATCTGAACATTGGGCATCCTCAATCACTGGATATTGGCTACCTCTAGGAACAGGGAATAATGTTGGATGAGGCAGCTGCATTCAGCCAAAATGACGTCCCAGAGAGTAATGCAGCTGGATCTGAATGATGCACCAGAGGACAGACTACAGTCTAGCTCTTGCTTGGATCCACTTGCTTCATATAATAAGTTCAGTACATTTAGGAAAAGCTCCCCCAAGATTCTGGTAGTTTTCTTTTCCTGGGAAAATTTTCAAGATGATGTTTATTGGGATGAAATATAGCCCCCTTTGCTGAAACTGATCTCAAGACCACAATTAATGCTAATCATCATCCTTCTCTACTACTTATTCCAGATTCCACTTTCGCTTTTTTAGGACCTCTGCTGTTATAGGTGACTTTCCTGGTAAGGTGGCCTAGAACCTCATGCTGAGGTGTCTAAGCCTCTGGACGCCTTGTCCTTCTAAGATCATGGTTATTTTCCTGGTTCATTTACTATCAAAACTGAACAAAGGAATACAAAGAGCTACTACAGTGATCATCTAGTGCCAAAGATCTTTTCTTTGCAACCAATGTGTAATGAGACCTCTGTCTCCTTCTAATGACCAGATTAATTGCTCCTGCCAATTGGTTACTACTCCTTCTTTGATTGAAAGTCTTTTAGTACAAGAAGCCTAAGTAACTCAGCACCAGCCATACTTAAAGCTAAATTGGACTGTTTCTGTGTCCCCTGATGGAGGCATTCCCTTTCTAGGAACTGGAAACTTTAGATCTATAAAGCCTAAAGCTGTGGGGATAGGAAGAACAAATTCCCAGGTGGGACACTGAGTGATGATAACAGAACAGTTCCTACATAAATATTTTGATTCTCAGACCAATGTATTCACCTACTGCGAACACAGTATTATACATTGTCACAGCATGATTTAACATGTTACTGTATCCTGGAGGACAGCATACCATATACACAGGGTATTCTTTCCAAGTTGGCTCTTCAACTGCACCTTCAAGAAGTTCATCTCTCCTTATTCGGCTGGCAGCCTCCAGATAGTATGGTAATGTGAAAGGACTTGTGAATTCTGTGGTCACATGCCAACTGCTACAACTCATTTGCCAGGACCTGCATGCCTTGGTCCATGTAATGTCATGTGAGGTTTTCATCTCACTGGATGAAATCTCTAAGTCCTAAAATAATGGTATTGTCTGAGGCTGGGAGGAAAGGAAGGCAAATCCATACTTGGAATATGTTTCAATGTTAGTCACTATGAAGTACTACCTATATTGGTTTCCTAGGGCTCCTATAAAAAAGTATCACAAACTGGGTGGCTTAAAATTACAGAATTTTATTCTCTCAGAATTCTAGGGCCCCAAAATCACAGTTTCAGCAGGGCCATGCTCCACTGAGACTCTGGGGGAGAATGCTTACTTCTTCCTGCCTTCTGGTAGTTTCCTTCAGTCCTTGTTTCCTGTTTTACAGTTGCATAACTACAATACATACCTCCATCTTCATGTAGTGTTCTTCCTGTGTGTCTGTGTTTTTTCTTATAAGTGTACCTGGATTAGGACCCACTCTAATGACCTCATCCTAACTTGGTTACATTTCAAAACCCTGCTTCCAAATAAGATCACACAGGTTCCAGTCACTAGGACATCAACATATCTTTTAGGAGACACAGTTCAACCCATAACACTACCCCTTCAAAGGTAACAGGGATCCAATGTAGTCAACTTAACACTAAGCAGCTGGCTGGACTTTTTGAGGGATGGTGTCTTATTGGAGGCACATTGTTGGTCCATGTTATGGGTCAGTTTGATATTCAATGGTACCAGTAGCTATGTCAGTCTTACTTGATGGAAGGTCATGTTGTTTGACTCATGCATAGTATCTCCTGGGGCACCTGACTGGCTGTGTCAGTAGGGCATGCAACCTTTGACCTCAGCATTGTGATTTCAAGCCCTATGTTGCAGGTAGAGATTATTTTTAAACAATAGCATCCATCTCTCCCACCAGAGCTACACCATCCTATAGCACTGGAGTGAAAAATTACAAGAGACTGTCTTGTGTCAAGTAGCTAAGTCATTCTGCCTAGTTGGGTGTCATGCCTGTTCTGAGCAGTAACTATCTGAGGGGTATTAACCTGAAATACAAAGATATTTTCACTTGATGTTCATTCTCATAGGTTCATCTAGTTGCTTTACCCAAGATCTTTGCTTTTCCTTTAAGCCCCTGACCAGCCAACCAGGCCATTTGCTACTGTTCAAGAGCCTGACTTAATATTTCTTTGAGCTACCTTTCTTTCTACACATTGTGAAAGACCAGATGCACTGTTTATAGCCCTGGAAGCCCATTGGAAGAATTTCTTCTCATGTTATCATTTAGGACCACTTGCCATGGGGTACGAGGGCAACAGAAGTCCACTTCTATCTTGTACCCACATACTGCACCAACTATTCATGAACTAAGCTTGGTTTGCTTACTCCTTGGTTAGAGGGCTATAGGGATACCCTGCCCTCAGCCCATGTTGTTAGAGGTATAAGCTGAGACAAAGGTGCCAGTATAACAGTAGTGGATGACAAGCAGGTTTGGGTCACCTGCTTTTACAGTCTACTTTTGCCCTCTGGCTCTGCTCATGCCTGATCCTGGACATCTCACTGCCATTTAACACTGGATTCTTCCTGAACCACTGGGCCTCCTGATTTGATGGGTCTGACAAAACCCAGCTCATGATGGGCAGCTCTGGCTGCAGAGTCACTTGATGGCATATGCCAAGTATTCTGTCTTGATCAAGGCCCAAAAGCATGTCAAGATCTACATTTCAATTGGTGTATAATACTCTGCCACAAATATCTTCAAAAACTTTAGGGGTCAAAAAAAAACTTTAGGGGTCACAACAGTGTGATTCTTCTACTGGGGCTTGCCCTAAATTCCATGTGACGTCTTTTGCCTCCTCAGATTTCTCTGTTATCTACTGTTTACCTGACTGTATGGCCCAAGTGAGAAGCTGCTTCCACAGTAGCCCGAATCTTCTGCTAAACTCTTTTCTGAGCCACACTCAGAGTGAATAGCCATCTAGACACTTATTTAATTGTTTAGAGAAGTATCCCCAGTATAGATGGCACAGCAGCTGCAGTTAAAGCTACAACTATCTTGAGTTGGCAGTAATCCATGGTCACCCTCCAATATCTGTCAGACTCCTGTTGGAGCCAGTCTTATGAATTAGAAACATAAAGGAAGCCACCATCTCTGAATTCGTTAGGTCTTTAAGGGTTGCACTAATTTATGCCATTTCCCTTGTGATTTACTTTCATAGCTAGAAGAAGGGTACTTCCAGAGGCTTCCACTCAGCTTTCTCAACTACCATGCTCTTGCCAGCACACCAAGAAATATGTGTGCCAACCTCATATATGTCTATTCCCATTGTACTTTGAGAGACTGGAGCAATGACCTCTCTCTTGACAAGTGTTCCTGCTGTGGAACTAGATCTGGGTTGAAATAACATGTACTATCTGGTCTACATGAGTCTTACTTCTATGAAGATACCCTTGATGATGTTAGTTCCTAGGTATCAACATCAACTCAGATTTTGGATCCAACAGTTCTCAAATGTCTGGTTCATAAGTATATAGTGGCACTTCGCCTTCCATAGCACATGATTACCCAAGGAAATGGCTGAATCCCTTTAGAGAATGACTGGAGGAGTTATTACTGGTTGTAGTGGTGCCAATTCCTTCCTCTTGGGCCTAACTTCTAGGTCCGTGGGCTCCAGGTCTGAAAAATGGCTTAGGTCTGGAAACCTGGCAAAGGATAGGGACTTTTTATTTGGGACAGCTTCCCCCAGCATTCTGATTATCCATCCTTGATTTATTTTGGTAGTATAGATGGAGCAATATGTTGTTGGCTGCCCATCTATTTTGTTCTTAGGGTTGCTGTCTTATACCAGCCATCACTTTATCTCTTTGCAAATCAGGCTTCCTGGCTCCCTGACCTTGCCTCTTATTATAATAATTATAATGTGCCCACCTTACATATCTCTAAGGGAGAGCATCACCTCCATTTCTTTTATTTTAAGATCCTAGCTATGGATCAGGCATCACATGGGAGCCTGTTAGAAATGCAGAATTTCAGACCCCAAACCAGTTCTACTGAATCAGAATCTTCATTTTAACAATCTCTTCAAGTGATTTCTATGCTTGAAAAGCTCTACACAAATCTTGCTTTCGTTTTCAACCCCAGACTTATAAACCAAAGCATAATTACTCCTCCAGTTTTAATGCTATAGTTTTAAATATAGGTTCTCTTTTGACACTTACAGTCCATGCCATTATAGATCAGCAGGCTGGGCCCAGACCTTTCCCCTGATGTTGTCATTAACAGAACTGTAGAAATCATTAAACAAAATCAAGAACTGTGTTTATCCAACCTAATCATACAAATTTATGTAAAATCCCTTGCCTTCATTATAGTCATTAGTGAATGAAAACATTTTTGTACTTCCACAAGTACATTTCATTTTTAAACATCATACATTTTATACCAAAGCTTTCAAGCCACCACTTTTACCTATGAGATCAAGGACGTGGACAGAAACGTCATTTAACCATTCATTGACAGACTGTGCTGTGACAATTAATTGCTTTATGTTGTAACTTTAGCAAGCACAAGCATAAGTTTTGCTTGATCAATAGCCACACTATTGAAATTAGTGCTGGGGAAAAAAGCTAGGTCCAATAATAGTAGAGATTGGTAAAACTTACCCAAGCGGACCTTTGTGAGGTAAGCCTAGAAGTCCTATGTGCAATTCTAGGGAGCATGGCAACCCTTTGGAAGACATTTTGGCTATATCTCTAAAATGCATGTACCATTTGACCTAGAATTTCCATTTGTATCAATCAGGATTGATTTGGCTGAATGCAACCAAATCCAATTAGTGACTTAACCAAATAGAGCTTATTTTTGTCCTAAGGAATAAATCTAGCATAAGGCATTCATCTGTTATTGGCATGTGAGTTGCATCCTCATGATTAGAATATATCTCATACCAAACAAATTCCAGAGTAAAGTATAAAGGTCAAAAGACAAAAGGGACATGTCCAGTTGGGCCTGCACCCTATAGTAAGCTTTCCCTGAAGGGAAAATCTATTATATTTCCTTATATATCATTGACTTTGTCTCCTCAGTCACTTTTCACTTGCTGCCTAAGTACAAAAGAGTTCAGGAAGCTGAGCATTAGAAGCAGGGCACTTTGTCACCCCACACAAAACTGGGGAGAGAAAGGAAGAGTGGGCATTGGGTGGACATCTAGCTATGGCTGTCGCATCATCACTAGAAATATATCCTTCAGATTTATTCTCAGCAATATACAATGATGTGTGCAAAAGCGCTCATGACAGCAAAAATCTAGCAATAATATTAATGACCATCAGTTGAGGACTTGTAAAGCTAATTTTTAATTTATAATATGAAAAACTATGCAACAATTAAAAATGAAGTTTATGTGGACAGGTGTCCAAAATGCAATTAAGTGAAGAAAGAAAGCTGAACTATTTAGAACTACAAAGAAATATATCTATTTTTATATACACTTATTGATACATATATGTAAAATACATATATAGATATTTAAATGATTCCATTAGAGAAAAAAGAGAGAGAAAGAATTAATTAGATAAAGGTAGTACAAGTAGAAAGATGAAAAAGTCCTGGAATAATACACAATAGAATATAAATGGTATTTTCCTCTGGGATGTGGAAATGGGAAGCTGGGTTTAGGGGTGCAATGGGCTTTTACATCCTTTGGTAATGATTGAAAATTTTTAAAAACTTTTATTTAAAATGAATAATAAGGCATTAATATCAAGACATAAGAAAAAAGCAATTATAAGTATTTTATTAAGTAAATGTATCACTTGTGTAACTGAAGATAAAGGACAAAGCTTCCAGACTGGCCTGAAGGCTAGTCCTGGCTGTATTTCTCCATAATTCTGTCATCCTATTGTTGGCTTTGTTCTTAAACTGACTTTTCTCAAGTGACACAATAGCTATAGCAGTTCTTGGGCTTATATCAATATGCAATAGCATCTGGAAAGAAAGGAGAGAGTCATCTGGCTCTCCCTTTTAAAAACAATGTTAAGATCTTTTACAGAAATCTTTGGCATATCTGCCTCATGTCTCATTGTTGTAATTTTGGAGTGGCCACTGTGGCCTGGGGAATATGATGTGTTGTTGGGTTTAGACTCGGCTCCCTAAGGCCTCAGTTCCACCAGTGGTTTTTAGTCTTGATTGCTATATTAGTTTGTGAGGACTGCTGTAACAAAGTACAGCAAACTGGGTGGCACACACAACAGAAGTTTATTGCCTCACAGTTCTAGAGGCTAGATGTCCAAGATCAAGGGGTCAAGAATAGGGTAGATTCCTTCTGGGGGCATCTGTTCTGGGTCTCCCCTAGCTTCTGGTGGTTTCTGGCAATTTTTGATGTTCCTTGGCTTCTGCCTGGCCACCCTGATAGCTGCTTTCATCTTCAAATGGCATTCTCTCTATATCTGCTTCATAGTCCAAATTTCCCCTATATATAAGGACACCAATCATATTAGATTAAGATCCCACCATATTCCAGTATGAACTCATTTTAATTAATTACATCTTCAATGACCCTATTTACAAATAAGGTAACATTATGAAGTACTAATAGTTCAGACTTGAACAAATAAACTTTTTGCAGATACAATTCAACTCATAATACATGCCCACTAGGATCATCCGAGAAATTTTAAACAATGCTAATAATGCCTGGCCTGAGCACCACTCCAAACCAGTTAAGTCAGAATTTCTGTGCAAGGGACCCAGGCAATAGGTATTTTTTAAAAGTCTCTCAGTGTGAATCTAATGTGCAATGAAGGTTGAGAAATGCTGCCTTAGGGGCCTGAGCCCCAGAGCTGGGGCAGTGGAGTTAGATTTTCCTAAAGCACATGGGCTGCACAGGGAAGAAATGGAAACCCAGATATAAAACAAAAAGGGATGCTGAGGAGGTCATCTCCAATGTCCACATGTTATGGCAAACTCCAGCTTGGATCAGACAGACATTTGGCTGTGGAATAGTTCACACCTTAGGTATTGCTAATAGGCAGGCAAGTGGTCCAAGTATGATATGTGTTTCTTCCCAACAGATACCTCACCAGAGAATGAGGCGAGGAATAGGAGAGAAGATCTTTGAAAAGCCTGGATGGAACTAGTATGAATTATAGGACAAAGAATCAGGGGCCCATCCATATGGCATGGATAAGTGGGTATTCATGATGCACTGTGATCACAGACTTCAAAGACACCCCAGTTTATGACACGGTAAAATACCAGGTCTGTAGGTGACAGGATTTGACATTGAGGCTCCTTGGTATGTAGATAGTCCCTGGCTTACAATGGTTTGACTTATAATTTTTCAACTTCATTATAGTGCAGAAATAATATGCAGCAGTAAAAACCATACTTTTAATCTTTAATTTTGATCTTTTCCCAGGCTACTGATATGTGGTGCTGTACTGTCTCATGATCCTGGACAGGAGCAGCCTTAGCAAACAGTTAGCCTGTGATCATGAGGGTCAACAATCAATATACTGACAACCATTCTATATCCAGACAGCTACTGTGATTTTCACTTTCAGTACAGTATTCAATAAATTACATGAACTATTCAGTACTTGATTAAATAGGTTTTGTGTTAGATTTTGTGCACTGTAGGCTAAAATAAGTGTTCTGATCATGTTTAAGGTTGGCTAGGCTAAGCTAGGTTAGGTGTATTAAATCCATTTTTGGCTTAGGATATTTTCAATTTATGATGGGTTTATTGAAATATGAACCCATCGTAAGTTGAGGAAAAGCCATACTAAATTACTTGGGATTGATCTTAGAGTTGGCTACATAGGTGAGTTACTAGACAAAACCAGGAGAAGATGGGAAACAGGAAATGGGGTCTTTGGCATCACGCCTCTCACAACCTGGCTGTGACACAACATAAGATATGCCCTCAGTGATTCATACTCCAGCGTTGGCATTGTACCTTTATAATTAGTGTGCAGCACTAGCCTTATGGATGTAGACTACAGACCCAGAATGAGGAGTGATGGTTTGAGCATTAGAAAACATGTAATATGTATTCTATGGAGCATTCATGAATTCTCCATTCCAAATTGAAAAACTGTAGAGGTCACTTTTGTCAGTCTGTAAATTACTTTCTGTCCCTAGCACCTAAAAAGGAAAAAAGGAAAAAAAGCCAACATCACCTCTTCTACATCTTTGCTCTGGATCACTTCCCTTTCTACTCTCAAACCACAGCTCTTGCTTTTGTCATCATGGTGGCAATTTTTGAGCCCTTTCAATTTTAGTGGATCCTTCAAACAGCTCTCTTGAGCTTATTGGTCTCAGCCTCTACTTAGCTCTCAGCTCTGCATTGTCTCCTAGCTCTGGATCCCCAGTCCTATTTGAATCTACATATGGAGTGCTTCAGTTTTTTTCCTCATACCTCCACCTGAGTAAGGATAATTTTTTTTTTTTTTTTAGAGATTGAGTTCAGTTGACAGAGTTTAATTCACTGAAGAAATATGCCACTTTTTTGAAACCACTCTCTTAGGTTGATAAGCTAATCAAAAAAAGGGGGCAGGGAGGAAAGTTAATTAGTATTTATTAAGGGCCAGGCACTTTATCTATATAATTTCTAAACTCACAACAGTCCTGCAAAAAAGGTACTATTGTCTGCATTTCAGTAATTTTGAAGAAGCAGGCCTGGAGAAGACAAGTAATGCCCCAGGTCACCTAGTTAATACAGGATAGAGCTGGAATTCAAATTAGAAGATACTCCAAAGCTTGCTTTATATTCCCTTTTGTTTTGTTCTGTTTTATTTTTGACTGGTGAGTCAGGCTGGAAGCCCAAATGTAGGAATGAGATAAGGTGGCTGCAACTTGTAATGGTCCTTTTGGGGAAGGGTATAAATTTCCAAGAAGATAAAGTGAAAAATAAGGGAAGATAGGCCTTGGCGTAATCTAGCATTCAGACATTATTTCTTCAAATATCCTTTCTCTCTTTCCTCCTCTTCTATGCATATGTTGGTATGGTTTTAATATCCCACAGGTTTCCAAGGCTCTATTTACTTTTCTCCATTCTTTCTTCATCTTGTTCCTCAGACTCGATAATTTAAATTGATTTATCTATAAGTTCTATGATTATTTTCTTCTATTTCAATCTACTATTGAGCTCCTCTAGTGAATTTTTCACTTCAAACTCCAAAATTTCCATTTGGTTCTATTTTAAAATTTCTATTTCTTAAAAATAAATAAATAAATAAATAAATAAATAAATAAATAAAATAAAATTTCTATTTCTTTATTGGTATTTGATAAACATCATTCTTATATTGTCTGTTAGTTGAGGATGGCTTTCTATAGTTCTTTGAACATACTTATAATAGCTGATTTAACATTTTTTCCTAGTAATTCTAACACCTGGATTCCTCAGGAGCAGCTTCTATTGACAGCTTTTTTTGTTGTTGCTGTTCTCTGTATGTGCATTACTTTCCTGCATTTCTTTGCATGTCTGATAATTTTTTGTTGAAAACTAGGCATTGTCAGTAATCCAATGTGAAATTCTGGAAATGAGATTTCCTCGTTATAGGGATTGTTTTTGTTGTTGTTGCTATTTGTTTATGATCTTCCTGGACTAATTCTTTAAAGTCTTTATTCTGTCATGCGTGACTATGAAGTCTCTGCTCAGGTAGCTTGGTGACTAGCTAAGAATTGGATGGAGGGGTCCCTGGGTGGCGCAGCGGTTTGGCGCCTGCCTTTGGCCCAGGGCGCGATCCTGGAGACCCGGAATTGAATCCCACGTTGGGCTCCCGGTGCATGGAGCCTGCTTCTCCCTCTGCCTGTGTCTTTGCCTCTCTCTCTCTCTCTCTCTCTCTCTCTCTCTCTGTGTGACTATCATAAATTAAAAAAAAAAAAAAAAAGAATTGGATGGAGATTTCCCTAAATGCTTTAGTCCGGGACCTCTCTCAGCCTTTGCTGAGAAGCATTTTGTGTGTTAGTGCAAGTCTTCAGCAGTTGAGCAGGCAGTTCACAACTCTGCATTCCCTTTCCTGCTGGCACAAAGCCTTGGGAAAAGGAAATAGTTTCTCTTTTGGAGTCTGCTTTACTCTAAATCATAGGAAAACTTCCACAAGTTTTCATCACTGCACATTGCAATACCTACACCCATATGCTCTACTCTCCCTTATGTTGCTATGAATTAATTGTCCACATTCTTAACCATGGCTCCTCCCTCTCTTCTTTCCTACTCAATGATATCACTTCCAAAATTCTCATTCTCTCTCTTGCCTGTCCTTCTGTACTGGATCATTCTCATCAGTACACAAAATACAATTGTTAAAAAAATAAAACTTTATCTTGACCCAACCTTCACTACCAGATCACTTCATTTCTCTGATCCCTTTTCAAGCATAGCAAGTTTTAAAAATCATCCAAACTTGTCCAGTTCTTCTTTTCCCATTCCATCTTGAACTCACTTCAGTGAGTTTAAATTTCATAGGGAAGTTTAACTGGGAGGTTAATGCCAGTCACATTTAAAGCAGGTGATTACTCTTTCCTATTTGAGCCACTTGGTTCCTGTGCTTCTCCTGGCTTTCCTCTTACCGTTATGGCTGCTGAGTCTCAGTTGTCTTCACCTGCTCCTGCTCATCCCCTCAACCTTTTAATATTGGAATGTTCAAGAGTTTGGTCCTTACATCTTTTTTCCCCCCTCTGGCTACATTCAGTCTCAAGATGTCCCATGGGTTTAAATACTATTATATATTGAAGATTCCCAATTTATATTTCCAGCCCTGACCTCTCCCTGAACTTCAAATTCATATATCTGACTAGTTGTTTGACATCTCCATTTGGGTGTCTAATAAATATCTCAGACTTAACCATGTTCAAAATTTATCTTTCCTCCTTATCCCTGTAATATCTGCTCCTCTGGCAGACTTTGCCTTCTCAAGAGATGTTAATTCCATCCTGTCAATTATTCAATCTCCTCAGAGTTATCTATGGATACTTTTTTTGCCTCCCATTTCACATCTAATCCATAGCAAATCTTGTTGGCTGAAGCCCTCAGACTGTATCTGGAATCTGATTGCTTCCGGTAAGCTCCACTGCTGTCAACACTGGTCAACCCCATTTCCTCTCACCTGGATAATCACAATAACCTTGTAACTGTTTTGCCTGCACCACCTCTTTTCTCTTCCTATTATTTATTCTTAACACAGACCCCAGAGTGATCCTGTTAAATCCCAAGTCAGAGCATGTCACCGTCCTGCTTAAAACCTCCAGTGCCTTCCCATCTTATTCAAATAAAAGTCAAAATTTTTACAATGGCCCACCAAGCCCTAATTTGATATTCTTTCCTCTCTAACCTCATTTCTTACGACTCTCCCCTTACTCTCTCCTTTTCAGCCATGTTGATCTCTTTGTAGTTCTTCCAACATACAGACTTATGTCTTAGCATCTGCTCAGATACTTCCTATCCTCCTAAACTGCTTTAATTTTCCCAAAGCACTTCTTAACATTTGGCCTATAGTATTTTTTTCATGTTACATCTCAAGCACCTAGAATTGTGCCAGGCATGTAATGGGATGCTAAAAAAATATTTGTTGAATGAATGTCAGTGGATCACCTGGAAGAAGAAGTTTTCTCCCAATGGGGACATTAGTACAGTGGGAAGCCAGTGGGCAGGGAACTACATTCAAAAGAAACAGCCTCTCATATGAGTAAAATTTCTCCACTTAGGCCTAAAGAACTAAAAGCAAACATGATCTTAGAAATAGGAATTGCCACATTATTGAGGTGACAAACTGAATGGAAATTACAGAGCCAATTTAAAATCTTAAATATGTGGATACCAAAACAGATACAGAACGCAAAACCGTTGTATAAAGATTTTAAGGATACAGTTTTAATAATGAAACATTAGGAATTCATGGAGAACCTTAAAAAGATATGAAGCAGAATTTCTGGAAATGACAAATATAATTGTTGATGTCAAAATATGGACAAGTTTAATAGATTATATATAGCCAGAGAGAAAGTATATCTGAAAATTTTAAACGACATTTACTTAAGAGAGATATTAAGAGAGGTTGAGAGACAAAGAGAGTTGAATGAAAAGATCTAATGTATGAATAATTGGTATCTTAGAAAGATGAAAGAAAAGAAGTTGAGGAGAGAAAATATTTTAAATAATTATGATGGAAAATTTTGCAAAACTGAAATACATACATATGAATGAATTCAGGAGGACCCAACAAGTATAGTGTATATCAAGCAGGACACTGAAAAAGAAGTTTTTGCCTAGGAAACATGCAGAGGAAGTACATACCAAACATACAGGAAGATCTTGCAAACCACCACAGAGAAAGAAAGACTATGGTAAATGAGGGCAGACTTCTCCACAGCAGAAATGGAACTTAAAATCCAATGGAACAATAACTATAAAGTGTAGAAGGGAAATAAACCAGCCTGGAATTCATCATTCCATGAAACTGTTATTCAGAGATAAAAGTAAAATAAAATATTTATAAATTTAGGAAATGGGAGAGCCTACTCTGAAGAGACTTCAGTCAACAGATATTTTAATTATTGACTTCAGGAAGAAGAAAAATAATTCTAGAAGGACAGTTGGGGATGAAAGACAGAATGGTAGACAATACATCAGTAAATATGTAGAAAAATTCTGGAATGCGTGGGTGGCTCAGTTTGGTTGAATGTCTGACTCTTGATCTCAGCTCAAGTCGTGATCTTGGGGTCCTGGGATCAAGCCCCGCATGGGTCTCTACACTCTGCTTAAGGATTCTCTCCTTCTCTCCCTGCCCCCTCCCCCTGCTCGTGTTTGGTCTCACTCTCTCTCTCTCCCCCCCTCTCTCTCTCTCTCTCTCATAAATAAATCTTTTTAAAAAATATGTAGGAAAGTTCTAACAAATATTGTCTATATAAAATTATCAACTCAGCATTCCAATGCCTTCCTGCATTGTTTCACTCGCAGAACCTCTACCCTCCACTCAGCACCCCGTTCACCATTCACCGTATCTCTTAGAGTCTCACTCAGCTGATACTCTTCTATTGGTCTACATCTCAAGGAGGTTTCAATGCAGTTTTCTGAAGTTAAAGCTTTATTTGTGCAGTGGCCTGCCCCACAAACCCCATCTACTTTAGCAGCACTGAGTTCTCATCTCTGTCTTGAACTATACACTGCTTTCTTTCTGTTTGGGCACCACTTTTCTGTGCTACTATTTAAAAAGTGCCCCAGACAGAAAAACCAGCATGAATGGTGAGCATTGTGTGTTTCTTCTTCTCAAAATTTGTAATTCTGTGCTGCCTATTGTCTATAACCTGAAAATAGTTACTTCATATATTTTGTACAGGTTTATAGTTGTTTACAGCAGAAAGATAAGTTACTTGTTACTCCCCCATGATTGGGACTAAATCATTAATCATTAGTTTTTTATAGATTATGGCTTTCTTTTATGGCTAAAAATGACACATTATAGCATGTAAGGTTATCAGTTTTCTTCAAAGCACTTTTTTTTTATTGCATTCCCACAAGTTTTATGTAATGCATTCAATGTAATTCAATTCTAAGGTTTTGTTTTTGTCATCATTCATTGTGGTTTCTTTTCTGATAGATGACTTATTCAGAATTGTATATTTTTAAACTAAAGATATGTACAAAAATCTTTATATCCAGTTTAAAGCCAAAAACAGGAAACAGCCTAAAGGACCATCAACAGAATGGGGAAATTGTTTATTAGTACAGTGGACTTCTACTTAGCTATAAAAGCCACTAAGTTCTAAACTTGTGACAACATGGATGAGCCTCAAAAACATTATGCTGTGAGGAAGATGCCAGACATTAAAGGAGAACATATATATGACCCTGCTTAGTAGGAAAGTCTAGAAAAGTCAAAACTAACATGGCATTAGAAATCAAAATAGTGGTTACCTCAAAATGGGGGTTGGAGGTTGTAGGGATTGGCTGTGAAGAAACAGTTTGGTGGGTATAAAACTCAGTGAAAAACTTAGAAATGAGAGAAATAAAAGTTCAAAATTTTCCTTCATGCAATTCAATTTTTAATCCCTTAACACTGGGCATTCCCAATGTTTCCTTCTCTTCTCTGAGTTCCTGCCATTGCAGGAGGTTCTAATATAGCTTCAAAGCCCTGGGGGCAAGGGAGACCCTGATCATTGGTCAGTGGCTCTCAGACTCTCTTGCTCCTGACTGCAGTGTCCGTCTGCTACTTCTGCACCTCTCTAGGCTATCTGGTCCACTTTGCGAGACACGTCATGTAGCATTCTCTCCAGAGAAGAAGCATCTTTCTAGAAAAGTTACTGAGAAGCAGAGTCCAGAGCCCCTCTGCTCTATGGACCCTCAGATGTCTCTATCTCTCTTTCTCAGTTCATGGAGAATCTCTCAAGTTCGGGGTTGGAGTCCCCACAATCACTTCTACTTCTCCAAAATGTTTCTTCTCATATATGCATGAATCGTCTCCTCCTTTTGGACATAAGCTTTTGGAAGTACGGCCAAAAGAAAATCTGTGGGTCAGGCAATCCTAATTCTCCACCTTACCTCACCACCTGAATGAAGCCATAAGCTCTGCCAACTCTGTAGAAGAAGTTGAGGGGACAATGGGAGAATAAAGAAAAAAAACCTCACATGGTAATGTCTTAATATAAAAACTCACATTTCTTTCTATTTTCTTTCTATTTTCTAACTCTCTGCCTTATGGAAAACTCAGATACAGTTTCAATTTCCAGTTCAAAGTCCACTCAGATATTCTTTTTCTTGAATAGGTACTGCAATGTACTCATAATCACTTCCCTTTAAAAATTATTCCATGAGGCTTCTTCAGTATTCTTTGCTCATCTTAAGTGTTTTCTTGACTCTGAGGCAATCAGTGATATAACAGGATTCACACTACTGAATATTAGGTGCCATTAACCACTGGAATCCCAGCTATTAGAAGCAGGATTCTCAGATTATGTAATCTGCTTGGCACCTTGCTATCAGTCTTCATTCTGCTTCTGTAGTCAGCCTGATCTGAAGCACATACAAGTTATTCCCTAGTCAAAAAAGGCCCACCTACTAGTCAAGGACTTCTGTCTCAATCTGAAAATGGGTAAGAGTTTTGGCCTAGATAATGGCTAAGATGGATAAAAGGCAAACGAAATTGTTAAAAGGGTCAAGGGAAAATATCCTTTGGCTATAACTGATGCAATGTTCTATAAAATGTACTGAAATAAAAAAGTATGCAATTGTGAGCAACTCTGGTTCAGAATTACTTCTTTCCTTGACTTACCTGAGGGCTGTCTTTCTTCTGTCCCATGTTCAAATTAAAAATAAAAGATGAGAACAAAAGAACACAGTAGCCTTTTAACCCTATCCATTATCACAAGTGTCCAATATGTAAGAGCCTTGTTCAAATACAAGGACAACATGGACAGACTGAATTGTCTTACTTAAGAGCGACCAATTAAAATAGAACAAATTTGATTAAGTTTCTGCTTGTGTTGACTTTTGGAGTTAACATTATGTGTTCAAGTTCCTAAGAGTGATAAGCCTTAGAACATTTGTTTTTTATTTAACTGTGGACATGCCTATATAGGCCTTCTGAGAAAATGTTCCCAATGCCCCTGTGTTATGCTCTGTGCCCTGTTTTACTAGTCCTTATACTATGGGTCGCTGAGGTAACTTATGAGCCCAGCACTACCTCATGTTGCTGAGAATCCTGTAGCCTGTACTACACGTACCAGGGGTAAAGACAATTGTTCTAGATCAAAACTGTCTTCTCTCTATCTCTTGAGAGGTATGTTTTTGAGAGGTATTTTTTAACAAAGAAGCAGACAAGTGAGATGATTTGAATCTTCTGCCACATTCATGGACCTCAAAGTACCAAAAGGATAAATTACTCTCTCCTGAGACACCTATTTATAAAATGCTGATAAAACCAGTAAAGTTAATATTTTGCTTGTCCAGTCTTTGGTAGCAACTTACCATCAATGTGAATGTTGGATATTAATAATCAGGTAAGTAATTACATGTTTCCCTAACAACTAAAAGCCCTAATTTACTAATCTAAGCCATGCTTGGAGGCAGTGTTTGTTACTTTATAAGCTGATTTCTAAATTAAACTTTAGAATTTACATAGAAACATGGTGTTTCTGATCTGGCAATAATTAATAATTTTGTGGTTTATAATTTATATAATATTACATATGCTTTATTCATTACTTGAGTTAAAATAAATGGGGTACGTGATTTGAAAAATCAGAGAAAATGCTATATGCCACCTTATACTTTCTCTACTTCACTCTAGATTGGCAAAGCGTCTATGTACCAAGATTGAGCAAGTGACAGTTTGGCCAGATGTTTTGCTGCTGCACAGTGAGGGTCACTGCTTTCCAACATGGAATGCTTGGATTCTCACCCATCACTTCTCTATCTCCTTTATTCAGTCATTTCCATGTTTTATGGCTTGTAACCAACTTGCAGTACCTTGTGTCCAAGAATCATACACTATTAGTGATGGATATGAATATGAACATGTGGAGCTGAGAGCAAAAGAATATTGTGTGTGTGTGTGTATAAATAAAATAATGTGACAGGTCTGGGGGTGAGTAGTTGTTGACTTGTGTTCAGCTGTTGAGTGACACCATCAGTTTCAGGCTCTTCTACCTATATTTTCATCACCTTCACTGTGGGAGTTTCTGACCTGGGGCTTGTTACCTTGGTAATATTTAAATACCTGCTACAGTTTCAGCAGTAGAGGGGATTTAGGAGAAAAACAATGCCTGCCGGCTATTTTCACTGTAAACAGAATGCAAATGTCATCCCAGAAACACCAGCAGACTTCTGCACAGACTTCTTTACTTTGAACTATGTCATGATATCCTTTGGCTACAAAGGACACTGGGAAAGTGGAAAATAGAATTGTCACACTGGCCTTAGAGTAATCATTATCCATCATCTAGTGATGGACATGTAATATCCTGAACAAAGCAGTGTTATGTTGGCAGGGAAGAACAGAAGATGGATATTGAGAAGGCAATTGCTGCCACAGTGTGTAGCTGCCTCAATTTCCTTGAGAAAAGGGGAGGCAAATTCTTTAATTCAGTGTTCAGTGTATCTAGCTTCTGATTTAGCCCCACTGGACAATGGAAAGCATTTTGGAAGAAAAGAGGATTAGTGACCTTGGTATTTTCTATCTCTGTATCTGGAAATGAAGCCTGTCAATGGGGGATACAGAATTAGATTAGAAGGAGGACAGTGCAGGCCACTCATGGTATTTGCAGTGTATTGATGAGGCAAAAAATTTAACAAGAGTATTAATAAATAATCTCAATAGTGTTATGCCTATGACAAAAATAAAGCAGACTAACCGGGTAGAGCTTACCTAGAAGGAAAGTGGGAAACAATGCTGAAATTGAGTATTTCAGGTAGGACAGTCCGGGAGGTGTTCCCTGGAAGGTGACTATTGACTTACCACATGAGAAGTGCCAGTTATGTAGGATCGAGGAGAAAGGGGGCGGATTCTAGGCAGAGATAAGTGCAAAAGGCAAAAGTCTTTAGCTAAGAGTGAACTTGGCTTATTTGACTGGAGCAGAAGGAGCAAAGAGGTGAGTGGCAATGCATATGGGAGGGGGATGGTAAGAGAATAGGAAAGAGCCATGTAACTCTAGGGCTTCATAAGCCTGGTAGGGAATTTGAAGTTTAAATGCAGTGAGAAACAAAATAGTGACATAATCTCATATTTGTAGTATATAAGAGGCATTAAAGCATCCTTGGAATAAATCAGAAATATGGTACTGGTAGGTAATTCAGATGAACTGACATACTAGCCAAATGTGAATTGGTTTTTCTGTTACTCAAAGAGAAAACACTATAAAGAAGAAAAAAATAAAACATTCCTTATAGCTGCCACCTCCAAAAATGCAAATGTTCAACAAATATTTCTCAAATACTCGTTATAAGGATTGAGAGGTTATTAGTTTGGGACATCCATGTGTCTTCATGCAATGACTTCCTTTAGGTGATCTTTTAAGAAGTGCTACTTCAAAAATGAGTGGATAGGTGGGTTTCTGGTTTCCAGTAGTTAAAAACTTGGAAATTGTCTCTTGAGTTCTACACATACACAAACACACACACCAGAGACAACACCCACCACATACATACACACACATACCGTGCGCGCACGCACACACACACACACACACACACACAGCTAAAGAAACTGAAAATCAAAAACTTTTCTTAGATCCACTAGAGAATTGAGGTTACAGTACAAGCCATTACTCAAAATTGGAGAAACAGACAAGCTGATAAAGAGATTCATAACTTACTCAAGTAGAAGCCCCGGAGCAAAAACCATCACTGGAGCTGGTACTGAGATCAGAAAATTTAACCTTTAATTGATGAATTGCTAGAAACTCAAAGTGGAATGATTGAGAGTTTACAACTTAAGGGGCCAAGATTTCAGAAGTTCCACACAGTTGTGAATTTTACCCGCAGGAGGCCCACCAATATTCTCACAGTGAAGATTATAGAAAAATCTCCTCTTACTTCTGGTAGGGTGAAGGGAAGAGTAGCTACTTTGAAAAATACACAGAGCATTCTTTTCTTGTCTTGTCCTCAAGGGAAACTGTTTTATCAGAGTCTAACGAACCTGGGGAAAGGAAAATATCCAAGTATAGCCCACTATAGCCTTCTATGTAGAAGAAGAGAAATACCCAATTCTTAGATCTTGCAGTGTTATTTCACCCAAGGAAGTGTCATTAGTGAGAAGCACATACAAAGGCCACAGCTCAGGGGTACAGCCTCACTAAAAATCTGAAACCTAGTCATTAAGAGTATAGAACTACCCCCGCCCCCCCCCACACGCCTTAATTAGTACATCAGTAGGCTCCTGTATAATAACAGGAGATTACAATGGCAAGGACCACATGCCTTATCATATTTAAGAAGAAATTTCTAGGAAAACTAAAAGACAAGAGAGAAGATGATAACAAGGATACCAGAGAAAACTCAGCCTCTGACACCTATAGTGACAATAAACATAACTCCTACGTAGATAAACATAAAACATCACACTAAAGGCCCATTTACCTCAGTTCTTTATATCCAGTACATTATGTTTAGCTTGTCAATAAAAAGTTTCAAAGTTATCCTAAAAGACAAAAAACCTCCCACAAAACCCAAAATCCACAACTTGAATAGACATAGCAAGCACCAGAACACACTGAGATATACTAGAAATGTTGGAAGTATCAAATCAAGACTTTAAAACAATTCTGATAAATATACTAAGGGCTCTAGTGGAAAAAGTAGACAATATGCAAGAACAAATGGGTGATATAAGCAGAGAGATATAAAACTCTAAGAACAAATCAAAAGCAACTGCTAGAAATAAAAAACACTGTGCTGTACTAAATATGAAGAATGCCTTTGATGGTCCCATTAGTAGAATGGACATGACCAAGGAAGGAATTAGTGAGCTTAAAGAAATGTCATTAGAAACTTCCAAACTGAAATGCAAAGGGGAAGAGAATGAAAAGGATGACATAGAATATTCAAGAACTGTGGAACAATTACAAAAGATTTAACATTTAATATTTCTATTATATTATAGAATATAAGGAAAGGAGAGAAAAAGGAACAGAGGAAATGTCTGATGTAATAATGGCTGAG
The DNA here is from genome assembly GCF_003254725.2 of Canis lupus dingo. NCBI lineage: Eukaryota > Metazoa > Chordata > Mammalia > Carnivora > Canidae > Canis > Canis lupus. The sequence goes on from NC_064267.1 coordinate 8,533,286, forward strand.
AATTTTCCAAAATGAATGACAGGCATGAAACCACAGATTCAGGAATCTCAGAGAACATCATACAGGACCATATAGGCACATCATAGTCAAACTACAGAAAGCCAAACACAAAGAGAAAATCTTGAAGCTATGGGGAAAATAACTTACCTGTAGAGAAGCAAGGATAAGAGTTACATTAGATTGATCTTCAGAGAGCATGCAAACATGAAGAGAGTGGTGTGAAATAGTTTTGAAAGAAAAAATCCACAAAATAAGAATTTTGAATCCTGTGAAATTATCCTTCAAAAGTGAAGGAGAAATAAATACTCTCTCAGACAAAGAAAACTTCAAATAATTTATTGGCAATAAACCTTGTTAGAAATGTTAACGACAGTTCTTCAGAAAGAAGGAAAATTATATATGTCAAAACGGATATACAGAAGGAAAGGAATAGCATTGGAGAAGATATAAATGAAAGTAAAACAAATATTTTGTTTTATTATTCTAAGTTGACCTAGGAGAGGAGAGAAAATAGAAGCGTATAAAATATCTAATTAAAATGAGAGAAAGCAGAAAAAGAGTAGAATACAAAAAAAAAAATGACACAACAATGATAATAAATTGAAAACTAACAAATACAGATATAACTCTGACTATACAAATAATCAGTTTTTTTTTTCTGAGTCCTCATGCTCTATTGATTGTTAGATATTCTTGTACAAGGCAGCCCTCACCCTGTTCCTGAGCCCCTTCTAAAAATTTATAGGAAAAAAAATAAATAAAAATAAAAATTTATAGGGCACTATAGGTGCTCCATGCTTACTAGCTAATAGAAGACAGGACAGATGGATTTTTATAAACTCCTTTTTCTCCCATCTCAGGAAATCCCCCTGGATCTTCTTTCTGCCTATTCCTCTACACTTTGTTCTCCTCTATCCTGATAACCCCACTCCCTGAGAAGCTTGTCTGGGATAGGTCTCCATGGGAAAGTACACAAATCTTCACATTCCTTTTTAATTTTGCATAGTGTTAAATCTTCAGAGGTATAAACAATCACCTTAAACATTGACAGTGGAACTAAATAAATGGAGTGATATTCCACATTCATGGATTGGAAGATTTAATATTGTTACGATGTCAGTTCTATCTAATTTCATTTATACATCCAGTGCAATCCCAATCAGAGTTCCAGCAAGGTATTTTGTGGCTATCAACAAAGTGACTAAAGTTTAGATGGAGAAGCAAAAGACCTAGAATAGCCAACCCCAAATGCTGGCAATGCTGTAACCTAACGGGAACTCTCATTCTCACTGCTGTAAGAATACGAAACGGTATAGACACTTTGAAAGGCAGTCTGGCAATTTCTTATAAAACCAACCATACTCCTAGTATATGATCCGGCAGTCACAGTCTTCGATATTTACCCAAAGGCGATAAAAACGTATGTCGACACAAAAGCCTACACATGGATATTTTACGGCAGCTTTATTCATAATTGCCGAAACTTGGAAGCAATCAAGATGTTCATAGTGTGTGAATGGATGAACTGTGGTACATCCAGACAATGGAATGCTACTTGGCAATAAAAAGTAAAGGGTTAACAAGACATGAAAAGATATGGAAGAATCTTTTTTTAAAACGATTTATGTATTTATTTGAGAGAGCGCTCATGCGTGAGTAGAGGGGCAGGGACTCTCTAGCAGATTCCACATTGAGCAGGGAGACCATGAGGGGCTTGATCCCATGACCCCAATATCATGACCTGAGCTGAAACTAAGAGTTGGATGCTCAGCCGACTGAGCCACCCAGGTGCTCCAAGATCTGAAGGAATCTTAGACTCATACTGATAAGTAAAAGAAGCCAGTTATAGGAAACGAACTAGGGGTGATGGAAGAGGAGGAGGGCGGGGGGTGGGGGTGAATGGGTGACGGGCACTGAGGGGGGCACTTGACGGGATGAGCACTGAGTGTTATTCTGTATGTTGGTAAATTGAACACCAATAAAAAATAAATTTATTATTTAAAAAAAAAAAAGAAGAAGCCAGTTGAAAAGGCTACATCCCGTATGATTCCAGCTGTATGATGTTCTGGAAAATACAAAACTGTAGAGTCAGTAAAAATATCAATTGTTGCCATGGGTTTGGTGGGAGGACAGGAAAAAAGGGATGAAAAAGTGAAATAGAAGGGATTTTTAGAACAGCACAACTATTCTGTATGACACTCTGGTAGCAGATATATATCATTATACATGTGTCCAGACCCATAGTGTGCATCACAAAGAGAAAATCCCAATGTAAACTATGCGACTTCATAACGATATGTCAATATTGGCTCATCAGTTGTGAAAGAATATATGGGAACTCTGTACTTTCTACTCAGTTCTTTTGTAAACCTAAAACTACTCTATTGATAAAAAATAAAATAAAAAATAAAACCTCCAGGCACTCCTCAATATGAGTTGCCAACTTATTTGCAGAAACATGAGATTCTAGATTTTCCCCCAGGTCTCTCCTTTGCCCCAGCCTCCTTAATTTTTAAGTCATAAATCTCAATTTAGTTTTTTCAGTTGTTTTTTTTTTTTTTACATAACTTTTATGGCTTCAATTTCTTATCTTAGTTGTAGCATGATACACATTATGCTTCAGATAATCCTATGGTGGTCATGTATCTCTTGTGTCTTCGGTAACATAATTATAAACACTATTGGTTTAAAGCTTTGGATCTGTTAAATGTAGATTCTAGAAGCTATAACTCTCAAAATGTGAAAACAAAAAACCAAACTATAAGCCTCCTCTTTGAAAAGAAAAACTATAAAATCAGAGGTATGAGTACCACTTTAAGAAGAGAATTAAGATTTTAGTATGAACAACTAAGGAGAAATCTCTTTAAATTTGAAAGTACTCTGTTTTGGGGGTGTTATAAATCCTTCTCTGTGCTGATTAAACAACTGAACTTAAAGCCTAGTAAAGTCAACAAAGAACTCAGCTGAAGAAACAGTCTCCAAAGCATTTGTGCTGCACTCTTTCCAAAGTGCCTGCTTCCTGCCATTCAGTGAAAAGAGATAAAGACCCATGATGTCATGAAGCTGTATGACAAGATATTGTCTGAACGTGTAAACCTTTATGTTTGTGTAGACAGCATTGTTTGCAAAAAAAGTTTAGGTAATTGCAGAAGGTGAAAAAACATGTAGGAGATAGAGATAGATATTAATTGTATTTATTGCTAACCACACCAAACATAACTGATCTTAGAATAAACATGTTACGTTTTTAAAGTATTTTTAGTCTGTAATTTGGATCTTTTGTTCCACATCCACTATTAAAAAAAATCAGTCTAATCTCTGAGGTTTGAAATAGCAGCTTCTCTGTTTTCTCACTGCTGCTGATGATTATGGTTGAGTAAACTGAAGATGCTTCTGATAGTTTGAAGATCTAAAACACCACTTAGAACATTGTTCATTCTTTGCCACTACTGCTAGCCACTTAACAAGCACAAGAAGAGAATAAGAGGTTTTGGTAGTGATGATACTACGGAAAGGTGTGAAAGTACAAGAGAGGGAAATGTAGAATGGAAGATCTGAGGTCCTAAATCCTACTGCTTCCTCCCCGCAAAAGGGCCCTTATTCCAAAGTCCATATTTCTGCCACTAACAGTCACCAGACAAGTATAGGACTTTTGATATCATCCCCAAGCCTTTCTTCCCTGGCTGGATTTCAGGTTTCTTCTTTGTAATTTTCTGGAAACTGTAATCAAGACATCCCAAAGAAACTATTGAATTAGTGTTCTTTGGACCTGTAGGAGAGCTTTGATCTGACCCCCAATACAAAGGGCTGTGAATACAGAGTATCTAACCTCAGATATCAGGACCCACCATCTTAGGCAAGCCTAATCAAGGCCAAAGGAGAGCTGTCCCATGAACAAAATGACCCAGCAAAGACTTGAGCTGCCTATAATAAAAAGTTGGACTAAACTAAATAAAAGGTAGAATAAAATATAGTATAAGATTCTGCAAGAACAGTAAAACCTACTAAAATTGCATCACTGGTATTACCTCATAGTACACCTGGCAGCTACTCTGTCATTGACTTTTTCATTGTCTATTCATTCTGGTTTGCCTCAGTCCACCTTATTGGTCACTTAAGATTTGATTCTCACCAGGACTTCACATTGAGAGACTTAAATCAACTAGCCAGAAGCTTATGTGCTGCCTGCATGAAGCTCCATTCCTACTAGCAACTCTTGCCTCAACCAACACCTGCTGCCTCAGTCCTGCTAGCTTGCTTTTACCTGGGCAACTCCCACTTCCATTCAATCAACAAGCCACTGTCTTGCATTCCTTGTCAAAGCAGGAACTCAGGGACTCAATAAACATTCATTCTTTTGCCATCATCCCTTTTCTCTTTGTGTCTATAATACCTTTCCATCTTCTTAGTCTAATTTCTTATTACCTGTGCCCAGACAGGTCTCTCTTAACTATTCCTATGCTTGAAGCTTTTTACTATGCAGTTTATCTAAAATAATACAACTGTTTATCTTTTTGACTCATCATCCCATTCACCTTTACCCCCTCTGAATCTTTCCATGACTTCCTATTAATTGCCAGAGATATCCAACTGTTCTGAAGGGAATTTGTTTCCTACAGTCTGACTCATGAGACCTTCTGTTCTAGCAGAAGGTGGATTTCCTTCATAAGCAGACATGAACCCTTTGTTCCATCGAAACTGAACTAGGAGTTTTAACCATTCGGTGGAAATGATTTATCCCCACTCTCTGCAATCTACTCCCTTGGCCAGACTAAATGAGAATCGAAACTGGAAATGACCTGATATGTTAACTTGCTACAATTTCCTGGATGTTGGTAGAAGACCCAAGAGTCCTGGGTAAGAGACAAAAAACTTTATTAGTCACAGTAGTAACAGTAACCAGAGTATAAGTACCAGTTTTTAGACCACCAGGTCCTACAGGGCAACATATAGGGCTAAGTTAGATCAAGGTAGGTTCTATTATAACAAAGAAACCCTAAAAAAAGAGGAACCCTGAGTTCAAGGAACCCAAACCTTTTATAATAGAGAATAATTATGCCAGCTGCTATTCCTGAGGGAGACATTATCACTATCTTTTAAGGCACTTCTCTCTGTGAACATCCTTGAAAAAATAGTTCAGAACAAATTTGGTCAATGCCTCTGCTCACAAAATGTGCAGAAACAGGAGAGACCCATGGATAGATGTCTCTTCATGAAGTAAGTACCTTCTCCTTGAAAAAGGAGGAAGCTTGATTTGCTGGTGAAATACACAAAGAAGGTTGCAAGGCGCTCTTTAAAAAAAAAAAAAGATTTTATTTGTTCATGAGAGACAGAGAGAGAGATGCAGAGACACAGGCAGAGGGAGAAGCAGGCTCCCCGCAGGGAGCCTGACGTGGGACTTGATCCCAGGTCTTCAGGATCAGACCCCGGGCTGAAGGCGGTGCTGAACCACTGAGCCACCTGGGCTGCCCTGCATGAGGCTCTTGAGTCAGACATCACCAATCCATTTAAAGCATTTAGCCTAGTGCCTGGCCAACAGTAAGTGTTCAGTATATACTACCTATTATTATTTTGGTGATTATTGTTAAGTAACAGCAATAACTGATGATCTCCTAATTTCCTACCCTTGGTACAAGAATAGAAAGTCTTCAGAGTCAGCATTTTTCTCAGAATACACATGGTTGGTGATTATAGGCTGAATTGTGAACTCTCAAAATACATACATGAAAGTTCTAATCCTCACTCCTTCAGAATGTGACTATATTTGAACATAGGCTCTTTGACGAGATAATTAAAATGAGACATTTAGAGTGGGCCTTTCTTCTTTCCCAAGGCTAGGTAATTAAAAATTATAATTACATGTAAAAAACAAAAAAGCAACTACAGCTATCAAGAGGCTTCAGACATATTATCATTTGTGCCACTTTCAATCACATGGCCTACATAGTTCAGAATGCCCCCAAATTCCTCTCTTCTTATCCAAGCTTTCTGCTTCCAACAAGGACCTTGTCCTGAGAGTACTTTCCTACCTGAATTTCTATCATTAGTTTCTGTGAGCTAATAATATAGCACATACTCTCATGCAAATTATTTTGTGGACAGTGACTCCCAGAAAGATTTTCAATTATAGAGCAAAAGATCGCAGACCTCATTTTACAGTTTTTGAGTTAATGGACTTGATTTTTTTTGAGCAGTTTCAGGTTTATAGGAATATTTAGCAGAAAGGTCAGAGAACTGCCACGTATCCTTACTCCATCACCACTTTCTCTTATTGTTAACATCTTGCATTAGTGTCGTCCATTTATCACAATCGATGAGCTCATATTGAGACATTATTATTAATGAAGTCCAATAGTTTATATTAAGGCATATCCTTTATACAGTTCTATAGATTTTGATAAATACATAATGGCAATAGTTTCATTGCCCTAAAAACTCCCGTGTTCCACATAGTCGCTTCTTCCTCCCTTCTTCTTAATCCCTGAAACCAGTGATATTTATGCTGTTTCTACATTTTTGCCTTTTCCAGAAAGTCACATAATCAGAATCACACAGTATGTAGCCTTTTCAGACTGGCTTCTATCACTTAGTAATATGCACTTAAGTTTCCTCTAAGTCTCGACACTTGATAACTTGACCTCATTATACTTTTAGCACAGGATTCTGCTCATGGCAAGTCCTCATTAAATATGGTTTGAGGGATCCCTGGGTGGCACAGCGGTTTGGCGCCTGCCTTTGGCCCAGGGCACAATCCTGGAGACCCGGGATCGAATCCCACATCGGGCTCCCGGTGCATGGAGCCTGCTTCTCCCTCTGCCTATGTCTCTGCCTCTCTCTCTCTTTCTCTCTGTGACTATCATAAATAAATTTTAAAAATTTAAAAATAAATAAATAAATATGGTTTGAGTTGTTGTTGGTATTTCCCATTGAGCAAAACTTCATGGAGGAAGGGAGCATTTGGGCTGATCTTTGAAAGTGGGCAGGATTTCTGCATATGAAGATGCAGGCTAAGGCATTCCAGCTGGGGAGAACATTAGCAAAAACACAAGTAATGTCTCTGATTCTCTGAGGCTCATGCCCTCTGCCTATAATTCCCTCTACCTCCTCCCATTGCTATCATGACATTTGTTCACTGAGCACCTGGCTTGAAGTCTTTCTCTCTACTTCATGATTTATCATTTTCCTGAATATTTTCAGCTTCCATGTGTTGATCCAAGTATCCTGTTGGCATTTTAAAATTCTCATTTAACACATGAGTAAAATAAATCTCAGAAGAGTTGAGTAAGGTGTCTGAGATCTCAGTAAGTGGCAGAATTTGTACCTAAACCTGGGTCTTTATGTCCCTAAAAACTACAGTGGCATTTTATGTCTCCAAGGGTTACGTCAACCTAGAGACAGTGAAAATTCCCCTGTGGCCTCAGTCAATGCCTTGAACCAGCAACCAGTATATGATGCTGTTTCTCCCATATCCACAATATATAGGTGGATCTAAGCAGTGGGACTAGGCATGGACCCTCTTACTATTATACCTCATAGCACACTCTGAATTTTTGCTTTCTATTTCTGCAACCAAGCAAGGGAAGGATCTACAGTGAGGGAAACTGAAGTACTTGGCACATGGTAATAAGCACTCACATGTGGCGTGGTCAGAACTCCATAATCCCCTACATATGTTCTTCTACCTGTATTTCTATTCATAGAATGTTACCATCATCCAGTTACTGAGACAGAAACCTAGGTATTATCCTTGGTCTCAGTCTTTCCTTAGTTTTCCCCAGTACCCTTTACTTAGTGAATCACCACATTCCACTGAGTCCATTCCTAGTACTTCTCAAACTCATTCCTATTCCCACAATTCAAATTCAGATTACTATCATCTCTAACATGGTGTCCTTTCCCCCAGCCTTGCCGGCCTTCAAATGGCTCTCTCTGGAGTAGCCAGCATGAAATCAGAAAGGATCCTCTTAGCCTGGTATTGAAGCAGTGAATTACAACTGTGTAAGACAGAAGACCTTGGAGGGAAAGGGATGGTAATGTTGTGGGAATAAGTACATGAAGAATTGATAACACTGTGTTGAAATTTCTCTTCTAGGAATGATAAGTAAGAGGTTAAGGGATGTTTACATTCCTGCTACCAAGAGAGCACAGTTAGTCAGAAGTGCTGCTGGAGGCCAGCCAGGTGGGACCAACTTCTTAAGATTACAGATTATATAGTATCTTCTCTTGGTTATTACATTTATGGAACATGATCCTATATGTACTAATATCCCCAAGGGATTATAAATGAGTTCAAGGGTTGAAGAGTCTAACCATTTATGTTATAACATTTGCTGTAGAAGATTATATTTTTTCACTTGTTATAAAAAGACTGTTTTCTCCTATAATTAATTTTAGCCTATTAATGCTGAGAGAATTCTTTGCTGACTTTATTTTTGACTACCTACTCTGTCTCTCTGTATATGTGGATATCCGTGTGTGTATCAGAGATAAGCATAACCAGTGTTATGGCTGGTTTTGGAAGCTCTAATCCAAGTTTCATTTCTTCCACATCAGAAAGATGTTTCTAAAGCTTATGACCATGATCATATCATTTTCATGTTTTAAATACTTCAGTAATTCTTCTTTGCTCTTAGGATAGAGTCAAGATTTCTTAACCTGGTTTAGGAAGCTCTGCATATTTTGTTACTTGTTACTTATCCAGTATTATCTAGACCAACTGTTTCATTTCCATAAGGGTACTCCACTTTCTTTCCCTCCAGATATTTGTATACATCGTTCCCTTGCCTTCAAAAATTCTTGCTGACCCCTAGCTACTCTAGTGCTTTTTCCTGCCAAGTTCTGTATCTAGTTCCCTCTCTGGTTCATCCTTTATATTTCAATTTAGGTGTCCCCTCTCCATGATCTGTTCCCTGAGCCCCCAGCCTGTATAAATTCCCTTTCCCTCTGTGTACCCAGACCATCCCCTACTTGATCACACCATGTCCTAAATCACCCACTGGATAGTCAGAACAGTAAGAACAGAGGTTATGACTATCTTAAAGATGTTATGCATAGTAAACATTACTAAACATTTACATGTTACTGATTGTACTAAATACCTTAGGTGGCATATCTCATTCATTCTTCATAGACCTCATCAGCATTCATTAGTAACAGTTAAATGCCAAAAGAAAAATTGGGGATTAGGGGGAAGCATATGGAATAATTCACAGAATCAAAGGAAAAGTTCAACACAAAGTTGTGGTTGGGAATCAGTGGGGAAGTCCTGGGAATCCAGGACTGTATCTGCAAATGCTGCCCTCTAGAAGATGTACATCAGACAATTACCACATGAGAATTTCCAACACTTCATGGAAGAGAGAGGAATATTTCTATAAAGAAAATTCTTTTCAGCTCTATTGAGGTTTAATTAACAAATAAAGTTGTCATATATTTAAGGTGTACAACATGATTTAATATATGTATACATTCTGAAAGGGTTCCCACCATTGAGTGAATTAATACATCCATCACTCACATATTTACTTTTATTATTATATTTTCTATTTTTGATGGTAACCTTTAAGTGCTGTCTTAGCAAATTTCACTTATACAATACAGTATTATTAACCCTAGCAACCATCTTTCTATTCTCCATTACTATGAGTTCTGTTTTGTTTTTTGTTTGTTTGATTTTTGATTCCACATATAAGTGATGCCATGCAGTATTTGTCCTTCTCTCTCTGGCTTATTTCACTTAGCATAATTCCTTCTAGGACCATCCATGTAGAAAATGGCAGGGTTTCATTTTATTTTATTTTTTTTAATTTTTTTTTATTTATTTATGATAGTCACAGAGAGAGAGAGAGAGAGGCAGAGACACAGGCAGATGGAGAAGCAGGCCCCACTCAGGGAGCCCAATGCGGGACTCGATTCCGGGGACTCCAGGACCATACCCTGGGCCAAAGACAGAAGTTAAACCGTTGAGCCACCCAGGGATCCCCTTTTTGCCCATTTTTTAAATTGAATTATTTGATTGTTTTTTGTTTGTTTGTTTTGTTTTGTTTTGTTTTTGCCATTGAGTACTACTTTTCCTTGTATATTTTGGGTATTAACTCATTAGATTTGTGGTTTGAAAATATTTTCTCCCATTTCATAGTTTGCCTTTTATTTTGTTGGTTTTCTTTGCTATGCAAAAGCTTTTTTGTTTGATGTAGTCCCACTTGTTTGTTTTTGCTTTTGTTGCCTTTGTTATTGGTGTAAAATCAAAGAATTATTGCCAAGACCAAAGCAAGGAACTTATTTAATGATTTCTTCAAGAAATTTTATTTAATGATTTCTTCAAGAAATTTTATGGATTCAGGTTTTATATTCAAGTTTTTGATCCACACTTAGGTGACTTCTGTGTATGGTGTAGAATAGGGATCCAGTTTCATTATTCTGCATGTGGATATCTATTTTTCCATCACCATTCATTAAAGATACTATCCTTTCCCCATTGTATATTGTCTCCTTCATCCAATATTAATTGACCATTTATGTGTGCATTTATTTCTAGGATATCCATTCTGTTCCATTGATCTATATGTCTGTTTTTATTCCAATCCCATACTGTTTGTTACTATTGTTTTTTATGTTTGAAATCAGAAAGTGAGATGACTCCAGGTTTGTCTTTTTTCTTAAGATTGCTACAACTATTCAAGATTGTTTGTACCACCATAAAATTTTGGGACTGTTTTTCTTTTTTTGTGAAATATTCAGTTGGAATTTTGACAAGGATTGCAATCTTCTTGCTTTGGATAGAATGGACATTTTAACAATATTGATCCTTCACTTCCGTGAATGTGGAATACCTTCCTGTTTGTGTCCTTTTCAATTTTTTAAAAATTTTTAAAAGTTTTCAGTGTTTAGATCTTTCACTTCCTTGGTGAAATTAATTTCTAAGTGTTTTATTGTTTTTGAAGCTTTTATAAATAGGATTGTTTTCTTAATCTCTTTTTCTAGCAGTTCATTGTTAGCATATAGAAAAGCAACTGATTTTTGTATGTCAATTTTTTATCCTGCAACTTTACAAATTCATTGATTAGTTCCATCATATCTTTGGTGAAATCTTTAGCATTTGTTTTGTTCCTGGTGTGAAAGTAAAAAGTTAGCTTTTTACTGTTGAGTATAACGTTGGCTTGTCATATATGCCTATTATTGCTAAAGTATTTTCCCACTATAAATAATTTGTTGAGAGTTTTTATCACACATGGATGTTGAATTTTGTCTAATGCTTTTACTGTCTCTATTGAGGTGGTGTCATAATTTTTATCCTTTATCTTGTTAATGTGGTTTATCACATTGATGTATTTGTGGATGTTGAGTCATCCTTGCATCCCTGGAATAAATCCCATTTGATCTTAGTGTGTGATTCTTTAAATTATTGTTGAATTCACTTTTATAATATTTTTTGAGGTTTTTATATCTATGTTCATCAGGGATATTGGCCTGTAATTTTCTTTTCTTGTAGTGTTCTTGTATGGCTTCAATGTCAAGGTAATGCTGGCCTCATAAAATGAGTTTGGAAGTGTTCTCTCCTCTCCTAATTTTTAGAAGAGTTTGAGAAGGATTGGTATTCATTTTTTAAAAGAATTTGTTTATTTATGTATTTGAGAGTGAGCGTGCGAGTGGGAGGAGGAATAGAAGGAGAAGGACAAGCAGACTCCACAAGGAGCACAGAGCCTGACACAAGACTTGATCTCATGACCCAGAGATCATGACCTGACCCGAAATCAAGAGTCAGACACAACTGACTGTACCACCCAGGCACTCGAGTATTAGTTCTTCTTTAAATGTTTGATAGAACTCACCAGTAAACCACCTGATCCCAGGCTTTTTTGTTGTTGTAAGTATTTGATTACTAATTCAGTATCCTTACTAGTAATTAATCTGTTTGGATTTCCTATTTCCTCATGATTTACTCTTGGTAGGATATATGTTTATAAGAATTTACCCATTTTTTTCTAAGTTATCTAATTTGTTGGTATAAATTATTCATAATAGTTTCTTATGATTCTTAGTATTTCTGTGGTATCGTTGTAATATCTCACTTTTATTTCTGATTTTATTCAAGTATTCTCTTTTTCTTAGCCTAGCTAAAGATTTGTCAACTTTATCTTTATGAAAAACTAGCTTTTAGTTTTGTTTCTCTTCTGTTGTCTTTTTAGCATATATTTCATTTATTTCCAGTTTGATCATTGTTATTTCATCCCTTCCATGCATTTGGTATCAGGTTGTTCCCCTTTTTCCAATCACTTGAAGGTTAGGTTGTTTATTTGAGAAATTTCTTTTATCCTAATGTAAGTGTTTATTGCTATTAACTTCCCTCTTAGAACTGCTCTTGCTGTATTCCATACACTTTACCATTCTGTGTTTCCATTTTCCTTTGTCTCAGATATTTTTTAATTTCAAATTTTAAGTTCCTCTCTGACTCCTTAATTATTCAGAAGCATGCGATTTAATCTCCACATACATTTGAATTTTCCAGTTTTCCACCTGTGTTGATTTCTACTTCCATACTATTGTGATCAGAAAAGATTATTGAAATGATTATAATGTTCTTTAATTTGTTAACACTTGTTTTGTGGTGTAATATATGATCTATCCCAGAGGATGTTCCATATGCTTTTGAAAATAATGTGTATTCTGTTGCTATTGCATAGAATATTCTGTACTTATCTGTTTGGTCCATATGGCCTAACACATGATTTAAGTCCAATATTTTCTTATTGACTTACTGTCTGGATAATCTATCCATTGATGAAAGTGGGGTATTAGAGTTCCCTACTATTATTGTATTGCTGTCTATTTCTCCCTTTAGTTCTGTCAATATTTATTTTATATACTTAGGTGCCCCACTGTTGGATGCATAAATATTTACAAATGTTATGTTCTTTTGATATACGTAATGAACTTTTTTTAATATAATGACCTTCTATGTCTTTGGAGAATTTAGTCCATTTACATTTAAGTAATTATTTATAGTTATGGAATCACTATTTCTACTGGAACTCTTCTAGCTGTTTTGTAATTCATTTATCCCCTTCTTCCTCTCGTGTTCTATTCTTTTGTGGTTTGGTGATTTTCTATATTGGTAGGCATAGATTACTTTCTTTTTATCTCTTGTATATCTACAGTAGGTTTTTGTTTTTGATTCTTATGAGGTTTACATAAAACATCTTATAGCTATAATCATCTATTTTAGGCTGATAACAACTTAACTCTGAACAAAAAGTTCTACATTTTTGCACATTTTTGTTTTTTTTTAAAGATTATTTATTTATTAGAGAGAGAGAGAGAGCAGCAGGAGGAGCACAGGGTGAGGGACAGATTCCACACTATGCACAGAGCCCAATGTGAAGCTTGAAACTACCACCTTAAGATCATGAGCTGAGCCAAAACCAGCAGTCAGGTGCCTAACCAACTGAGTCACCCAGGTGCCCCTGTTTCTGGCTTTTGATGTTTCAATTTACATATTTTTATATTGTTTATCCATTAACTGATTATTATAGTTATTTATAATTCTTTTGCCTTTAACCTTTATACTAGAGTTGTAAGTGATTTACCTACTACCATTACAATATTAGAATATTTTGATTTTAACTATATATTTACCTTTACCAGTGAGTATTATACTTTTATGTATTCTTATCCTACTGGTTAGAATCTTTTCTTTTATCTTGAAAAACTCCATTTAACATTTCTTGTAAGACCAGTCTAGTGGTGATGAAATCCTTCAGCTTTTGTTTGTCTGGAAAACTCTATGCCTCCTTCAATTCTGAAGGACACATAGAGGATCCTGGTTTGCCAGGTAGAGAATACTGGTTTGCAGTTTTTTTCTTTCAGTACTTTGAATATATCATGATACTCCCTTCCAGCCTGCAACATTTCTTCTGAAAAATCTGATAGTACAAGTTTATTTTTTATGTACCAGGTTGCTTCTTTCTAGCTTCTTTAAAGATTATCTCTTAACCTTTAACTTTTGACTAATTATAATGTGTGTCTGTGTGGGTCTCTTTGGTTTATCCTTTTTTTAGTACTCTTTGGGCTTCCTGGATCTGGATGTCTGTTTCTTTCCTCAGGTTAGAGAAATTTTCAGATATTATTTTTTAGATAGGTATTTTGATTAATAATATCTCTTTTCTACTTCTGGGACCCCCTATTACATGTATCTTAGTCTGCTTGATGGTCCCATAAGTCCCTTAAGTGGTCTTCCCGTTTTCATTCTTTTTTCTCTTTTTTCTTCTCTGGTTGGATGAATTCCACCAACCGATCTTTGAAATTACTAAATCTTTCTTTCATTTGATCTAGTCAGTTTTTGAACTACTCTATTGGATTTTTCTTTTTTTTTTTTTCTATTGGATTTTTCAATTCAGTCATTATATTCTTCAACACTATTGTTTCTATTTGATACTTTAAAAATATTTTTTATGTTTATGTTGAAATTCTCATGCATTGTCTTCCTGACCTCAGTGAGAATCTTTATGACTGTTATTTTGAACTCTGTCAAGTAAATCATTTACCTACATTTCATTAAAATCAATTTCTGGGGCAGCCCCAGTGGCTCAGCGGTTTAGTGCCTCCTTCCACCCAGGGCATGATCCTGGAGATCTGGTATCGAGTCCCACGTTGGGCTCCCTGCATGGACCTGCTTATCCCTCTGCCTGTCTCTCTCTCTCTCTCTCTCTTTTTCTCTCTCTGTCTCTCGTGAATAAATAATAAATAAATAAATAAATAATAAATAAATCTTAAAAACAATTTTTTTAAATCAATTTCTGGATATTTATCTTTTTTCTTTTGTTTGGAACATATTCCCCTATTTCTTTATTTTCCTTGATTCCTAAATTGATTTCTATACATTAAGTAAAACAGCCCCCTCTCTCAGTCTTGACAGAGTGGTCTCATGTGGGAAATGCGTCTTGTCAATCGGCCCAGCCTGAGCTTTGTTGCCTCTCAAATCTTTGTGATTGTCGAAGACACTGTCTTAGTGGGTTCCAGTAGCAAAGATGTACCAAGACCCACCAGTGCCCCAGAATGGAGGATTACAGAACCAAGATTCAGGCTGATGAGAAAGGCAGCAGCTAGCAAAGTATGCAGTTAAACTCCTCCCAGGGAGAAATAGATACAAATCCTTTCCTTACTCTTTCTTCTGAGTCCAAGGGGAATAGCTATGGCAAATGCTCACATGTGTACCTATTAATAACTGTTTCTTTGTTTGCTATAGTCCTATAGAACTCATGAATGGATGCCCCATTTGGCTATCAGCATTCCAGAGGCTTGTCCTTCAGCTGCAGCTGCAAAAAGCAGGACACCAGATGTGTGTACAGCTCATTACAGACAGTTGCTGGTGATCTGGTTTTATTGTTGGAGTGAGCCAGAGGGAGAAGGTGGGGGAAGTACCCACCAGCAATGCTGGGATCCTGGGAGGATCTTAGCCTGCAGATAAGTGAGTGCTCATTAGAAAATCAACCCTAAGGCAACATATTATAATGTATGCAAACTCCTCTTGGAAAAGCCTAGGGAGATGGGGTTTTTTTTTTTGCCTGTTTTCTCTGTACTGAGCTCTAGGGCTATAGCCATGGTGATTGCTCATGTGTTCATTATGAACTGCTTCTTTGCTATAGTCCTGTCGAACCCCTAAACACAAACTCCATTGACTAGGTGTTCAGGGACCCATCCCTTGGATGAGATCCATAAAAGTTGGGAGTAGATGTAGAGTGTAAGCCCTTTTTTTCTCAGGGAGAAGCTAGAAGTTTAGGGTCCCCTCCTAATTGTTATGGTACTGTGCCAGGGCTGCAGTTTATGGCAAGGGTGTGTCTCAGCCTTTCCTACCCATTTGATATGGTATTTTTTCATTTGCCTGATGTGTAGGAGTCCTTCATCTAGTGTCTGGATTTCTCTCAGAGGGAATTGCTCCATCTTAGATGTACATTCAGTATGTCTGTGGGAAGGGGGAAATCCAGGAGCTTCTATGTCAGCATCTTGGTCCAAAGTTTATTTTCAAAAAATTGGTAAGAAAGAAGTAAGGCTAGGCAGAAGCATACTAACTGTAACAATTCCATGAGATATTCTTATGTGCTAACAACCAAATGGATCTTTTGAGAGATTAAGTAATTTGTTCAGGTTGCAATTAGCAAAGCTAGACCTTAGCCAAGTCTATTTGACTACAAAACCCATGCTTATAACCAATATTTTATAATGATCCCTTACTCACCCTTGCACCCTCATCACATACCTTGGGCATTCCATAAATATTCCTTGGGTGACTGAATTAAAAGATAAATAAATGGATGAAGATAATGGCAAGTGGTCAGAAGTGGCTGAAGCATAGGATGTGTGGAGATTTGTGTAGGTATGTGAAGAAGGAAGTGTAGGATGACCCCACACTTCTCTACAAGTCTTACTTCCCCTAATTTGGCCTTTTTTCTCTGTACCTTACTACCACAGACCACAAATCTTGCCTCAGTGTATTTTATTTAAGTGTGTCTCATTTTTCACTGACCAATTTAAACTCATGGTGTTTGAAGCCTTCCTAGATAGTTTGTTTTCCTAGATCTTCCTCATCTGTGAACCTGAAAGAAAGTTTGGCCTCTACAACAGTTGGTATATTGATAATATTGATTTTCACAGCTTGCTCACTGCTTAGGGTCTATTACATACTAAACAATGCATCTCTTCAGTCAGATTAGCATCAGTTGTACAAGGACAGACATAGGTTACTCCCACTCCCATACCCTGAAAAACAAAGGTGCTCCATGAACAATTATTTCTTGATTAATTATTGAGATATTGGTTAACAAATCAATAGTCTGTCTCTGGAATGGCAAAGCTACACTCCCTGGTTGTAAATCAATCCCTGGTTGTAATCAATCACTCCCTGGTTGTAAATCAATCAAACCATAATAACTTAAAGTGTTTAGACTCAGTACCTGGCCCTGCCACTGATTCATGGAACTGAAGCCAGATATTTATCCATACTGTCTTTGAATTCTGCCATATATGCTGTGTATCCTCCCTGGATGGGAGCACCAAAAGTCATGCATAGTATTGAGACTCCATAAAAAACATACTTAAAAAGACAGCTGGAAAGTCAGAACAAGCCACTGCTTCCCTGAATGTCCTAATTTGCTAAAAACAACAAAGACTCCCAACCTGGTCATTTCTTCCATTCTAATGTAGAACCATAAAATACCTTTACAATAAATCTCTCTAATTCAGTTTATCTTGGACAGAATCCAAAATCTTATTTCTTTTTTAGTGGTTTCCTAGCTTTCTTTCAAAGGATTATTTTTCTTGTTGTGAATGGGGCTTAAGATATTTTGTGTGTGTGTGTGTCAGATGTTTTCTCTAGAGGATTTTTTAATTCTCTCAGCAATACTGTACAGATTTTGACATTCTTCTTCCAAATGTGTTACATGATGTTTTTAGTAAGTACTTAGAGGGAGAGGCACCAGAGATTAACAGTAAGACAATAAACGCAAATAAAAATCAGGTGTCTCAAACTTCCTTTTTTGAAAGGAGATTCTGGAACTGACAAAATGAAATAGAAGCTTACAGAAGGTGTTGGGGAGTAAAGCAACACACACACGTTGAAATTTACCCTTACTATCCAGAATAAGCATAGCTCTCAAATATGCTTCTATCCTAAAAACATTTTAGGACAGTGAGTGGGCCAATGATACCAAGCATTGTCTCAAGGCAGTAATTAAGGATCATCATCTATTTCCTTTCTTCACCTAGTCAGTGGCATTTAGGTGAGGTTTTCAGCTATTGTAGAATTAGAATTCCCTAGAGTAACAGGATGAGCGTCTAAGTCCATTTGGTCTGCCATACAAAAATATCATAGACTGGGTAGGGTAGCTTATAAATGATAGAAATTTCTTTCTCATGCTTCTGGAAGCTGGGAAGCCACCATTCAAGATGCCAGCAGTTTTGGTGTCTACTGATGATCTCGTGAGAGCCTGCTTTCTGGTGGGAAAGCCATCTTTTTTCATAGATGCCATCTTTTCAATGTGTCTTCACATGGCAGAAGAGGCAAGGGAGCTTTATGGGGCTTCTTTTCTAAGGGCAGTAACCCTATTCATGAGGGCTTCACCCTCAGGACTTAATCACTTCTCGAAGTCCCCCATTTCCAAATGTCATCACATTGGAAGTTAGGTTCCCACAGGGAATTTGGACACAAGCAGTCAATCTATAGCAGTGAGTGATTTTAAGATCTGCAAAATGTTAAAGTACAGCTCAGGCTTAAATCACTGATATGAAGAATGATATCGAACAGAGTATTGGGTAAAATACAACTTAAGGAAACCTGTCCATAACTGTGAAACATCAAACCCCTCTAAGGAGTCAAGAGTATCTTTGTACATGAATACCCAGAGGTGAAAACCTTCAGAGCATGGGCTTTTTCTTTGTAAAAGACTCTAGAGATGAAACTTTGAAGATTTCTAGACCCTGTAGGGTTAGCTGTCAATTTTGTGTGTTTCTGTTCTCTTTTCTTCTGTCTTCTTTAAGTAAAAACCCCTGCTGCTACATGGTATGAAGAGCTGAAATTTCTGCTTTTGATCTGTTTTCATATATTGAAACCACAAGATAAATGTAAGGAGGGTGAAGTGCCTTTGAATTCATTTTTCTATGTAGAAGGTGAGGGAGGAGAAGAAGACAGAGGGGTGGTCTCATCACGTACCTTGAAGACACCAAAAAGAAATGGAGGGTTGATTGCAAAAGCTCCTTTTTCATTAACTCCACAAGGCAAACAAGATTGGGAGAAATAACAGAACATTGAGTGATTTTGAGAGATCGTTTATTGCAAGGGTAGAAGCAACAAAGATGACAAGGTAAACTGAGGGCCTCAAGGCAGAACATTAGTGCTTTCTTTTAAGACATCCTAAAATTTCCATTATGAAGATTAGGGCCAAAGCAATGTTATGAATTTTATGAATTTTTCATCAGTATCGTGTAGTATTTCACAACATAGAATTATCAGACTGATACATCTTCATGTAAATATATGAGTCTACAAAGCCATTTTCTATAATTTTATAGCAGTCAGTGACAAAAGGTATAGCTTAGAAATTTCAGATAATAAATCCAAGAAGTTTAGAACTGCAACATACAGCTTTACAGAGAGCAAATGACTGCATCTCTCAGTAGCATTTTTGTTTATATTATTATAATTATCTCCAAAAAATTCTGGCATTGCTTCAGAAACACAAAACAAAGGGCAAGATCATACAGAGGATTCTTTGAACAGGTTTGCAAGTATAGGTTCTTGGGTCAAGAGCAGTCTGTAGATTCTGCACATTACCATAGTAAGAAAGAAAAGGGGCTAGTGAACTCCACGTGAACTATATTTCCTGGTAAGATTCCTCCACAACAGAGGAAGGGAAGCTTCGTTAGTTACTAACCTCAGAGAAGTTAACTGCCCTCTGAAGCCCACTTTTTTCCAGCTATAAAATTAAGATAGTAACAGCTATGCTGGATTTTAAGAGGGTCAAATGAGATAATGTAGGTGAAAGTGTCATCTAGCCAATATTAGATGTGAAAGGACTAAAGATTAAAAACTCTGAACTGCTATCACAGGAAAGATGTGCATATTAAATAGGAAAGATAATGTATTTGACCCAATCAGGAATCCTTTCCAGCACCAATTGAAAATGAAAATTATTTTCCCCACCAAAAGAAATATATGAGAAAAGGCCCTCAGTTTGGGTGATGTGGACAGAACGCAAAAGCAAAAAAAAAGCAGCAGAGATCATCAAATAGAAAAGTCATGTGTAGCTCATTTATAGCCACTGGCAGGATTTTTTCACCTTATATTAAATGAAGCAAACCTCATTAGGGATGACATTGATGATGATCCAGTGCTTCAT
The DNA here is from genome assembly GCF_003254725.2 of Canis lupus dingo. NCBI lineage: Eukaryota > Metazoa > Chordata > Mammalia > Carnivora > Canidae > Canis > Canis lupus. Next base: position 8,553,175 of record NC_064267.1, read on the forward strand.
GTCTTTGAGGTCAATAAAGTAGACCAAGTTGATGCAGGGGAGGAAAAAAACCTCTTAACCTCTAGAACATAGAAATGCTGAATATATTTTTTTAAGTGTTTAATATATACCTCAGCTCAAAGCTAAGAAATGACCAGGAAACTCCAAGCCAAAATGGTGATTGGAAGCTGAAGCTGAATTGCTGCCAGGAACTCGTTCCATATGTGGGACCAGACATGTAGGGACAGAGTTTTGATTCCAGCACACATGCCCAAAGACAGAATTCCACGTAGGGCAACTAGAGTGAGAAAGTCAAAGGAATTTGGCCTTGCCTCCCTCAGGTGAATGGGAGACAAAGAGCCACTCTGGAGAAATCTGAATCCTACTCCAGCAAATAAGTGTTAGTCTGAATTTGTGATCTTTCAGTGGTGAAGGGGACACCAGGTAAGAACCTAACATAAAAGAGATATAGTGCAGGTGGAGCCCCTTGGCTCCGAACATGGGCAAACACAAAACCACTGTGTAAGGAAGCTGGAACCGGCACACAGAGGGCTCCCACAAAAACAACCCAATGAAGAGGATCTCACAATAAAAAATAATACTAATAAAAAGTTTTTAAATGACATGAGAAAACAAAACAAAGAGAATCAGGAGAATAGATATTGCTGGAAGATGTGCCTCCTCAAGAACTAAAAATAATAGAACCATATCATAGAGAATTTAAAATAATCATGTCTAATATGTTTTAAAAATAAAGAATGAAATATATTGACAGTATAGAGGATAAAAATGCAGCACAGAGGATAAAAAAAAGAATTAAGAACACATGGGGCAAAAAAAAAAAAAAGAAGAACACATGGGGCTAAAAATTAAAAGCTCTAACATGTTTTGGAAGAGTTTTGAAAGGAGTGAATGCAGAGAATAAGAGAAAGTTATATTTGAAGAATAATGGATGAAATTTTTCCTTAACTGAAAAAAAAAAGCCTTTTGTAAAAGCACATTGAGCAGGATAAAGTCAATACCTAGGAGTGGGACTATAAAACATGAAAGACAAAGACAAAATCACTAATGCTATTATAAAGAAAAAGATCACCTTCTAAGAAATATCAATTGATATTTCAAACAGTAATTCGTTAAAAGCACGTGATTATCAGAAAAATAAAATATTTCAAAATGCTGGTGAAAAATGACTATCAAACTAAAATGCTAAGGCAATTAAATATCAATCAACAATAAAGTCAAAATAAAGCTATTTTAGAAGATAAAAAGATTAACCTTACTTAATGTTAGTAAGATGATTACTAAAAATGATTCACCTATGTGTAGAAGAATATTGAATAAGCAAAGATGTAAAGAAAAAATGTATAACAAAAAAAGATAAACTTAAAATTCAAAGTAAATTTTGACTATTATAATTATAATTGTTTTAATTATAATAATTATCATAATAATTACTGTGATATTGAAGCTTAAAACCAGATACATGTGTAAAACAAAACCTGGAAAATGGAGAGGGGGAAGATCTGAGTTAAAATATTCTAAGGTTCAGCATGGGGGTTGAGGTGCTGGTCCTCTTTAGACATTTTCAAAATATGTGTTAAATTTTAAGGATAATCACTAATATAGTAGAAATAAAATGTAATATTTCCAAACCACTGATGAATAAAAATAGAATAAAAATCAAATAATCTAAAAGAAGAAAGAAGGAAGGGAGGCAAATAAAAGTCATGGCAAATAGTTTGCAAAATAATAATGTAGTCCTTAATCTATATATTAGTCAACACAGATAAACCTTGAAAACAAAATGGTGAGTGAAAAAAGGAAATTGCAGACTAATATGTAAAGTC